>NW_006408617.1:8468112-8497336 GCF_000296735.1 Chrysochloris asiatica
CTGCCAAAACAACCAATAGATCCGTGTTGGAAGAAGTGCAGCCAGAGTGCTCCTTGGATGCCAAGATGGCCAAATTTCCTCTATCATACTTCAGACATATTGTCAGGAGGCAACAGTCGCTGGAGAAGTATATCATGTTTGGTAAGGTGGAGGGTCAGAGAAGAAGAGGAAGACCCCAACAAGATGGATTGGCCAAGTGGCAGCATCAGTGGACTCAAGCGTGACAACAGTAGTGAGGTTGTACCAGGATTGGGTAGTGTTTTGTTCTGCTGTGTATAAGGTCGCTATGAGTCGGGACCAACTCAATGGACCCGAACAACAACAACAACATGGTCAGGGCACCTAATACAGAAGTAGTTAATGCAGGTTCTAACAGTGGAGTCCTGGTGTGGTGCCATAGGATAAGCAATCAGGCTCAAAGTCAGTTTGGAACACAAGGTCAGTGTTCAAACTCACCAGTCACTCCTTGGAAACCCTATACAGGTGATTATGAGTTGGAATGGACTTGACGGCACTTAACAGCAACAACTGTATCTTATGTCAGGGTCTTTCTTCCCAGAAGGAGCTCTCAGGCCCAGAGGGCAGTTCGGGACAGGACAGCTGGCTTTGAGTTCTTACTCCTTCAGCATTGATTGGGAGAGGGTGCTATGAGATCTTCTGGTCTGAAGAAGTAGAACTCATGTGCCTCCAGAGAGTGTGGTACACCTAGCTCCCAACTTACAATGGTGTGGCCCCAAACTGACAAAGCAGGGTCTGTGTAGGGGATGAGTGAGGGTTTGGGTTGGCCATGCCTCTTGTCACCAGGAGAGTGTGGGTAACAAGAGAGAATTGCACCTTTCTTGTTGCCAGCCACCAGTGTGCATCTTAGTTGTCAGGCTGCCATATGGATCCAATGCTGCTCCCAAAAGTTCTATGTAGCCTCACAATAAGGCCAGTCGTCTGTTTATCTGTTTGCCTCTTCTCTTGCTGCCACTATTCAACTTTTTCACTTACTTAGCATTCAAATCACTTCTTTAAACTTGCTCTGAAGCTCAGGGTTTCAGGATTATCTTCTGTGTCTGTTTCATTTGGTTTCTTGCATCTTTGTTGTAAACAAAGCCTCATCTTTGTAGCATGTCTGCCTAATTAGCCATTTTTCTGGAAGTCTAATAGCAAATATTTAAAAATACTTAACCCTGATATTAAATGAAAAGGGACTTCTGGTCTAAGTCAATGTTTCATGTTTTATCTTTACAAGAAGAAATATTTGTTTCTGTTTTGTAGAAACAAATCCCTTTGAATTAAAGTTTGAGTTTTACAGTAAAACTTCAAAGGACACAGAAATATCAAAATTGGATAAAAAAGAGGACATGGTAAGTTCAGATTTATTAAAGCACAATAGGGAATGATCTTAATAATTATTTCAAATGAAAGATAGGTGTGGGAAAAATGTAAACCTGAACATTTTACTTGGAGTAACCTAGAAAGATCAAACCTATAATTTGAAAGCTACTTCAAGGATCATTCACACCAACTTCAATAAGAAAATATTATTATCAACTTTAATAAGAAAGTAATCATAGAACAAGATTAGAAAATATCGAATTTCAGTCATGCCTTAGTATTTATCCAAAAGACTTTTTAAAAAACACCGAGACAACTTAAAATGAACATTCTAAATTGCCTAGAACAAAGTTCTAATTCACTGTTATAAGAAAATACAGGGGAAAAAAATTACCTTGGTTACACAGCTTTATATGAAAAATATTAGCTGTGAATACCTTCAGCATTCATTTCACAGCCAGGAATAAGCTAAAGTCCTTTGGGAATCTTCCAGTTGTAGTTTAAATAATGTAGCCATCTTGAAGATGGATAGCCCCACAGGAAAGCAGCAATGACTTTTGAAAACTATTTACTAGGCTTCTAAGTATGATAATTAGAATTTTCTTTGCAAAAAAAAAAAAACACCAAAATGTTGTATGCTTCTCTTCTACAAGTGATTGTTCACCTCTTCCTGTGTCTATTGAGCTATAGCATATCATGAAACTGTACAAATTGATGTTTAAACTACTTGTTTAATCACAAAACATTTCCTAATCACCTATATACTATGTGCATAGGAGCTCTGGTGGCACTGTAGGGTAAGAACCAGAGTGTAGGATGACCACAAGTTTGGCAGTTCAAACCCACCAGCCACTCTATGGTAGAAAGAAGAGACTTTCTGCTCCCATAAAGAGTTACAGCCTTAGAACCTCTCTGTAGGGTCACTGTGAATTGAAACCAACATACTGGCAGTGGATTTGTTTTGTTTTTGGCTTACACTTTGTCCCAGATTTCAGTGTAAGTAATAGGGATACAAGGATTACTAAATGAGTTTTGGTGCCAAAATTAAGATAGCAAATATAAATAGAAGGACAAGTTCAACTGGGAAGTGAAATGAACTCATTTGGGAGCAGAATCGGTGTGGCATATCCAGTTAGCTTCCTGGTAGTCCACTACATGTACTTTTTGGAGCTCTATGAAAAGTCAGAGATGGAGATGTGATTTTGGGAGTCATTAGTTAGGATGATTAAGCCATGAAATCAATGGGATGGTCCAAGGGGATTGTACTGTGAGAAGAGTTTGAACCATTGGCATCCCTAAAGTTAAAGGAATGACTAAGGAGCTCTGGTAGCGTAGTGGTTACGAATCGGGCTGTGAACCATAAGGTCAGCAGTTCGAAACTACCAGCTGCTCCGCGGGAGAAAGATGAGGCTTTCTACTCCCGTAAGGATTTACACCCTCGGAAGCCCTGTACAGGGTCGCTATGGGTCGGAACCGACTCGACGGCACTTAACAACAACAACAACAACAATTGTTGTTGTTAGGTGCTGTCAAGTTGGTACTGACTCATAGCTACAATGTATAGGGTTTCCGAGAAGCAACTGGAGAGATTGAACTGCCGACCTTGAGGTTCAAACCTACTTTGCAGTCTAGTGCATTAACCCACAGCACTATACATGGGCTCCCCAGGACTAACTAAGACATACTAGAAAAAGCAGGTACAGAAATAAAAGTATTGCGATGCTACGGAGGCATAGAGAGAACATTATAAAAATGGGAAATGAGCTACTCTAATTCCAGGAACGTTCTGGTAGATAAAAGAAGAACAGTTCTCAATGTATTCTGCAAATATTAAGTTATTATTGGTTTTAGTGAAATCAGTTTTAGGGGAATAACTATTTTTTGTCTATGCACTTTTTGTATGTATGGAAGACTTAAGCATGACTTATGAGAAGAGGACCACAGTAGAGAGCAGAGGGTGAAAATCCAGGTGGCTGGAGATAGCTTAATGCTGCCTCTAGAGACACTTTGAGTAATGTTGAAAGACAGTAGTGAATATACCTCTCAGCTCAGAAAAGAAATGCTGTTGCCTGGATAGGGTTTCCTTTACATACATGTTTGCCTTTGCATAGTATATATTTGTCTATATATGATTTACGTCACATAATGCAAAAACCAAAACATGAAGTCTTCCCCCTAACTTCTTATCCAATCGAGTACAACCACTTTGCAGTATCATGTATAAAACTAATCTCTCGTGTCAATATAACACAAAATTCTAAGATCCCTGAACTATAAAACTTAAAGACAAGTAATTAGGGAGATTTAACATTTGAATAAATTGTTTGGACATGTCAAAGCTTGTTGAAATGCAGTTCCATTAGCTGCAGCGTTTTAAAAAATAAAAAAGTTATCAAAAGCTTGATTCAGTATCTTGAGGGTCCGTTTGATTTCACTGTATGAAAATATCATTACACACAAAGTATCAACTCTGAAGTTTTTAATTCAACTTTACCTTGAAGTGGGAGTCAACTCTGACCAAAAATGTTTTTATATGTGACCCAAAATTCATGATCAGCTATTTATCAGCTGTTATGACTAAGGTATTGATCCACCTTCCATTATGTTATCCAAAATATTCAAAGTGCTTCAAATAAATGTTGTTTTTATTTGTTCCTCTGAATACAAAATCTATTGTGTTTTGACAATATTGGCATTTAATCTTCTATGCAGTCATTAAGCTTCAGTGTAGTTATCACCATTAAAAAATTAGAAAATATTGACTCAAGTGTAAATAACCTGATAATCATTCTAATCATATTTATTTTATAAGTAACTCTAAAACCAAAACTAAACTCAATGCCATCAAGTCAATTCCAACTTATAGCAATCCTAGAGGACAGAGAAGAGATGTCCCCTAGGGTTTCCTAGACTGTAAATGTTTATGGAAAGAACATGTCACATCAGAACCCTCAGAGTAGTTGGTGGATTCAAACTTCCCACCTTTCAGTTAGCAACTAACCTTTTTAACCACCACACCATGAGGGATCCTCAAGTAACTCTAAACACTTGAAACTCAACAATTTCATGATAAATCCTCATAGATCCAATGCAAAGACATCCCAAGTAAGTTATGATCTCACTCTGATTAATTTCAGTGATTTGTTGCTCAAAAGGAGTTAACAAGTGGTGGCATATAAATCAAAACCACAGTGAAAGAGTGCTTCATGGCAATGGCTATGGTCAAATAAGATGGAAAAACAACAGAAATTTCTGAAAAATTGGAAGCCTCATCTATTGCTGGTAGTGATGGAAAATGGTTTAGGCACTGTGAAGAATAGATAGATGATTATTAATTTAAAAATTAAGCATAGAATTACCATAAGATCTAGCAATTTTACTCCTAGACATATCTTTTAAAAGTTCATGGAAAATTTACATTTTCTTTTCATTCCACTATTTGAAACTCCCTCGTATCCAAAACACTTGAAAGCAGCAGCACAACCAGATTACAACACTATTTTTTACAGCCCCAAAGTGAAAGCAACCCAGTGTCCATCAACAGATGAATGGATAAACAAAATGTGGTCATACTAAAATGGCCTATCTATCAAAAAGGAAAATGAAGTCCTAATACATGGTACACAGTAGATGACCTTCGAAACCATTCTACCCAGTGAAATAAGTCAGGTGCTAAAGGGCAAATACAATATGATCTTACTTACATGAAGTGTCTACAGTTGCTAGATGCGTACAGACTATGAGTGGCTGCTAGGAATGGGCAGTGAGGAGGAAACAGGAAATCAGGATACTGACCTCCTGTTAAGTATGATGGGAACATTTGGAAATGAATAGTGGTGATAACTGCACAACATGATGGAAGTAATTAATGTCACTGATTTGTTTGTTGCTCTTGTTGGGTGCCTTACAGCAGGTTCCAGCTCATAGTAACCCTATGTACAGCAGAAAGAAACACTACCAATCCTGCCCCATCCTCACAATCTTTGCTAAGTTTGAACCCATCACTGTAGCCACTGTCTCAGTCCATCTCATTGAAAGTCATCCTCTTCTTTTTGCTGACCCTCTACTTTATCAAGAATGATGTCCTTCTCCAAGGAGTAGTTCCTCCTGATGTAATGTCCAAAATACTTGAGCCTTCTTATCCTCATTTCTAAGGCACATTCTGTCCATACTTATTCCAAAACAAACTTATTTGTTCTTCTTGCAGTCTATAATATATTTGATATTCTTTACTAACAGTATGATTTAAAGGCATCAATTCTTCTTTGGTCTTCCTTATTCATTGTTCAACTTTTCCATGGCTTGGGCCATGTGTACCTAAGTCCACAAGGTGATGTCTTTTTTTTTTTTTTTTTTAATTTTAAAGAGGTCTTTTGCAAGAGATTTGCCCAGTGCAATATGTCATTTTATTTCCTAACTGGTGCTTCCATGAGCATTGATTTTGGATCCAAATAAAAGAAAATTCATGGCAATTTCAATCTCTGTTTATTTATCATGATGCTGTGTATTGGTTGAGTTGTAATGATTTTTGTTTTCTTCATACTGAGGTGCAATTCATACTGATGGTTGTAGTCTTTGATCTTCATCAGTAAATACTGCAATCCTCTTTGCTTTCAGCAAGCAAGGTTGTGTCATCTGCATATTGCAGGTTATTAATGAGTCCTCCTCCAATCCTGATAACACATTTTTCTTCACATAGTCCAGCTTCTCAGATTATTTGCTTAGCATATATATTGAATAAGTATGTGGAAATGATACAGGCCTGAAACACACCTTTCCTGATTTTAAACCACATACCATCTTCTTGTTTTATTTGAATGACTGTTTCTTGTTTTATGTTCAGATTCTGCATGAGCACAATTAAGTGTTCTGGAATTCTCATTCGTCATATTGTTATCTGTATAACAATGTCATGATCCACAGAGTCATATGCCTTTGCATAGTCAATAAATATAGGCTAACATCTTTTTGGTATTCTCTGCTTCCAGTCAAGTTCCATGTAACATCACTAGTTCCATGCCCTATTGTGAATTTGCCTTGAATTTATGGCAGTTCCTTGTCCAGTTGCTGTTACAACCATTTTTGATTTGTCATCATTAAAATTTTACAAAATTGTGACATAGTGATATAGAAATATTGAAATGACAACTTTTTGTTAATTTCATATTCATCACAATAAAAAAGTACCTCTTACAGACTTGGAGTAACTGATCCCTAGAAATAAAGATAGTGAGCAGTCTAATAGGATGAAACTAAATGAATCCTCTTTTTCTTTAATGACCATCCATCCCTTAAGCAAATTTTGTTCTGCAGAATTGTCATTTGTAAAGGGGGCTTCTAGCCAGTGTTATCTTGCTGATCGTTATACCATCTTTCCCACTGTTTTTTAGGAATTGTGTTTGAGGTTCTATATCAGTAGGTTTCTTTATTTAAAATATAGGGATATTAAATTGCATTATTCTTCAGGCTTTATGTGCCTTAGGATTCACCAGAACTGATTATTCTTGAAATTGACTGGACAATTTTCAGCATCAGTATCAGTGCCAGAGAGTGCATATAAAAGTTTGGAAGGCAGAACCCATTCTGTAATTTTTTCTTTGCTTTGCTTTAGTCTCCATGGGCTTACTGCTTCTCCATATAGATGCCATTTATTTCTATGAAATAATTATTTTTCTACCGGGAAGAATTGAATTTGTATCTGGAAAATGCCAATATATTTTTGGTGTTGTTGGGTGCTGTCAAGTCAATTCTAACTCATAGTGACCCTATATAAATTTTCCAAGAGCGGCTGATGAGTTTGAACTGCTGACTTATGGTGACCAATACTTTTTTAAAAATCAGCATCAGAATCACCTTTAGAGATACCAATTTGTTTTGTTTTTTGGAGATGCTTCCTGGATAGGAGAAAAATGCAACACTCGTTTTATGGCTATATATATATAGTTGTTGTTGTTAAATGCCATCAAGTCGATTCTGACCCATAGCGACCCGATATAGGGTTTCTGAGAAGCAGCTGGTGAGTTTGAACCACCAATGTTGCAGTTCAAATGGCTTTGCAGTCTGGCACATTTACCCACAGTGCCACACCATGGCACCTATATAGATATATGTTTTATATATATATATATGTTGTTGTTGTTGTTAAGTGCCATCGAGTCGGTTCCGACCCATAGCGACCCTGTACAGGGTTTCTGAGGCTGTAAATCTTTACGGGAGCAGAACGCCTCATCTTTCTCCTGCGGAGCCGCTGGTAGTTTCGAACTGTTGACCTTAAGGTTCGCAGCCCGATTCGTAACCACTATGCTACCAGATAGATATATATATATGTGTGTGTGTGTGTGTGTGTATTTGTAGCTTAGTCAATCTGGGTTGGCATCCCTGTTCAAAACCTACTCACTGTGACCTAGGAGAATTTCTGAATCTTTGTTTTCTCTTTCATAGAAAAATATTGATAATACCCAAATTATAGAGCTATTGTGAGGATCAAAGATAATTTATGCAAACTCAAGTTTTGCATAGCACCTGGTATGTAATGCACATTTAAAAACTCAAAGTATTGCCACTGAACTGATTCCAAATCATATTCAGTAGAAGGAACGTCATTATTATTAGAAGCAGTAATATATTTTTTAAAAAACATAAATTCCAGTAAATTTAATGCAAAGTTTAAAACAGATTATTGTGCATGTGTGCATTTAGCTAAATTTTTTATGATACCCTTTTCTATAATTTTTATAGTTTTTCATCTATATTATGTAAAACATGGGGTTGGATTGAGGCAATGTTTAGGCTAACGTTTTATTTCTTTATATTTTAAATAGACATTACTTATCTATTTTTAGAATATCTTCACAAGTAGATTTTTTTTTAAATTGCCATTGATTTTCTTCCAACTGATGGCAATCCAATGTGTGTTGGAGTAGAATTGTGCTCCATAGGAATCCCAATGACTGAGTTCTTAAAAGTAGGTCAGGCCTTGCATTTTAGGCAGCTTTGCATGGACTCAGACAACCAACCAATCCTTCAATTAGCAGTTGTGCAAGTTTACTGTTTGCTTCCCCCCAGGCTGCAATGCATTGATGTTGTTGTTGTTTCTAAGTGTCGTGAAGTGTGTTCCAAGAAGTGGCTAGTAGGTTTTAACTGCCAACCTTTGGGTTAGTTTATCCTACATTGCCATACCAGGATAGGATTTAATAAAATAAATTTGACTGATGAAGGTTTTAGGGCATATGATTTGGTAGCAATTTGAAGCATTTAATAAAACCTGAAATGTTTAACCATATTTATGGCCTAAATCCAAACTTTTTAGTTTGTTGTTCAAAGCCTTCTACAAACTGCTTTCATCCTTCTGGTCTAAGCTTGTCTTCTGCTAATCTATATTTTACATAGACTGAGTTCTACTTTCTGTCATCTCAAATTACCTTTTGCTCACTCAGCATTTGAGGCACTTCCATCTCTCACAATGTGTTCATATCCCACTTATTCTGGGGAACATTTTGTCAAAGTTATTTATTTCAGGAAGCGTTTCCAGATTCCCTCAGCCAAAAGCACTTGCTTGTCCTTGGTTCCCCCACTGTTATTTTGTTTCTATAGTATCTTTCCTTCTGGATTATGTTATGATCATATTTCCCTGTTTTACCCTACTTATTAAAAGATTCTTGAAAATGAGATCCATGCTAGATTAATCTCTGTGTCCCTAATGTGCTGTGCAGGAGGGACTTGATACCTAGTAGCCACTGCCCTGGTGTCCTGTTGTGGCGCTATTGGATAAGCACTGGACTGCTAACCTGAAGGCTGGCAGTTCGAGCCCACCAGTCACTCCTTGGAATCCCTATACAGAGGCACTATGAATTGGAACTGATTCTATGGCACTTAACAGCAACTACAAGCCACTGCCTTATGGGACACTTTGTCCTGTAGGGTCTCTTTCAATAGGTAGTCACTGCATACATATTTGTTGAATGACTGGTCATATTTTTTAGTTCAGAATACAGGTATCAGTATATCATATTAAATGATAAGCAATGCGATGGATAACTATATGCTCTGTATTTTATGCACATACAGTCTGTATCTTCTTTTTACATGATAGATACCATAGTCACAGCTGTTTATCTTTAAAACTAACTGTTTCCGTTTGTCTCATAAATGAACTTGAGGAACTGAACTTTACAATTAAACCTTAATTCCAATCAATGTGTCCCATTAATGAAATATAAAAATAGAACTTCATTTTCAACATGCTGCTTATAAAAGGCCTGATATTAATGCAAAGAGCTTTAAATGCATCTTCATACTTGTAAATGCCAATAAGGAGTAGTCAGCATTTTCAATGGAATGAAAAGGCATTTTTATTTTCAATTTCATTAAACCTTAAGTAAAACATGGTAGTTGAAAAGGAAAATTAAATGAATGTCAAATAACCAGAATCCTAATGGTAAGTAACTCCACTATTTCTTTGCAATGGACATTTTGGTAGATTCTAAAATCCTTTGACTCTCAGTTTACTAATTTTTTGGAAATGGGATTGATAACATCAACCCGGCACTGTTTCCAGAAGTTCGACTGTGGTTATATAATCAAAGTAACTTTTAATCTTTTAATTTATTTATAAAAATTAAATAGTATCTTAGGGACCTAATTAAATGAATAAAAAATACAAAATGTTCATTCTGATACAGTTTTTTTGTATTTTTCCCATTCTGGAAAGGTGTTGATATTTGGCACCCTGTCTCACTTGCAAGACACTATAAGTCATCAGGAAGCACTGATCTGTGTGTCAGCTCCTTTGCTTAATAAGCACATTCTCGAACAACGGTCTGCCCAGGGTGCAGAGTTGTATAATCCATTTCTGTTTCAGTTTTGTATATATCTTTTCCTCACTTGTCATCAGGCAATAGAGGCATGCTAACGCTCTAAATTATCTAAAGTCTCTTTTATTCAAGTTACTGCCATTACCCTTGTTTCCTGCCTTTCCTTGTAATATATCCACTAGTCTAGTTGTTTCTTTCGTTTTTAAGTCTCTGGTATTGTTCCCCCTCTGCACTTTCTTTTTTTTTTTTTTCCTATTCCTTTTGTAAATGCTTAGACCATAGTACTTATCCCCTCCCAGCCAATTATTAAGAGCTTTTTTTTAACAGATCTTCCTGCTTCATTCTGTTATAATAGTTCAAACAAGGAATTCTCTGCCTAAAACCCTTCCATTATCTTCTATTGCCTATAGGTAAATTCATACTTACTATTGGCTTTACCAAGCCAATTCTTACTTATTTTTCCATCTTTATCTCTAAGAATGTCACTACACAGGAGTCCTGGTGTGGCACTGTAGGATAAGCACTGGATTGTGAACTGCTAGGTCTATGGTTCAAAACCATCAGCTGTTCCTTGAAAACCCTATCCAAGGTTGTTATGAATCAGAACCAACTCATTGGCACTCAACTACAAGAACAAATGTCACTATACAAATCATTAGTTCCTTGAAAATGATACCCGAGAACATTTAACAACAAATGAGCATGCCAAAGAACCACTGGTGGCACTATGGTTAAGCATTTGGTAAGTAACCAGAAGACAGGTGGTTCAAACACACCCAGCATCTCCATAGGAGAAAAGTCATGATGATCTGCTCCCATAAAGATGCATTCCAGGAAGCATTGTGGGACAGTTCTACTTAGTTATACAGAGTTACTATGAGTCAGAATTTGCTTGATGTTGCACACCAATAACATCAGAGCATGTATATTGTGTTTAGATGTCCACTGTATTTTTGATCATTCAATACTTCCTTCTCTCCTTCTTCTTGAAAATATCTTAATTATCTCCATCCTATACAGAAAACTATAAATCTTATCTCCTATAAAAACTCTTTCTGAATGCTTGCATACTACATGAGTGTTGACCCAGAAAATAAAATGTACATAGTTGGACTTAAATAAAATATTATAGGTAAAAAGATAGATTCAATTGTGCAAATACTCCCCCTCCAATACATTCCAGTCCTAACCCGTAACTGAAAATGTTATCAGTTTGGAAATAATTTGTTTCATTTTCCTGGTGTTCTGCTAATGGAGCCATACCAAAATGCTGTTGTTGTTAAGTGCAATAGTAGGTTCGGACTGGTAGTGACCCTGTATAGGGTTTCTGAGGAGTGGCCGGTGGATTTGAACTGACAACCTTTCAGTTAGCATTCAAGTGTTTACCCTACAGCACCACATCAGGACTCCCATACCAGAATAGAGTGGTCCATATCCCACCATATCTTGTTGTTGTTGTTGGTAAGTTCTGTTCCAACTCGTAGTGACCCTGTATAGACTTTATGAGGAGCAGCTGGTGGGTTTGCACTGCTGACCTTGTAGTTTGCAGTCCAGTGCTAATCGTACAGTGCCATACCAGGAGTCTTAGTCATTTCTTATAAGGGGGAATATAGACACAGCGAGTACTGGTGGCACTGTATGGTAAGCACTGGAATACTACCTACAGATCAGTAGTTCACACTCACCAACCACTTCACAGGAGAAAGATGAGTATTCCCTCATATTTACAGCTTCAGAAACCACCTATGCAGGGTTGCTATGAGTCAGGACTGACTAGGTGGCAACTAACAACAACTACATAGACACTGAGACACACACACACAGGAGGAGAACTTCATATGAAGATAGAGACATATGCATCTTCAATCCAAAGGAATGCCTACTGCTACTAGAAGCTAAAATTGACAAGGTTCTTGTACTAGACAGAAATCCTGGAGTTCGGACTATAACTTACTGAAATTTGAGAAAATTAATTTTTGTTTTTAAAAGCCACACATTTATGATAGGTTTTGTTACAAGACCACCAGGAAGCTAAGACAATAAATAGGCTTGTTTAATCTGTTACCTAGAAAATGGTCAATAAAGTTGCATTTTATATCTCTCTTCTTTCCATTGTATGCCTCAGGGTGATTATCCTTTTTAAGTTTGACCTCATAGGTAGCTATCTCAAGAATGCTTTGAAGGCTCTCTGACCCCTACAAACCATTTCTGAATTACAGTCAACAAAAAAGTGAAGTCTAGTTCTGCTATCCTTCTTAGGTGATTACTGTGAAGATGGGATTGATTAAAATTTTGTTACATGGGTGAGGAAGTAAGGGTTGGGTTGGCTGAGTGTTCACAAAGGATAGGCTGGGTGAAGTGATCCTAGCTTTCAATGTTGTATATGACCAGTAACTGTCAAACACAGATTTGTGATATTATCATTAAGAACTTTATAAGGTCAATAGAGTGCACTGTAGGATAACCATTGGGTTATTGCTTCAAATCCATTAGCAGGTCCTTAGGAGAAAGATGAGGCCTTCTACGCCCTTAAAGATTTACAGTCTTGGAAATACAGGGTCATTATGAATTGGAACCACCTTGATGGCACACAACAACAAAGGGTCAATAAATACATAATGGTGTCTATAAATATCCATGTTGGGTTCTCAAAAATCTGAGCTCTGTATGATATTTAAATATGTCATATATATGTGTATATATGTATGTGTGTGTGTTCTGGTGTGGCGCTGTGGGCAAATGCGTCAGACTGCAAAGTTGTTTGAACTACAAGGTCAGTGGTTCAAGCTCACCAGCTGCTCCTTGGAAACCCTATCCAGGATTGCTATGGGTTGGAATCGACTCGACGGCACTTAACAACAACAACAACAACAACATATGCTTCAGATTTATTGTTCAGTGTTAGCCTTATGCCATTTATCTTCCCTGAAAAGTATTTATTAAAACTAGTCCCTGTCCTTGTTTTCTTTTAATTTTCGGAAATTCAGAAAGACGTTTTCTTTCTTATGAGCCTTTTGGCCATCATATTTTTAAGACTAAATGTCTACTTTTCTTAAGCAGTAAGTGTAAGATGTCCACAATTAGTTTGAACGTTTGAACTGAATCCCAGATATCAGTGACAGACATTTTTAATATAATGGAATGTAGAATAATGAACAGGGACAGCTTGTTTTCTTCCAAAGAATATTCCATTGTGAATATACTGAGACATGCAGATAAAGCCAGTAGAGATGGGGGATAGTTTTTGCTTTAAATATGAAGGTAAGAGAGCAAACTCTACAAGTTAGGATGATTCATACAGTATACTGCTTCCAAGTGCCTGACAGTAATGTTTATAGCAACTAAGTATATCAAGTTCTTCAAGGAAAACGGTAAAGCACAGCTGGTGGAGTGTGAAGCCCAAGATTGGTTAAATCTCCTCTGGCGAGAGTTACTACCCTAATTCTTCTCTATTCACTGCAAGAATTGCACTCAATTTGGTGGTTAAGGTCGATACCTCATTTATAATACATTATGAGCAGTGGTGTCTGAAATGGAGATAATTTGGACGTATCTCGATACCTATTGTTACTTTGCTTTTATACTGACTAAACCAACTGATGAAAATGAAATAGACTCTCAATACACACATATATTCTTGGCTAGAATTTTGAGAGGAAAAGGTAGAGGTAAATGAAGGCTATAATGATACATATGCTTTATTTTTAAGTATCATTATCTTGAAACTGTAGCTTAAGATATACTATTTTTTGTAGTAAATAAAAAATGTATCAGTATAATTATGTTAAGTTATATCACTTGCTTCTATCATTGTAATTCCAAATTTCTGTATCTGTAACACTCTGAATAGTTAGTGTGCATAAACAAACACTAGACACTAGTGGTATTTATGTTTAAAGAAACCTAGTTGTGAATACTTTTGCAGTGAAATTTTTGTTACTGTAGAAAATTGCATCTTGTTTGTTGTGCTTTAGAATTCAGAGTTTCCTGAAGATTTGCTTAAATCTTGTCACTAAGATAATATTTAAGGGTTATTTTAACAGCATGTAAATACTTATATATGAAACAATATGTGCCTAGGTATTCCTACTGTCCAGTTAGCTTAATTGATCATTAGGGTGGCATCTCAAATCTATTAACAATTTAAACATAAGTAAAAAACCTTTCAAATGGCTACACTATTATCCATCTATTTAACATGTCTGTTAAAAAAATATATTTTTTTAAATTTCAAGTCTATGTATATATATATATGCATAAATACACATATATACAGAATTACTTTCTATTGTTTTCTATAACTTTATAGTATAAATCCTCTATTTAAAAAATGTAACAATTACCCAATATTTTTTGTTTAATACTACATGATACCCAGTATGAAATACTGTAAAAATATGTACTATACACATAAAGCTTTTGTGTATTTAGCAGAAGTATGTATAATGGAGTCTTGGTGTGACATGTAGGATAAGCACTGGACTGCCAGGTCGGTTCCCTATGAATCATAACCAACTCAATGGCACTTAACAACAATAACATATAGAAATAAAAGAAAACATTATGCTGTTTTAATTTTCATTTAGAAAAGTTTTGTAAAGGTTTTTTTCAATAAACTTATATTTATTTTGTGACAAAAAATTTGCAGTAAAATAAGTACAAAATGTTTAATTTATGTTGCAAATTCAAGATGGTAGTTACATTTAACTTTTAAAATATTTCTTCTTTTGAAAGTTTACTTCTCTATTTTTTATTATTAATTACCATTACAAAAAAAACCACCACAAATAATTAAGCTGTCATTTGTCTTAGTCCACTCTAAAATAAAACCTTTGGTATACTGAGTTACATTTGGATACAGTTTGTCACTGGAGTTTGTTAAAGAGGGATTTTCTTCTTTTTTTTAATCTCTGCCACTACAACTTTGTGTCAAAAAGCCAATCAATTCTGTCAGGGACCAGGATGGTGCTTAAGAAATTGGAGCCATTTCTGCTGGCAGGCTCACTATTCATTTCTGACACCCGGCTCGTACAATATTGAGCACTTTAATTTATTGAAGTTGCTATACAGAAAATAAAAGTCATGCATTCTCCTACATGAAACCTATTTCAACATTTGTTTATATCTGCTTGGACACAGTTCGTAGCTTTTTAATAAAACATTTGCACATTCATCTTTTTTAAACTGCAATATAAATGAGAGGTAAAACCATAAACTAATTTGAATCCAAAGTCATTCATTTTTAACATTTCCAGAAATTATGGGCTATCCAACTAAGGACATTATAACAGAATAATAAGCTGAGTTTGTTTGATTTTTTTGTTTTATCATCGAAAGTTAGATATTTTATTTAAAATTTGCTGTTTTCCTGTCTGTTTAAACAAAAACCTACTTTATGTATCAGTTATCAAAAATTATCACCTACTTCGTTTTACAAGGTTGGGGCAAAACCTATGGCTGTTTTGGCTAAGCACCAAAACTACTACGACCAGAGGCACAGTCTGAACTGACCACCCTAGGAAGCACCAAACGTCAAAGCAGGCCAATTAATATAAACCCAAAGGCCTGGAGCCAGTCCTTGTGAGGAAAATTATGCTTAGAAGAAGATTAAGAGAGGAAGAATTTGAGGTGACTTCCCAGACTGGCATTGCACTCTAGGATTTACCTTTGTAGACTGTTCAGTTGAGTGGGTGGGGCTTCCATGATGGAGTATTCAACTTGGTACTTTTTTTTTTTTGAGTCTGACAAAGATTTTTTTAAATTAGACTTTGTAATTATGACTAAAGCTAAGAAAATCTACCTAATTTTTGTATGGCATGTCTGTGAACTTCTTTTCAGTAATAATGAAAATTTTACTAAAGACTATTTTAACTTCTCACGTTTCTTATTCATTAAATTATATGTATGTAGGAAGCTCAGAGAAAAAGAGGTAGACCCCCATCGAGATGAATTGGCCAAGTAGCAGCATCAATGGACTCAAGAGTGGCAACAATAGTGAGGTTGGCCCAGGGTACGACAGTGTTTCATTCTGTTGTGCATAAGGTCACTATGAGTCGGCACCGACTCGATGATACCTAACAACAACAACAACCAGGAGGGTAGATAGATGGATAGATAGATGGATGGATGGAAGATGGATAGACACATAGATGGATAGCTGCTGTTGAGTTGACTCATAATTTCCTTATATACAATAGCACAAAGCTTTGCCTGGTCTAACATCATCTTTTAATTGTTAGCATTTCTGAGTCCATCATTTTACCATCTACTGAAGGTCTCTCTTTACCCTCACTGGCTGTCTACTTCACCATGATATTCTTCTCTAGCAATTGATCCTTCCTCATAATGTGCACTACAAGCAAGTCAGGTAGTGTCCTTTTGTGATCCATAGCATTTTCATTGACTAATGTTTGAAAGTAGATTTCCAGCTATTTCTTCTAAGGCTTCTCTATATGGACTCGATTTTCCAACCTTCTGGTTAGCAGCCAGATACAAAATAAGCAACTATTTTGCTACTGATAATAGGGATGATTGTGTTAAACACTCTTTCCCTATTGTAGTTTGAGTGAAAGTTTATAGAGTATACTAGTTTTCCATTCAATAATTTATATACATTTTTTGTCTGCAACACTGGTTGTAGTTCTCTGAATGTAGTATCACTCTTCCTTTTCCTCCGTGGATTCCTCATTTCCTTTTGTCCTGCCTTCTGACCTTTGCTTTTGAACAAATGCTGCCATTTTGGTCTTATATGTTTGTATTGAGGGGTATCTTCTTCCATACCATGATGTCATCATTCACTTTATTGTTGTTGTGAAGTGCCGTCGAGTTGGTTTCCACACAGCGACCATATATAGGATTTCCGAGGAGCAGCTGGTGAGCTTGAACTGCTGATCTTGCAGTTCAAATGGCTTTGCAGTCTGGTGCATTAACCCACAGCACCACACCAGGACTCTTTTATAGTTCTATTTTTTGGCTAAATGTAGATCCTTGAAGGTGTGTTCAGTTCCAGGTTTGAAGGATCTCTAAGGGTTAAGACTAGCAGTCTTGAGGTTCTACTAGTCCCTTCAGATCAATAAGTGTGGTATTTTTTATACTTTTGAATTTTGTGCTATATTTTTTTCTCCCTCTCTGTCCAGGACTTTCTATTGTCCATGAATGATAGGGGCAGAGGACTTTTTTCTTTTTTTTTTGCTTTGCTTACTGAGGGTTGCTAAATTCATGTGCTGTAATGTTTGACATAAGACTAAGTCCATGAAAAAAGGTACCTAGTAGGAATAATCTACATCAATGTTTTTTAAAGTATAGTTCCCATATTGCACACCCTGAAGTGTGTTACAGTGGGACCTCACCTCAGACTAACTAAATAGAAACTGTAGGTGGGACCCAACAGTTTTCTTCCTCTGCTTCCTCCAGGTGATCACTTGAGACCCACTGATCTGCATAAATGGAGATGTTACTTAAGATGAGGAATGTGTGACTACCTGCCCCTTGAGAAAGCAATACAATTCTCAGTAAATCAGCTTTTCTAAATGATACAGAGAAAACAATTTTTTAAGGAAAAAGTCAAATGAGACAGCAAAAGCTGAAACTGAACATTAATGTGGAGACTTCAAGAGGCTAACCAAACAGAAATGATTAAAGTCAGGTGTTATTCAGGGTATTGGCCATTGAATTGTTTTGGAACAGACAGCAGATTGTGACCAATGAACAAAAATCCAAAAGGACAAATTGAAAATAAAATCTCTCTGCTTTGTTTGTCAGTGAGTCTTGCTGGTTAGCATTCTTGGTGACTATTCATCTGTTTCTTTCTTGTCAAAATGCTGACAGCCAGCACCAATCACCACTTATTTCTGTTCCTTTGTTTTTCTTCCTTTTCTTTTTTTCTTCTTTTTAATGCTAAACCGTCTTTATCCCAAATCAGTTGCAAATTCTAATAAAATTACCTTGCACTGTAGCTGAGACTTTTAAAAATACATACATTCCACAGTTCAAAACTATTTATTATGTATTTTCCCTATAAACCGTGACTTTATTTTCAAACATTGCATGACTGACTAAAAGATTTAGTGATACATAAAATATGACTAAAATGTAACTGGTGTTGTTGAGTGCTGTCAAATGGGTTAAGACTCATAGCAGCCTTGTAATGGCTTTCTAAGACTTTAAACTTTTGGGAACAGAAAGCCTCATCTTTCTCCTGTGGAGTGGCTGGTGGGCTCAAACAGCCAACCTAGTGGTTTGCAGTTTATTGCTTATCCCATGGACTGTCATGAAATATATTTATAATTTTCCATCTTTTCATTTACTTCTTTTGAATTTTTCTTACTTTCCTCTTCACCTGCCTTTCCACACACGATTTTTTCTTTTTGTAACTCTGGGTTATCTTTCATTTTTACTTCATTATCATATGTTCTTTGTGCCTCACTTTTCAACTTTTCTGCTTTGAAAAGAGCCTTTTTCTAAATTCTCAGTCATAATCTTCTTTCTTTGATTTGTTGTTACATTTATACATTGCCCATTGCTGGTCTCTTTTGTTGTCTTCCAGTTCATTTGTTCATGTCTCTTTGTCTTTTTCTGCTGTGGTTTATTTTTCTCCTTCTGCTGCTGCTTCATTTAATTGTCTTTTGGTCTCACTTGTCTTAGAGTTTTGTTTTGTTTTAGAGTTTAGATGGTCTCACTCATCTTAGAGTTATCTTTTTTTTTTTTTTTTAAATTAAAAAAGACCTCTTCTTTTTCACTTTTTTCAGTTAGGTAGTTAATTTTGTGAACAACATGCCTACTCTGTGCAAAGCTCTAAATTCATACCAGTCATAGCAAGATGATGCAATGTAGCTCTTGCCACAAGCAGGCAGTGTCAACACTGAGCTCTGGCTTCTGCCTATAACATGTGCTGTGCTCATTGTTATCTGAGGCCACGATAATTTTTGAAAAACATTTTACTCATTCTTACTCAACTCTCTTTCACACTCATTTCATTTCCTTCTCCTCTAAAATACTATCTTAGTCTTCCTTACACTAAGAAAATGGCATTACCTCCAAATCAATGAATTAAAAGATACCATTCTCTCATTATTTCAGTTTCCTCCCCATCTCTTTCCTGCAATTCTGAATTTCAACTGCTAACCTTCAAGTTCATCTAAAACTGGAAATCTTTCTACTCTTGTTCCCTAAGAAGAGACGCTTACCTTCTTTCTTTTGTCATACTCATTTCCTATGGCTGGTGCTTGACTCATAAGAGGAAGTCAAATTAAAGTATATTTTTCCTACTTGTACTCCAGTTGTTATTTTTTTCCACTCGTTATGTCCCATAGAGTCTTGGTGTGTCACTGTAGAATCAGCACTCAACTGCTAAGCAAAAGATTGGCGGTTCAAACCCACAAGCTGCTCCTTGGAAACCCTATGCAGGATTGTTATGAATCAGAACTAACTCTACAGCACTTACCAATTAATGTCCTGCATTCTTACTATTACCTTTTTGTTTATTTACTTGACTCTTATTTTTCTTTGTTTTTGAGGATCGGGTTTCCATTTCTGTCTCCTATCATTTTATTCAATATTTAGTAACAAGCAGAAGCTCTCAATATAATTTTGCTATATGAAAAAAAATGAACATTGAGTGAATCTGTCATTTTATCTCCTCTGAAAACTGAAGACTGTCTACTGAACTCCACTTCTTGTCCTTCACCATTTGGCAGAGTTTTGCGGAGGTTATTGTTAGTGATGTTGGGATATCGTATGTGTAGGCCTAAGGACCTCAATTTTAACTCAATAGTCTCTTAATACTTTCATACACACACGTGTACACTTGTACACACACACTTGGAGAGCAGTTGTGTTTTATACTTAGCATAACATGGCATGAGCTCATGTCTTCACTTTCTTTTACTTTTATTTTTTTTCTCCCATTTGTGCACCATGTATATCACCAGACTAGCTGATACCAAAATATGGGTGGGATACTACTGAAACCCACTGCAATTCCTGAAATCACGAATACCATTTTGATAATCAATCCAGAGGCCTTGAAGTACTCCTTAAGGATGGATCAGTGCTAAGTATGAACATTTCCCTCGAAATGTCTTAACTGTAAGTAAAAGAAGATCTGTACCGTAAGAATAGGAGTTGTGGTAGCTTAGTGTTATGAGTTGGGCTGCTTACCTCAAAATCAGCAGTTTGAAACTACCAGCTGTTACACAGATAAAGAGGAGGCTTTCTGCTCACGTAAAGATTTACAGCCTCAGAAAATCTATACAGGGTCACTATGAGTCTGAACTGACTCCGCAGCACATAATCACCACCACTACCACTCTAAGGATGTGAGTTTTGCTTTTCGAGTGGACATTGCACTACATCCCTAATTTATGAGTATTTGTTGTTGTTGTTGTTAAGTGCCGGAGTCGGTTCCGACTCATAGCGACCCTGCACAGGGTTTCTGAGGCTGTAAATCTTTACGGGAGCACAACGCTTCATCTTTCTCCTGCGGAACCGCTGGTAGTTTCGAACTGCTGACCTTGCGATTCAC
Source organism: Chrysochloris asiatica (assembly GCF_000296735.1). NCBI lineage: Eukaryota > Metazoa > Chordata > Mammalia > Afrosoricida > Chrysochloridae > Chrysochloris > Chrysochloris asiatica. The sequence continues at coordinate 8,488,771 of NW_006408617.1, forward strand.
AGCCCGATTCGTAACCACTACGCTACCAGAGCTCCTTATTTAAGGGTTGTTGTTATGTGCCATCGAGTCGGTTCTGACCCATAGCGACCCTGTATAGGGTTTCCCAGAGTGTAAATCTTTACGGGAGTAGAAAGCCTCATCTTTCTCCCGCGGAGCAGCTGGTAGTTTCGAACCGCTGACCTTAAGGTTCGCAGCCCAATTCGTAACCACTACACTACCAGAGCTCCTTTATGAGTATACCTCCACAAAACTCCTGAATAGTTTTCGAATATAATTGCCTACAGATAGTTTCCTGGCACCACAAAACGAGTTACAGTTATGGAGTTGGAACTTGAGACTTTATAGTCTTTGCCTAACTCCATCATATATTAGGTGCTTCAGTCTAAGAACAGCCTCTGAATGAGAAGAGATCCAAAAGAATTACATTCCTTCTGCCCTTTTATTTTAGAGCTTTTGGTAAAGCTGCCTGGAGACTGTCTTTAAAAACTGAGAGTGGTACTTCAAATTATATTTCATTCATTCTCACTGAAATATGAGGGTAAGTCAAAAAGTAGTGCTGAAAAATCATAGAAAGTATTATTAAACAAAAATATCAAAATGTGAAGCTATTGTTTCTCAAGATATCCTGTACCTAGGTCTATGCACTCCTGAAGGCGATGTTTCTGTCTCTCTAACCTTCCCTGAAGAATTGTGTTCTCTTTAATTTACACCACATCAAAACAACAGCTTTGGCATCCACGAAGAACTCAAATCATGTTCCTATTTAATGTTCTTTGAGGTTGGAGAACAAAAAGACTCAAGGGTGAGACCAGGGCTGTACGATAGATGAAGTAGGGTTTTCCAAGGAAATATTCGTCTGACAGGATTTGCTATCCTCAAAGAATGAGTAAGTGCATTTCTGTGATGGAAAAAAGTAATTTCTTCGATATAGCTTTCTTGTCCTTTTCCTCACCAGTGCCACTCTCAATTTTCTTAAATGTTCTTCACAATAAGCCCCCATGATTGTCCTGTGTCCTTCAATAGACTCTATCAAGATTTCCCCTTAGGGTCCCAATAACCTATTGCCATAATCATCTGACCTGATGTCTCTGCCTTGAATTTAACAGGCCCAGCACATCCCCTTAAAAGCCACTGGACCTTTCATTGACCTGTTTTATTTGAAAGTCAAGACTACATACAACAAATACAGCCAGAATATCCTTAGAAGCAAAATGATGAGACTTTGTCTCCCATACTTTGGATGGTATCAGGAGGGGTCAGTTCATTGAGAAAGACATTATACTTGATAAAATAGAGTCAGCGAAGACCTTCAGGGAGATGGATTGATAACAGTGACTGTAACAATGGGCTGAAACCTAACAATTGTGAGGGTGTTGCTGCACTGGGCAGTAGTTCATTGTTTTATGCATAGGGTCACTGTGAATTGGAACCAACTTGATAGCAACAATGGAATGAAGACAAGTATATTCCTAAGAGACGTTGTCTCAAGCTACCCACTGATCTCAGAGATGTCTTTCAACACATTTTGTTTTGAATAAATCCGTGCTTGTATGAACTAGAACCCTAGGAGCAAGACTTTCAGACTCACCCTTATATGAACAGCAAAATCCATGGTGAATCAGTTATTGGCTTTTTCATACCTGCTTTTGTTGTATTTTGCTGTTGCTACCATAATGATATTTGTCTTGATCACCTAAGAAGCTCTCATCTCTTTCTTTGTTGTTGTTGTGACATCTCAAGTAGGTTCTGACCCATAGCAACCCTGTATAGGGTTTCTGAGGAGCAGCTGGTGAGTCTGAACCACCAACCTTGCAGTTCAAACAGCTTTGCAGTCTGGTGCATTAACCCACAGCACTACACCAGGACTCCACATCTTTTTCCTTAGGGTGCTCATATTCATAACAAAGAAAAGCACAATCACACACATACAAATAGAATACCTTTTGCAAAATTCCCTGGGAGGACAAGGTGCCTGTAAAAAAAAAAAAAAATCTCAGTTGTCATTCCATTTCCTTTGAGAAAGGATAAAAGAACAGATTACCTAAAATGTCTAACCCATACAAATGAAAGCACACAAAGGAAATCAGGGTGACAATAATGACAATAATTATTGGCTACCATTATTGAATGCCTTTGTAGTACCGCTAAAAACAAGCACTTATACAAAAACAGCAAGGCAGAAATAATTATCCATAATTTGTATGGGAGGAAACTGAATAAAAAGATGATTAAGTGGCTGGCCAAGGCTACCCATATGTAATATTCTTGTGTTCCTTTTGTCTAGCCATTTGGAAAGCATCAGGTAACGGAGGAGACTTGCTTGAGAGAGCAATATTGAAAATGTGAATGTTACCAAGGGCACATTGTAAAGTTTCACAAAGTCTTTTGAAGAACTACTAATTTTGAAACACTTTATAATTGCTTTTCTGAAATGAAAAGCAGCCCATTATGTGTAATAGTATAACTATATCTTGTTTATCAAGTGTTCAAACTGCTGGCAACTCCAACTTTAAATCATACATGAAGTCAAAATATACTGTTGCAAACCATTCATTTGTCTCTGAAACTTTACTTTTATGTAATTGCTAATCAATAAGAAATTAGATTTGGGGTCTTAAGGTAATATATGAAGAATGAAAAAATTCAGATGTATGGAAGTTTTTGAAAGTATTCTAGTAATTTTATTTCATGTTATCTGTACAATAATCCTATAGAGTGGACAGGATTTATAGATGAGGAAATTGAGGACAAGAACAGTGGTGGACCTGGAACTAGAACCCAAATTTTCAGATGTCCACTGTTATTCTTCCAAAAATAGCATTCTGTGATGACCATGAGTCATTAAGAAAAAGATCAAGCACGGTGCTTAAGTTGCCTGTTGTTTTAAAATTTAGTGGCTGACAACAGTAATTTATTTGCTGATATGCCTGAAAATGAGGCAGTTCTCCTGGAGATGACTTTCTGATCCATGTAACCATAGCTGATTTGGGTAAACTGGGGCTGGAAGATCCACTCATAAAGTGGTTCATTCTTATTGCTAGCAAGTTGATTTTGGCTGTTGGCTAGAAGCTCAGCCGGGACTGCCAGCCAGGCACTTCATCAGACTTCCTCCTTATGGAGTTCCCCACGAGGCTTGCTTGTAGGCTAGCTTGGCATTTTAGAGGGCTTCTGGCTTCTTCTAGAGTCTTTGGACTAAAACAGATACAGCCTCATGTTCACCACATTCTATTGATTAAAATGAGTCACAAGGCCAATCTGGACTACTCATGGGTATGGAAACTGGGAAATGTAGGTTCTTGGGTGGTCACAGATACAATAGACCTACTGGACCATTACATCACGTAGAGTTAAGAATATTAAAATTAAGGGACATAGTATACAATATTTTGGAAAGATTTCCAACATGTTAATTATTTACAAAGATAAATTTTAATTACCAAGAAGTATCCTATACTTTCTCCATCATGTCATGTATAAAATCTCATGCAATTTGAACAAGTTTCTAAAATAATATATCTTAACTTTGTTGTAGTTATTATGCGCCATCGAGTCAGTTCCAACTCATAGTGACCCTGTATAGGGTTTCTAAGGAAGGGCTGGTGAGTTTGAACTGCCAACCTTGTGGTTCAAAGCTACCTTGTGATCCAGAGCTTTCTTCCCCACCCCCTTTTTTTTTGTAACAATGGAGACAGAGTTTGGTAATCTAGTTCGTTTCAATGACAATGCTTAGATTAGGGTCCTCTTTGAAGATTGTAGAAAGCTGCCTGCCATTCCCTACTGAATGCTGGGGTGCAGGAGAAAAGTCTTCCGTTCATATTACTATGTGACCTTGGATAAATCACTATTGCTTTATAGAGGGCACATTTTTGGGGAATAAGCTATAAAATACCCTTGTCTTCAACAAACTTGAGCTGTGTTTCAATTGCACTGAGCTCTATTCAGCAAGAAGAACCTGAAAACCTATTAAGAATTGAAAAATCAACCATTGTCACCAACTTTACATCTGAGAACAGCAATGAAGTTTGTTGCAGTTAAACTCCTGGCCCTGCAGGCGTTTAATCAAGAGTTTGAACATTGACTTGCTAACTGAATAGAAACCCATCCCCTTCTCCTCTGAGCACAACTAGCCTCCTTCCCAGGATACTTACCTCCTTTGCTAACTTCCCCTTACACTAGTCTACTCATTCTTTAAATCAAAAATAAGAATCTCTGGAGTGTTTCAAGGCATAGAAAATCAAATATAGCAAGACTTCAGGAGCAAGATTTCCCCCATTTATTCTTCTACCAATCTTGTGTGGAGGCAAAAGAATTTTCTTCTGTCAGTTCACTGTAAACTGTAGCATGTTGGTGTGAATACTTCTTCTTTTAGCACCCAGTTTGTAAAATGAGAGGGCCAAATAGTGATATGGGATACTTTTTTTTCTAAGAATGAGAAAAGTATGACAGTTTTATCTATGCATAGAGGATTGTGAAGATTCTGGCAAAATAGTAGACAGAAATCTAATTTGTGGGTGGGGGGAGGGAGTTGTTGTTAAGTGCTTTTGAGTTGGTTCTGACCTACAACAGCACCATCCTAGGTGGTAATTTTCTTCTGGATTATGTGACCAGAGCGTTCATGTTGCTGGTTCTCTTGAACTTTATACCATTTTTAACCCCTTTTATCATTTAATGATATAAGATATATAGCTGAAGTCCAAGAGCTATTCAGAAAAGTGAAATTCTGTTAAGTCATTAAGTGTGCTGAGACATAAACCCTGAGAACTGTAGTTACAATTTGGGAAACTTAAATTCCGCTGCCCTGGTCTCCTGATTCCCAGATGCCTTGTCTCTGTTTTCTTTAACTGGATCTCTAGATGGCAGACGTACATAGTTCATAGCACTATGACCACTTTATGCTTATGCTGAGATGATGTAAATAAAAGTCTCAGATGGCATTTGCTGCCCAGGATTTAGACCCCCTCGTTCCTCAGTTCTGTGTAGGTCTGGTGCTTTTGTAGCTCCTCTTTAAGCAATTTGCAGAGAGGAATCAAATTCACCTGAAACATCTGATTAGGGAGTGTTAATTAAGACTTTATGTGACTCACAATTAAGTCTCTAAATTTAACCTTGTGTATGTGCAAAGGGATGTTATCCTTACTGTCTTGCCATACTATTGGTAGACCTCCTATGAATCTATGAGCTTTTGAATTTTAGGATTTCTATATCTCCTTACCACAAAATTAATTTCACTTTTAAGCAGTTTTAGGTTGAAAGATAAATTGTGCCGAAAGAACACAGTTCCTCCCCCTTCCTCCCCTGTACCTCACATTGCTTTTCTTATTATGAATATCTTACAACAGTGTGGCACATTTGATGAGCCAATACTAATACATTATTATTAGCTAAGGTTCACTCTTCGTATTATACAGTTCTATTGAGTTTTGACAAATGCATTATGTCATGTCTTCACTGTTAAAGTATCATACAGAATAATTTCTCTGCCCTAATAAGGTCCGGTGGTGCCCTGTTTATCCCCCTCTCCCTGTTCTCTAGCACTTTTGGCAATCATTTACTGTCCAGTGAGTCCTGGTGTTTAAGTGGGTTACATAGTGAGGTGCTAACCACAAGGTTGGTGGTTGAAACTCACCAAACACTCTGTAGGAGAAATAGGAAGCAGTCTGCTTCTTTAAAGAGGTATAGTCTCAGAAACCCTATGGAGTGGTTCTACTCTATTGTATACAGCTGAGTTGGAATCAATTCCATGGAGGCAGTGGGTTCTTTAGGGGGCTTATGCCTTTTCCAGAATTTCTTATAGTTGGACTTACACAATTGTAGCTTTCTCACACTAGTTTCTTTGACTTCGAAGTAGGTAGTTAAGCTTCCATTAAGTCCTTTTTAGCTTGATACCATTGAAGAAAACTTCACCTCAGATACCCATGAGAAAGATGAGGCTTTCTGTTCCTGCAAAGATTCACAGCTTCAGAAACTCTATACAGGGTCACTATGAGTCAGCACCAACTCCACAGCACTTAACGACAACACAAACAGTCTCATCAGCTATTCTTTTGCTGTTGCTATTGTAAATATATCTACCACACAACTTTTACCATTTAAACTTTTTACAAGTGTACAACTTATTGCAGCCAATACAGTAATCATCTGGGCAACTCTACCCTAATCAGTGGGATTTTCCCAGTGCTGTAAACTGAAACTCAATACTCTATTTTTATATCTGCCTAGCTTTTCACACATCATGATATTTAAGTACAAAAGATAGTTAAGCTATATTGGACACCTTACTTTTTTCTGTCCACATAGTCATGGTAGTGGAAAACAGTGAGGGATAGAATATTTGATGACTTTGAACTTCAGTGTTGGGAAATCAAAGCAAAAATCACTAAGAATAAGAGTTGGCAGTATTTTGTATTTCCTGATGTGTGAAGGATGGAGCAGTTTTTTCAAGAAAGGATTGTATCGTTGATGTTTCATTTTGTATGATACAAAAGATTAAAATTTGAGTGAACTGGGTTTTGGGAATATTTTACATCAACTCACTACCAAATCAACTGAGCTGTGAAATAGTTAAGTAAAACATATATGTATACCTTACAGAGTCAGTGATACTTACATTCAATGTTCTCTTAACCACCCACGCATGGATTAGAGTACATTAAGTGGAGGAAATGAGGCTGGGGTGATTTTGTAGGTCTGGGACAAGATTGCTTTAGTTTCAACACAGTATGTGCAGCATCCAAAAAGGGCAGCAATACGTGATATTGAATATAATAATGACAATAATTAAATAAAAACCAAGTTTTAGAGAAAATCTTAGGATCACATTGGATTCAGTAACAAAATGAAATTCTGCATCGTACAGATAAAAATAGCATCCTTCCTAAAGGTTTTCTTCTATTCTGGAGATACTAATGCAGGGAGTCATTAGGAGTCAAACTAGACCCAGTGGCACCTGAAAAGATTTGTTTAAATGTATCAGTTTAATTTTTTTTTTTTAAATGTGTACCTGGAAGATTCAGTTTCATTACTGAGGCTCAGTAATCCTTTATGTTTTTGTCTTTTTTTTTTTAATGGAAGCAGTGATGGTTGAAATTAAGTAATTTAATGCAAAGCAAGCTACTGTTAGTCTTTTTTTAAGCCAAAGTTTCTATTGCTATACAAATGTTAGTGCATTCCCATTGCTTGTATTATGAGATTTTAATACACTTTACAATTATTATGCAAATTCCTCATTACTCAAGTGTGTCAGAGTAGAACCATGCTCCATAGACTTTTCAATAGCTGATTTTTCAGAAGTAGATCACCAAACGTTTCTTCTTACATGCCTCTGGGTGTACTGGGGCCACTCACCTTTCAGTGAGCAGCCAAGAGCCTAATTGTTTGCACCCCAGAAACTCAAAATTTACTCTGAAGGTACAATAATACAATCAGAGTGGTATTGGCATAAAGACAAAAACATGAGTGAAATACAATATGTTGTTGTTGTAACGTGCCGTGGAGTCAGTTCCAACTCATAGGGACCCTGTACAGGGCTTCTGAGGCTGTCAATCTTCATGGGAGCAGAACGCCTCATCTTTCTCCCGCGGATCAGCTAGTAGTTTCGAACTGTTGACCTTGCGGTTCGTAGCCCGATTCGTAACCACTACGCTACCAGAGCTCTGGAGCCCAGAAAAATACCTACATTCAAAAAAGCCTATGTGATCAATTGATTTTCAGATTGAGGATGGAAACATCTTTTTCAGAAACTATATTGAAACAACAGCCTAAATTTATAGAAAAATAAACCTGTCCTTCATTACACATTATACAACAATTAATTCAGGATTCATCAGAAATATAAAATTAACAACTGTGACTCTAAAACGTGCAGAAGAAAACATAGGAGGGCATAGTGTTCAAAACTTTTGGGATTGACACGACCCGTAAAGCAAAAACCACACAAGACGATATTTAATAAATTGACCTCCTCAGTATATAAAATGCAAGTTATTTAATAAATTGAACCTCATCAGTATATAAAATGCCTTCTCTTTCCAAGTGACCAATGAAAATGAAAAAGGAAGCCAAAGGTTGAGATAAATAATTTTTAATACATTTATCAAACAAAGTATTAACATTTAGAATAAAATGAAATCTTCCTATAAATCACTAAAGAAAAAGCAACAAATAAAAACTGTCCAGTAAGAAAAGGGGGCAAACATTTAACCAGACACTTTGAGAAAGAAAGCATTTAATATTATCATCATAGTTTTAGAGAGCAAAATGATGACAAAACTCCCATTCAAGTGTGGATCTGTAATTACATTTAAAAAAAATTTTTATTGTAAACTGAGTGATAGTTTACATGGGAGAACATTGGATTTACACCACTGTTTCATTGCAATGATTACAATCTCCTCCGTGCATCATCATTCAACAGTATTTGCTTCTATTCCCTCTGTTTTGTTTTTTTGAGGGGACACATATACAAAAACACTCAGGAATATATAATAATTTAAACAACCAAAGGGCACATTCTGCAAGTCTGCCTCCTGGCCGCCAGCACTTAGTCTTTCTCTTTCCATGAGTCTAG
>NW_006408617.1:8498256-8499792 GCF_000296735.1 Chrysochloris asiatica
GCAAATATTCCCAAGTAAATTTGTATTGTTAAAGCTGAAACAGGTTTAAGGCCATTCAAGTTCAAGCAAAGAGATACAAATCTTTTCAGCGCCCCATCTATATGCGTTTGAAGTATGTGACCTTTCTCCCAACTTGTGGTCTTAAACTTCTGTTTTTACAATGTCCAAACGGAAAATACAGAAGAAATCAATACAGTAGAGGTTATATTAAATAAGAGCAACATACAGAGCTACAATGAAGATGAAGTAAGGAAAGCCAAAAACATTAAAAATTATAAAACTTGCTTGTTACTTTGTTAGAACCAGCCATACTACAGGAGGAGTGGGGTAATATATACAATTGCTTCCCAGTAGATTATGTTGCTCGAACATGTTCTTTTCATCAGTGCACTGTTAAACGAATAAAAAATTCTATATATTCCCTTACAATAGCAGTACACACACAAAAAAAGCTGTCAGTCTTAAATGACTAAGTGAATTGAAAAGAAATAAAAAGCTGAGAAATAACATATTTAGAAGAAACAATGGGAATTAGACGATTCATGCAGTTCAGCTCTTTTAGTCAGCTAGCCAACTTGCTAGCAACAAGGGATGGTATTCGTTGAGGAAGGCCCTGTGGAGTGGGCATGTGGTCACCAGTGACCTTCATCTTATCCGGGGCAACAGTAGGAAGTTGCTTGTTCTTCATTTTTACCTTAGCCATGTTGTAATATGCAGAATCAAAATATTTTTGCCCTTTCTGTAATTGTTTCCTTAAGAAGTCTGAACCTCCAGGCTTTTGTCCCAGATGAGGATACCTTGCTTTTAATTTACCTTCTTCAGCTTTCTCTGGACTAGTCACTTTATCTTCCATTTCTTTCTGTTCCTCCGCAGACATAGTGCTCCCTCTAACTCCGCTTCTCTCGCTCTGCAACGCCAAACCACTTCCAGGGTCCCGCATTTTGCTTGTGCTCTTCTCCCTTGATAGCCCTAGGGTCCTCTGTTCCTGGAATGTAAGATTAGCTACTCCCCAGTTTTTGTTACAAAACTTCTACCTTTATAGTTGTGACACTCGCAATTAGTCATGATAGTGATTACTCACTATGGAATCATGAAACTCTTATCCCCATCTCCTTTCATCAGACCCGTCTACACAAGATGAAAACCATTCAGTGGGTACTCTAACTTTCCTTGCACACTCTTAAACTGAACTCCCACTTGAAACTTTGTAAACCAGTCACTTTGTGCCTTTATCACCCCCTCATTTTAGGCACCCAATGTCTACGTTGCCTGTCCTATCAACCCTGTATACAAAGGATTGGTACTTAATGTGAAGACTCCTTCACTGTCAGTTGGTATTTTGAGCTACTACATCCATAAGTATAGGTCAAGTTCATCATATTGTAGTAATTTACACTTGTTTCCTTTATCAAAAATTGTTTTTTCTTTTATCTTCCTCTAGTTGAGTTCTAGGAGTCTTGGTATGGCGCTGTATGTTAATGCGCTAGACTACAAAGTTAGTTTGAACTGCAAGGTTGGTGGTTCAAGCTCACCAGT
>NW_006408617.1:8499947-8507194 GCF_000296735.1 Chrysochloris asiatica
TGTAAAGATTTACAGCCTCAGAAATCCTGTACAGGGGCATTATGAGTTGGAACCGACTCCACAGCACATAACCACCACCACCAATTTTCAAGCCATCAAGGCTGGGTCAATTGGTTACATTTTTTTTTTTTTAAACATTTGTTTTTAATTTAATTTTTTCCAGAATTATACTTTGATTTGTCAGAAGAAAATCTAAACCAGAGATGTTCACTCCTGCCGGTTTGTTGGAATCACTTGGGGGCTTTACAAAATACTTATGCTCAGTTTCCATCACTAAACATTGTCAGAATATTTGCAGTGGGAGTCCTTAGAATATCAGTATTCTTGACAGGAGTTTTGGTGATTGTTATGTGCAGCCATGGTTGAAAACCAATTATCTAACCGATGCTTTTATGATGTGTTACACTTGATTCTAGGCTTAAGGGAAGCTTACATTAATTATGGTGAATTTGTACCAGGAAAATCTAATTCACCATTGCCAATTTTATGAAGATATACTAGGCATTTTGCAATAGGCACCTATGGGAAGCAAGTGAATGGGAAGCAACTTTTTACTGGGAGGTGGGGGCGGAGAGAAAGTGGGATGAGTGCTGTTACACTGAGGGGGTTGCAATCAGTGAGATGAAATGAAGTGTATATGATTTGCTGATGTAAAACTGATGATCTGCTCTGTGAAACGCTACCCAATTCACAATAGAAGTTTAAACAACAAAAAAGACTAAGATATTGAGACTGCAAAATTGGCAGTCAACATCTCATTCAATGGCTTTTTTACCTACAGCTTTGGTTAGTCTATCTTTTTTAGCTCTGGTGATACTTTTAAATTTGAATCAAATATGTTGGGCATAGTCTACTAACCATGGCTCAGTAACCATGGTTGCCAACTGTGTTTTATCGGAGGTTGATGGTGTGAGCCAAAGGTGTCTAGTTGTAAAAGTAGTAGCAAAAGTAAGTTATAAATTTAAGCTATTCGTTTTACAGTTACAGGGTGTCATGTTCCCCATCCCCATTTACAAATTCATCAAGTTTGATTTACATTCCGTTTATCTGATTCTTCTGTTAAATGGCTTCCTCACACGCAAATGTCATTTCTATTATTTACAATTAGTTATTCGATTAAAATTTTGGTATTAAAAGTCTTCTCAATTCCTTTCTATTATGCTGCATGCATTTCCCCCCTCTCTTATGTGTTTCTTCTTTTATAAATTCTTTGGATGGTCCCTCTTATCATCTTCACTTTTCTGGGGTGTTTGTTTTGTTTTGTTTATTCTTAGTTCTTTAGTTATAAATGTTGCTAAAGTTGCATTTGAGCTAGCTTCCTGTGTTTTCTCTCCTCCCTTCCTCTCTGTTTTTTTTTTTTTTTTTTCCTCTCCCCATTTATTTATCAAGCACCTATATGATGGAGATAATTGGGCTTTCATCTAAGTATGGAAATCAGTATTTTAAAAAGCAATACTGTTAAAATACCATATGTAGAGGAAAGTGCAGAAAAATGCCACACCTCGAAATGATACATAGTATAGACTGTACATGGAAACCTAGCCAATCTTCTCTACAGAGTGAGTGAGAAAAGATAGTGATAGTTATATTGAGGGAGACGGGGTCATATCTGAATTTGAAGGTGTGCTGATTAAGAACAATCATCAGGGATGTCTGAGTCTCCCAGAAGTCCAGAGGTGTTATGCTATACTTATTTTAAGAACTTCCTATTGCTGTTGTAAGGAGCTCTGGTAGCGTAGTGGTTACGAATCGGGCTGTGAACCGCAAGGTTAGCAGTTTGAAACTACCAGCTGTTCCATGGGAGAAAGATGAGGCTTTATGCTCCTGTAAAGATTCACAACCTTGGAAACCCTGTACAGGGTCGCTATGGGTCGGAACTGACTCCACGGCACATAACCACCACCATTGCTGTTGTTGGGTGCTGTTAGGTCCCATTCCAGTTCACAGTGGCTTTATAAGACAGAGTAAAATTGTCTCTTAGGATTTCTTAGTGTGGTACAGTAGGATAACAAAGTTGGTGTTTCAAAGCCCCCATTCGCTCTTCAGGGTCACTGTGAGTCAGCACAAACTTGACAGCCCTTTACAGCCATAATCTTTGCATGGGTAGATCATGAGCTCTTTTTCCCCCACAGAGTTTTTGTTAAGCAAAAGAATGCTTTAGTCATTGTACCACCAGGGTTCCTCTAACCAACTCCAAAATTCCTAATTTCTTACCTATACACTAAAAGACTTAAATTCATTTACAAATGTTTGCTACCAGAGGACAGGAGCAACTATGTTCCATTCTGAGTAGTTTCTAATCCTCGGAGAAACAGCTGTTTAAGGAGGGAGCTCCAATGTAAGTCAGTATGAGGGGGTCAAGTCAGAGATCTATACAGGAAACAGGAAATTCTCAACAAATGGGAAACAGGCCTCCACTCTTCCCAATGTTTAAAGAAGCTTACTTCCTTTTGAAGCTGTTTAACTTCTCCACACCATTCAAAACACAGTGGTCTCTTCTGTGAAACCTTCGTGAACTTTAGAATATAGAACTGTAGTATTTACAAGTCGGGCTGCTAACCTCAAGGTCAGAAGTTTGAAATTACCAGCAGTTCCACAAGAGAACAATGAGGCTTTCTGCTGGTGTGGCGCTGTGGATTAATGCATCAGACTGCAAAGTCATTTGAACTGTAAGGTCGGTGGTTCAAGCTCCCCAGCTGCTCCTTGGAAACTCTATGCAGGATCACTATCTACTCAATGGCACTTAACAACAACAAAGATTTACAGCCTCGGAAGCCCAATGCAGGCTTGCTATGAGTTGGGAGTGACTCCACAGCACCAGAGTATAGAACCACAATTCAAATTTCCTGCCACTGTAATTAGTGCACATTACAATAATTATGCAGCCCTGGTGGTACAGCATCGTAAGCATTGGACTGCTGATCAAAAGATTGGCAGTTCAGGGCCCCCTGACTTCTCATGGGAGAAAGATAAGGTAGTCTGTTTCTGTAAAGATTTATAACCTCTGAAACCTTAAGAGGTAACTTTACTCAATGCCATGGTTTTGCTACCAGTCTGAGTGGAGTCAATGGTAAGGAGTTTGTTTGTTTTTTAAACAATTACTAATCTTTTGCCATTGATTCTATGACAATGTATGCCCGCTACTTTTCTGTTAATTTGTCAAGTGTGATGGTTTGCACTTTGCTATGATGGTGGAAACTATGCCAGTGGTATTTCAAATACCAACAGGGTCACTCAAGGATGACAGGCTTTAGGAAAGATTCCAGACTAACACAGACTACAAAGAAGGAAAAAGAGGATAATTTTTGAAAAGTTAGCCTCCGGAACCTTACTAATAGTAGAAGAGCATTGTCTGATACAGTGCTGGAAGATGAACTCCTCAGATTTGAAGGCATTCAAAATACAACTGGTGAAGAGCTGCCTCTTCAGAGTAGAGTTGGATGGTATACAACGTTGGGGACCTCATTTGTGGATGGGTCACAATTCAGAATCTGAAGAAATAATGGCAAATATTCATTAATAATCTGAACATGGAATGTATGGCATATGGATCTAGGAAAATTGGAAGTTGTCAAAAATTAAATGGGATGCATAAAGATAGTTAGTCTAAACATTAGTGAGTGGAAATGGATTGGTATTGCCTATTTTGAATCAGAGAGTCTTATGACCTACTATGCTGGGGATGACAAATTGAAGAAAAAATTGTGTTGATTCATTATAAAAAATAATCTTTCAAGATCTATTCTTGAAATACAATGTTGTCAGTGATAGGCTAATATCCACATGCCTACAAAGAAGACCAGTTCGTATTGTTGTTGTTGTTGTTAAGTACCGTCGAGTCGGTTCCGATCCATAGCGACCCTGTATAGGGTTTCTGAGGAGCAGCTGGTGAGCTTGAACCACCGACCTTGCAGTTCAAATAACTTTGCAGTCTGGCGCATTAACCCACAGCACCACACCAGTTCATATTACTATTATTTAAATGTATGCATCAACTATTAATGCTAAAGATGTCTAAGTTGAGATTCCTACTAGCTTATGGGGTAACAACTTAGAGGGGAGTGTGGTGGATCTGTAGGATAAATGCTGAACTGCAAACCACAAGGTCAGTGGTTTGAGCCCACTGGCCACTCTATGGGAGAAAGATCAGGATTTCTGCTCCCATAAAGTTTTACAGCCTCAGAAACCCTATGCAGGGTCACTATGAATTGGAACTGATCGAAGGCACTTAATAACAACCATGGGGTAGTAAACTTGGGAACGTTTGAAAGCTACCACATAATATAGTTGTTAGTACAATGACAGTGTTTGATTTTCTTTTCTAGAATCCCAAGATTCAGAGCTGTGCTAGAAGCCATCTTCTCACTCTAGATGATAATGGCATATGCCCCATAAAACTTGGAGACACATGTGCCGCCAGCAGTTTACCCTGAAGACCATTGAATAGGGAATGTCAAGCTCTCTTTCTCAAGGGATGATCAAGGGACTATGGAAAGCTTGGTCTACATTTTGAATTCATTCTTTCTTACACACTTCCTATATCCCCTGATTTGCTAGACAGAAATCATAAGCTAGTCAATCGCCCAAGCTTGGAACCTGATTTCTCTCGTCTCCTTCCCACCTTGCTGTCAATCACCAGGTTCCTTTGAAATGTCAGTCATATGTTGTCTCTCTATATTGAAACTTCCTCTATTCTAGTGCCAGCATGCAGCATCTCTTTCTGGAATTGTTGGAAAAGCTTCTGTTCAGTATTTCTTCAAGTATCTGGCATTGTTTCTGTCATCCAAATCATCATTTGTGCTGCTGCTCAGACGATTTTTGGGTGTGATCATCCCTCTCACCACTCATTTCAGTGGGATAAAGACCCAACTTCTGTATCTGGCCCAAATGTTACCCGAAGGAGATAGGTTCCCATTTTATTTTTTTCGGCCTCATTTGCCTCCAGATCATCAGCATCATGCTCAATATCATCACAGTTGCTGCAGTTACCACAGTAACAACCTACCTGAGGCCAAACACTGTGCTGAGAATCAGTTACCTCATTATCTTTACCACAGTCAAATGCAGTGATGGTGTAGAGATGGAAATTGAGGTTTGAAGAAGTAAAAGCAAGGAAGCAGGACTCCAATTTAGACCCTTGGGACTCCAGAGCCTGAGGTTTTAGGCACTGCTTCCCTCCAGGACACTTAAAAGGGCACACACATACTCCTATTCACCCTTTCATGTATCCATGTTATCAGTGTTCTTTGGGCTCTTTCATACCTTAATCGTCTATTTCAAACTCATCCTTTTAATGTACTATCCAAATTTCAACTATTTTATATTAACTAACTCCATCTCATCCACAGAATCGCTTCCTCATAGCGTTTGGTAAATTATTTGTTTAAACTTATTGTCAGATTTATAATTAATCTGTCTCTCTTGACTAAATTGTGTCTTATTCATCATCTTCCCTACATTTTGGCTTTACACGAAGCACTAATAAATAATCTGTTACTCCATAAACTGATTGCCCTGGAGTTAGCTCTGACTTAGGGCAACCTCTGTGTGTCATAATAGAACCACACTCTATAGGGTTTTCAGTGGCTGATTTTTTGGATGTAGGTTGTCAAGCTTTTCTTCCTAACTGCTTCTGGGTTGACTCGAGCTTCCAACCTTTTTGTTAGCAAGCTAGTTGCATTAGCCATTTACAACACCCAGGGAATCCTATTATTTTATAGGTCCTTCATGTTGTTGTTAAGAGCTGTCCAGTTGATTCTGACTCATAGCCACCCTGTTTAGGGTTTCTAAGGAGCAGCTGGTGAGCTTGGATCACCAACCTTGCAGTTCAAACCAACCTTGCAGTCCAGTGCATTAACCCACAGTGCCACACAATGTATATTGAATTTATTGTGTTTTATTTACAGTGTCTTTCTGGCCTAGAAATTCAGTCTCAGGAGGAATGATTTTGTTAGTAATGACAATTAACAATAAGTTGTTAAGTGCTGTCGAGTCAGTTCCGACCCATGATGACCCTGTATAGGGTTTCCAAGGAATGGCTGGTGAGCTTGAACCCTAACCTTTCAGTTCAAACCGACTTTGCAGTTCAGCACATTAAACCCCAGTGTCATACCGGGAGTCCTAACATTTGTTAATCATTTGCTGATGAGGGAACTGAGTGGCATAGGGGATGTGTAAGCTTCTAAAGGCCACACTACTAGGCAGTGACCACTTGGAACGGAAGTGAAACAGCATAGCTTTAGAGATGCTGCTGTTGTATACAGTTTCTCTTTTGTCAAAAGAATTACCCTGATGGACCCCACTGACTATCTAATAGAAATCTATCCAAGACAACACAGTGACTACCACAGACTTAAAATATTGCACTCCAATCTCAGAGTTCTTGAAGGATGGCTGTTAAAGGAATTCTATGAACCCATCTCCCAAACTTTGCATCCTGTAATACCAGGAATGATTATAAAGAAGACTAATTTTAAACTTTTATCTATATGGATTATTCTATTCCAGTTGAAGGAAGGAATAACCATTTGCATAGGTGTCATTCCTTTTCTGATCTTTTTTATCTTGCAGGCTTCAGCTGTTAAGGCAAAGCAGGTGATTCCCTACAATGAGACTCTAAGACTTTAGTGGCTTTTGGTAATTTACATAGACTGAAATTGAAATAGATGCACCATGGGAAGTCCAGTTATCTTTTCTTCAGTGGAACCCCAGCAATACTGTTCCTCAGAAGATGCTAATAGGGTTCATCTAGGCTTTGAGAGCACTCTGGGTGCTAGAGCAGACCATTTGTATAAGACTGCATTCACAAGTTCTTTATGATTAGAGGAAAATTCTGTATCCCCAAACCAAGTTGATTAGATTAATGTGAATGGTGACTTTAATTTTTTGATGAGCAATCAAATAGACACTTAAGTAAAAACACATGAAACAACAAATATTGTAAATAATGGTTCTTTATTGAGGTTGAACAACAGAATAACCTAGGGACTTGATTTCAACAGACTTCCCAGTATAGCCACTCCCTGCCTCTAGATTCCAAATCAGTATATCTGCTAAGTTTCCAGGTGTTATTGTTGGTAGTTTTTGTTGTTTGTTTTTCCTACCCCAAAAGTTGTTCAGGTAATTCTGATGTAGTATACTGGTTGCTGTAGAATGCAGGTCTTGGTATAGTGTTGTAGGATAAGCACTGGACTACAAGGTCAGTTTGAACTGAAAGGTTGGTGGTTCAAACTCACCAGCAACTCCTC
>NW_006408617.1:8509128-8518617 GCF_000296735.1 Chrysochloris asiatica
CCTCAAAATTGGTGCTTCATACCCACCACTTGCTCCTTAGAAACCATATACAGGGTACCTATGAATAGAATCTGACTTGACAGCACTTAACAACAATACTGGTTGCTAGGAGTCCTCTTGTAATATTGTAGGATGAGCACGGGACTTCTAATCACAGAGTCAGCTGTTCACATCCACCAGCTGCTCTTCAGGAGAAATAGGATGGTTTCTATTTCCGTAAAACTTTATAGCCTCAGAAACCCTATATTGGGTCGCTAAAAATTGGAATCAACTTGATGGCAGTGAGTGAGTGAGTAATATTAGTTTCCAGGGAAGCCCTGGTTATGCTGTAGGATAAGCACTGGACTGCTAAACCACAAGGTCAAGTACAAACCCACCAGCCAGCCACTCTGTGGAAGAAAGATAAGGCTTTCTTCTCCCATAAAAATTCACAGCCTTGGATATTCTCTACAGGGTGGCTATGATTCTGTAAAAGTGGGTTTGGGGCACCAGTAGCTATGGATCCGAATTGACTTCATGGCTCCTAACAACAACAACATACTGGATTATACTGGAATGATATCCCCATGTTCACAGCTATAATATTTTATCTCATAATATCAAAATCTAATCCGACATAATATCAACTTCTGAGATGTATATTTAGCTTTCTAGTCAGTGGTTTAAGATACATGATCATAAAGAGAGGGCTTACGCTTCTGGAATTGGACAAAACTTTGGTTAGTGTTAATATCAGCAGATTTTGATAGTAAACTTAGAAATGGAAGCTTTTTTTTTTTCTTAAATAGAAGTTTAGTCCTGGTGTAGCTCTGTGGGATAAAGCACTGGCCTGCAAGGTCAGTTTGAACCACAAAGTCGGCAGTTCAAACTCACCAGCTTCTGAAAAATAAGCCATTGAAAACCCTATACATAAGAGACAGACAGATTCTCCATGAGCCTGAGTTAACTCCATGACAGTTAATTGGATGAAGTGGGATCTGCGTAACTGCTTCTCACATCCTCTGACCCTCTAGGCACCTTCCTTAATTTCATTGAAGAGCATAGTTTTAAACCACTGGTCATCGAACAATTTCATTGCATAGGTGAGGAAACTAAGCCCCAGTGAAGTAAAGTGATTTGCCATGTTAGCAGAGTCCTTACTACCAGCCTTTTCATTATTGTATTTACTTACTTCTCTTAGTAGAGGACATTAAAGGAGCTAAGGGGCTGCCATTGTCCTCATTAATATTTTGATCACCATGCCATTCCTACACTCAGACTCACTATTGCTAAAATAAATGGAAAAATACATGTAATATTAAATTAATTTCATTATCCCATTAAGAAAACCATTTCATTTTCTCAGTTGGGAAAAATCTAATAAAATCTGGCATTATATTAATTAAATAGAGTAATAAAATGAAGCTTGAAAATTACAGAATTGGATCTGGATAGGGCTCTGTAGAGGAAGCGATATGATATCACATGACATCTCTAGGGGTTCTTTGTTATGTACATTCAAATGCAAAATGTAGAAATTATCCCCACCCAATTGAGATTGAGGGACATTGCAAGATAAAATTATGATAGTAAAGAAAACCAAAAACTTAGTATTATCTCTTTATTTTTATAACTTGGAGGCTTCCTTTTAAAATATGTCCAAGGAGAGGCTAATTCAATTAAAGCTATTAATAAGCTTGCAAGTGTTGTTATTTTGAAGTGTGTCTGTTTACTAGTTGGAGTCCTGGTGTGACACTGTAAGGTAAGCTCAGGACTGCAAGGTCAGTTTGGACCCCAAGGTTAGCAGTTCAAACTCACCAGTCACTCCGCAGAAACCCAATACTGGGTTGCTATGAGTCAGAAATGACTAGATGGCATGTAACAACATAAGTAGATACTAGTTAGGGAGCGTGGTGTCTTCATAGGGTAAGCACTGGACTGTGAACCACAGGGTCAACAGTTTGAGCCCACCAGCTGCTCCACGGGAAAAACATGAAGCTTTCTGCTCCTGTAAAAGATTTGAAGTCTCAAACCCTATACGCGGTTGCCATGAGTCAAAACTGACTTCACAGCACTAACAGTTTACTAGTTAAATCATCTGATGTGTTGATTCACATGTATATAGTTTAGGCTGAGTAAATCTATAATGTAGTTGTTGTTATTAATTGCCGTCAACTTGGTTCTGATTGATGTTGTTGTTAAGTGTTTTTGAGTCAGTTCTGACTCACATCTACCTTGTATAGGGTTTTCAAGGAACAGCTGGTGAAACACATATATATAATATAATTCTCCACTGCCAATCATAGCCACAAAAACCTAGTCATTCCTTATTTTTACAGCTGACAGAATACAGAATATTGCATTTTAAAGTCCATTTTATTTCATCATAACATTGAAGGATATTTGAAAGGAGCATATATAACTTAATGAGATGCTACTTATTGCATCACTAGTGACATTTCCTAAAGAGCAAAACTTGAATAAAATACATAAAACAAATATTGAATATTTTTGAATAGCAGTTGGTATTGGGCAGAGAGATAGCTTTCATATCAGCAGCATTAAATATAATTTTTTAGAGGAGCATTCTGGATAGAATAGACCTTTGAAGGCATAAAAATACTAAATCCTGCCTTTATTGGTAGAGGCAAGATTATAAGAAGATCACAAAAAAAGACAAGTGTGAACTTAAAACCTGTTTAATTCATGAAAGTGGGATTTAAGATTTGTTTGGAATCCACTGAAGGCTTTTGTACAGTTGGAGAGAAGAATCTGGTCTGAAATCATCAAATTAAAAATAGCAAAATATTTTGTTAAGAAAGCCATCTATATCAAAGCATCAGGAAACAACCTAAAGATAACTTCAGGAAGAAAGCTAGGATTTAGAAATGAAAGGATGATCACATTGCTGTCTGTGCTTTTCTGGGCCTCAGTCAAGTTCATTAGGTATCCCAAGTACTTGACTACTAATTTAAAGTGGTAACTAACTCAAAGTTGGCAGTTTGAACCTACCCAGAGGTAGGTACCTCCTGGCGCTCTCCTTCCAAAACACCACAGCCTTGAAAACCCTGTATGCATGAGGTCACTGAGAATTAGAATGTACTCTATTGCAATTAACAAAAACAACAACAATGGGCTTTCAAGAATAAAATGTGAAAGTCCATCCTTCAGAAAATCTTATTGCTGCTATGAAAACAATCAAAAGCTTGGTTATAGATTCATTGAGGGGCTCATCATCTCTTAGTACTAGAGACTGTTACTTTCTAAACAACCAAGTCACAATCAGCTGCACAGCAACTAACAACAATAATCAGACTTGAAAGTAACATCTGGAAATTAGAAAGCCAAAACACCTTGAAGTAAATAATCTGCCCTAGTGACCAGGATACAGTGTTCAGAAAAAGAAGACAAAATGACTCTGTATCCAACAGTCTCAACACTAGCTGTACACTGCAATCACCTGGGGAACTTTGAAGAAAATCCTCATACCTACACCCTATCCCAGGTCAAGTAACTCAAAGTCCCCGGAGGCTGAGCCATGGGTGTTAGAAAGATTTGTTAAACATTTACCAGGAGATTGAATGTGCAGTCAGCCTTGAGCATCTCTGTTTTGTAATAAGGATACAATAGCAATTCTGCCCCTAGAACCTAGGAGATCCATCTCCCTAATAAAGCTACTGGTATTCGGCACATTTGACTCCTATAAATATAACTAAAGGACAAGGAGGTCTTGTACCTTAGGGGAGAAAGTATCTGTTTATTTTGTGGACAAAATAATTTCCTAGAGGGTAAATCATCATTTTTAACAAAATTCTGGAATGGACATTTCCAAGAATATATCAGGTTTTTGGCTGGCAGAAAGAAGTCACAATCTGGTTACAAAGAGAGAGCCAGTATATTATATAAGAACAACATCTTGTCATAGGATCATGGAATGGATTCTGTGATTTTGGTATGCTTGTGAATAATTTTGATGGTAAAGTTAAGCCCTAGATAATTTTTATTTCCAGAGCCAAAAGCATTGGGTAAAAGGAATTTAAGATTTTACCTATGCCTAGAATTTTGATTATTCTATTTGTAAATCAAAACAAAAATCCTCACCACTGGACAAATAAACAACATTCATATAAATGGAGAAAAGACTGAAGTTGTCAAAGACTTCATTTTGCTGGGATCAACATTAACATTCATGGAAGCAGCAGTCAAGAAATCAAACTTTGGATGTATTGCATTAGGCAGATCTGCTGCACAAGAACAAAGATGTCAGATTGAGTACTATGGGGCACCCGACCCAAGCCATGATATTTTCAGTAACCTCATATGCATGTGAAAGCTGGACAGTGAATAAGGAATAAGAATAATTGATGTATTTGAGCTAAGATGTTGGAGGAGAATATTAAAAGTACCATGGATTGACAAAAGAACAAACCAATCTGGGTTGGAGGAAGTATAACCAGAATGCTCTGTGGAAGCCAGGACGGCCAGCCCTTGTCTCTCATACTTCAGGCATATTATCAGGAGAAACCAGCCTCTTGAGAAGGGTATTAAGTTTGGTAAAGTGGAGGGTCAGAGAAAAAGAGGAAGACCCCCAATGAGCTGGATTGGAACAGTGGCAGCAGTGATGGGCTTAAATGTAGCAACGGTTGTGAAGTTGGCACAGGACCTGGCAGTGTTTCATTCTGTTGTGCACAGGGTCACTGTGAGTTGGTACTGACTCAATGGCACCTAACAATAATTTGAAAATCAGAGAATAAATTTAGATATATAGACCTCAGTACATTATTTGGGTAGAAAAAATTAAACTACTGTTGTGATGTTGTTGATAAGTGCTGTTGAGTCAGTTCCAATCCATATTGACACATATAGGGTATCCAATGAGCAACTGGTGAGCTTGAACCACAGACCTTGCGATCTGCATTGCGGTCCAGCGCATTAACTTACAGTGCCACATTTTCAGTCACTTGGTACCTTTTTTTTTTTTTTTTTATCATTTTAATATCAGCCTGAATAACAAGCATGCTTTGGAACAACTACCCTAAGATGTTGAATAGTTGATCCAAGCAAAGTGAGTCTTTCTTCGATCCTGATGCCATATTCTTCATATAATCAAGTTTTATTGAGAATGAACCAGAGTTGCATGGTGGTTTTAGGAAACGTGTTTATTTGCAGAAGTACCTTAGCTCTAGACCAATGCTATGATAAGCAAAATTCATCCACCTACAGAAAGGTGGTGGTGATGTGCTGTGGAGTCTGTTCTAATTCATAGATACCCTGTACAGGGTTTCCGAGGCTGTAAATCTTTACGGGAGCAGAAAGCCTCATCTTCTGCGGAACAGCTGGTAGTTTTGAACTGCTGAACTTGAGGTTAGCAGCCCAATTCGTAACCACTACACTACCAGAAAAGGAGTCCTGGTGTGGTGCTGTGGGTTAATGTGCCAGACTGCAAAGCCATTTGAACTGCAAGGTTGGCTGTTCAAGCTCACCAGTGTCTCCTTGGAAACCCTATACAGGGTTGCTATGGGTCGGAACTGACTCCACGGCACTTAACAACAACAACAACACACTACCAGAAAAGGCTACTGTAAATTACCAGGTAAACAACCATGTGAAGAGAGCTTCTGGGAACAGCCACATTCTGAAAGGTATACCAGCAGTATGAGAGACAGATAGGCAGAAATCCAGACCTATAGAGTAGTTTATTATTAAGTGGCAGGTGTTTGTGGTGGGTTAGGAGCTCAATAGGATCCCAGGACTAGCCTTTTGCTACAACTCGTTGATACTGTTGTTAGGTTCAATTGAGTTGGTTCCCACTCATAGCAACGCTATGCACAACAGAACAAAACACCATGGGGGGCTCTTCTACCATCCTCACAATCATCATGCTTGAGCCCATTGCTGCTGCCACTATACTGATCCATATCATTGGGGGTCTTCTTCTTTTTTTTCTCTGCTCTGCCCACCTTACCAAGCATGATATCCTTTTCCAGAAATTGGCCAATCCTGGTAAATACGTCCGAAGTATGAAAGATGATGTATCAACATCCTGGCTTCTAAGGAGCATTCTGGCTATACTTCTTCCAACACAGATTTGTTTGTTCTTCCCAAAGTCCATGGTACTTTTAATATTCTTCTTCAACACCATAACTCAAATGCATCAATTCTTCTAGGGTCTGTCTTATTCATTGTCCACATTTCACATACATTCAAAACAATTGAAAACACGTAGTGTGGGTCAGATACGCCTTAATCCTCAACTGATATCTTTGTTCTTGAGCATTTTAAAGAGGTCTTGTGCAGCAAATTTGTCTAATGCAGTATGCCATTTGTTTTCTTGACTGCTGTTCCTATGAATGTTTATAGTGGATCCAAGCAAAATGAAGTCTTTGACAACTCAATCTTTTCTCTATTCATCGTGATGTTATTTATTGGTCCAGTGGTGAAGATTTTTGTTTTCTTTACATTGATGTGCAACACATGGTTAAGATTTTCTTCAGTAGGTATTTTAAGTCCTTCTTGCTATCAGCAAACAACCTTGGTATCATCTGCATATCACAGGTTGTTAATTAGTATTCCTCCAATCCTGATGCCATGTTCTAATCACACTTCTTGGATTATTTGCTCAGCATACATATTGAATAAGTATGATGCAAGGATAAAACCCTGGCACATACTTTTCCTAATTTTAAACTATTCAGTGTTTCCCTGTTTTGTTCTGTTGCTAATGAGCAAAATTAAGGATTCTGGAATGCCCATATTTTGCAATGTTATCCTTAGCTTGTCATGATCCACACAGTCAAAAGCTTTGCATCCTCAATAAAGTACAGATAAACATCTTTCTGGTATTCTCTGCTTTCAGCCTAGATCCATCTGACATCAACAATGATATCCCTCCTTCCACATCCTCTTCTGAATCTGGCTTGAACCTCTAGGAGTTCCTTGTCATTGTATGGTTGCAGTTGTTTTTTAATTATCTTTAGAAAAATTTTACTGTATAAGATATTAATGGGATCTGCATTCCATTGGGTCACCTCTCTTTGGAATGGGCAGAAATATGGCTCTCTTCCAATGAATTGGCCAGGTAAGTGTTTTCCAAATTTCATGGCATAGATGAATGAGGCCTCGAGTGCTGCCTCAGTTTATTTGGTCAACACTTGGCCATTTCAGCTTACTAATGCCTATCGAGCTTTATGCATTTCATTTTTTTTAAATTCCATTTTTCCTATATTCATACTTTGTATTTTCCATATTCTGAATATTTATGGATGTTTACAGCTGCTTCTCCTCATTTTGAGTTGTGCCCCATCAAATACAAAGGTCCCCAAAGCCTTACTTCATTCATCACTGTCTACTCTTATGAGACAGCTCTTTCCCAGTCATATTTTGAGTCACTTCCAACCTTAGGGGCTCATCTTCCAGGACTATATATGACAATATTCTGATGGTATTCATAATGTTTCAATATTCAGTATTCTTGTGCTGTCTGACAGTGTACCACTGCTATTAATAAAGTTTTCAATGGCTGAATATTCAGAGGTGGTACCCTTCTCTTTCTTCCTACTGTATCTTAGTCTGGAAGCTCAACTGACATTTGTCCA
The DNA here is from genome assembly GCF_000296735.1 of Chrysochloris asiatica. Lineage (NCBI taxonomy): Eukaryota > Metazoa > Chordata > Mammalia > Afrosoricida > Chrysochloridae > Chrysochloris > Chrysochloris asiatica. Next base: position 8,516,703 of record NW_006408617.1, read on the forward strand.
CCATGGGTAACTGCTGGTATTTAAAATACTGGTGGTTTAGCTTACAGCATCACAGCAACATGCAAGCCACCACAGTACAACAAACTGACAGAGGCGTGGTTACAGCTTGACTTAATGTCAAACCTTGTTAGAAAGTGAATCTAAGGCTGTTGAAATATTGGCTGTTCCAGCTAGGATATATTCCAGTGGCTGTAGCCAGTTTTGATTGTACTTCCAAGGTTATAATTGATTATTTTTTACGATTATTGCTTAAAGATGTGAACTCCCTGAAACTTTTTTTCTATACCTTTTTATATTTGTTATTCAGAAACTTTTCCATAACACAGCTTCAGAAAACTTGATGTAACACAGATTTCAGACCTAATATATCAGTGATGAAGAACACTTGTATGATGAAAGAATAATGGTTGTTTTTACACCCACTGCTGGTTATTTTAATGATACTCTCATTAGATGGGTGCAATTTGGCTAAAGCTCAGTTTGGATTAACCTGATTTTTATGACAAATGTTAACTTTCAAGTTTCCTATTTGGGGAAACTGAATAATGTAAGTATGCATTAGTGTTCACCTCCCAACTTCCATTTTACTTCTTTTGTTCATTGTCTTGGAGAAGTTTATCCTCATTTTACTTCTCCAAGTCCCAGTTTGTGTGACTTAGTTTCCATCCTGATGTATATGGACAGTAATTTCAATACAGAGAGCCGATTTTATACTGTGTCTTTGCGTTACTTTCTATCACTCGTGCCTTATTTAAAACAGTGCTTAGTACAATGGAGCAAACTAACAACAACAACAAAATGCAAACCCATTGCCTCCCAGGCTGATCTAACACATGGGGAGCGCTAGCACCAAAAGGTTGAGAATATGGAATAATCTGAAGGCAAGGCAAAAATTTATAGTTGCTATAAGGAGCTCTGGTAGCGTAGTGGTTACGAATTGGGCTGCGAGCCGCAAGGTCAGCAGTTGGAAACTACCAGCTGTTCCATAGGAGAAAGATAAGGCGTTCTGCTCCCGTAAAGATTTACAGCCTCAGAAACCCTGTACAGGGTCGCTATGAGTCGGAACCGACTCCACAGTACTTAACAACAACAACAACAACAACATACATATATATTTACTTAAGTGCCATTAAGTCAGTTCTGACCCATAGCAACCCTGTATAGGGTTTCTGAGGAGTGCCTGATGAGCTTGAACCCCTGAGCTTGCAGTCCAGTGTATTAACTCACAGTGCCACACTAGGACTCTCTCTCTCTGTATGTGTATTACTCATTGGGCATAAGTGTGTAATACATTATATCTAACCTGCTCCAGGTAACTCAGCTGCTCCAACATGGTAAAAACAATATAATTTAAACTGTCATAACTTTTATGTTATTCATGGTAAAAGAATTCACAGTAAAGAGAATCATTCTGTTTTTAGTTTTGTAACTTTCTTAAGATGTATAAAAAACATTTCAAAGTTAAAATTTTTAAACCAGTAAGATCTAATTGGACTTCTGTTCTGGTACTATAGGACCAACACTGGACTGGAAACCACAAGGGTGGCAGTTCAAACCCACCGTTTGCTCCTTGGAAACCTTATACAAGGGAGGTATGAGTTAGAACTGACTCTAACATGCTTGACAGCAGCAACAAGAATATATAATTAGAGATCCCTGGTGATTCAACAGTTAAGTGCTTGGGTGTGAAACAAAAAGTTGACTATTCTTACTCACACAGCAGCTTGTGGGAGAAAGACCTAACTCACTGCTTCTACAGAGATTACAGCCAAGAAAACCCTAGGAGTGAGTCCTACTCTCTCATTGGGATTGCTATGAATTGGGGTTGACTTAATGGCACCTAACAACAACAAGATATAATGAAAACCACTTGGTTAATAAATATCATATATTAACTACTCTGTCTTAGACATCT
>NW_006408617.1:8518762-8527792 GCF_000296735.1 Chrysochloris asiatica
CCTTAAGGTTCGCAGCCCGATTCGTAACCACTACGCTACCAGACATCTTTTAGTTGGTGAAAAAACAAGAAACAAAACAAAATATCACTAAGGAATGTTAAAACTAAAAATAATAGCAGCCTTTGTATTTTAGAACATTTATTTGCGTCAACATATTATTCTGCATTTTAATTTAAATAAATTGATCATGCCAACGGCAATCCATGAGATAGAAAGCTTTATTATAATCCATATTTCTTTAAAATGGACATTAAAAAAAAAACATGTTTCTGGGCTAAAATGAACCATTAAGAAATAGACCTGTCTTTTTTGTTTGTTGCATTTAAAGTCACATCTGTGATCTGTTGAGAGTCTCTTAAACACCAAGGTCCTTTGGAGAAGATTGCACAACATCCACACTTTCAGATCTTGGGAAACTATAGATGCTAATATTGGAAATTATGGGATCATGGTAAGCACTGAAGAGAGGGTAGACGTGTTTCATGTTTTTTCTTCCCTAAGAGAAATTCAAGGAGCCCAGATGGCACAGTGGGATAAGGGTTGGGCTGCTAACTGAAAGATCTATGGTCAGAATCAACGAGCTACTCAAGGAGTGGAAAGCTAAGACTATGCCCATAAAGATTTGTTGTTGTTGTTGTTAAGTGCCGTCGAGTCGGTTTCGACCCATAGCGACCCTGTACAGGGTTTCCGAGGGTGTAAATCTTTACGGGAGTAGAAAGCCTCATCTTTCTCCCGCGGAGCGGCTGGTAGTTTCGAACCGCTGACCATAAGGTTCGCAGCCCGATTCGTAACCACTACGCTACCAGAGCTCCTATAAAGATTTACAGTCTCGAAAACCCTAAGGAGTAGTCTGTGTCCTATAGGGCCACTATAAATCAGAATCAACTCAATAGTGAGTTTAACAGAAATTCAAATGGAGTAAAGGCATAGTAGAGAACAAAACCGTTGTTCTATATAGCCCTTATTCACTCTTTGGTTGTTTTCAATACAGCTATAAATATAGTTTTTTAAAAGTTAAATGTCTATGAAAAAAATGTACTGCCTTTTGAGATTTGGGATTAGTCTATCATTAAAGAAGACATTCTGATTTAAGTGAGGAACATATCTACTGTGGAACAGTTTGGAGGTCAGCTCAACAAAATCTTTCACATCATGTTGTTTTTCAACTGTAGGACTAAATGTGTCACCTCTTTACATACATCATCTAAGGCAGGAGCTTAAAGTAGCAAATGGACCGGTTCTTGCCTCATTTCTTGTCTCTTCTTATGACCTGCTGCTTTGTCTAAACTGAAGATATAATGAACAATATTGCCCTTCTTTTCTCCATTACCAGAAGAATTCATAGCTTTACTTTTCTCATTTCAACTTGGATCATGAGTCTATTTACTTTTTTAAAAAACTTAGACTTGTTTTTATTTGTTATTAAACTCAAATTGATGAAAGGAGTATTTGAAACATAAAGTTACTGCGTTGGTCAAATGGAACACATAATTTTATCATTATATTTCCATATAGCAATTTAACTTTTATAACATTACTCTGCATAGATATACAGTCAGATTTTCCCCTTTGTTATGTAAGTTAGCTTGTTAAATTAGAAGGAACTGGCTCACATTCCAGAGATATCACAACTTTGTTCCAATTAGAATTGCTATCTAAAATAAACAAGCCATTCTTCATATTCAATTTTAGCTGTAAAATGAATCCAAAGTAAACAGCAAAATAAATTACTACCTTACAGTGTACTTTCAACAATGAAACCTGCATCTATCTTGGAATTATACAGATTTTAAATGACTTAGTATCCAACATAAATTGGGGACAGAAAAGATTTGAAACTAACTACTCCTACTGATTTAAACATTCATAGTTTTAGGTCAAACACAGTCTGTTTTCTATGTATATGCAGAGGAGTTTTGGCAGCTCTTGTAAATTATGTCTGTCAATACAAAAGCCAAAATACTTTAATGTAATCATTGCATTCAGCTGGAAAAAAAAAAAAAACAAAAAAAAACAAACACAAAAAAACACAACAAAAAAACTATTGTGACCAGATTTTCCAAATTGCTTAAGATACACTCAGCTTATGTATTTCTGAAACGGTATAGGTGATTGTTCTAACAGTATTCTTTTTTATAGATTACTCATGATGTGTACATGGTAATTAGATACTGCAACTTTGATGCAACCCTTGTAAAGCTGGTTTCTTTCTGATTTTGAGGGTCCACATTTTACCTGCATGCCTGAGCTACCCCTCATCAGATACTCCATAATATTCATAAGTTTGTATTCATTTAAGTCATTGAGTTTGGTGATACTTTGTTAAAGCAGCAATGGGAAACTAATCTAGGAGGTTCCCATGGAACACCTTTATAATTATTTAAAAAAAAAAAAAAACGGCGTGGGAGCAGCATCTAACTTCCTATGACTTCACAAGGGGTTATTGTTGTTGTTAGGTACCAACCCATAGAGACTTTATTGCACAGCAGAATGAAACACTGCCTGATCCTGGGCCAACCTCACTACTGTTGCCACGCTTGAGTCCATCGATGCTTCCCCTTGACCATTCCGTCTCGTTAGGGGTCTTCCTCTTTTTCTCTGACACTCCACCTTACCAAACATGATCTCTTTCTCCAGAGACTGGTCCCTCCTGACAATATGTCCAAAGTATGAGAGACTAAGTTTGGCAATCCTGGCCTCCAAGGAGCCCTCTGACTGCACTTCTTCCAAAATGGATCTGTTGGTTCTTTTGGCAGCCCATGGCACTTTCAACATTCTCCTCTAACACCATAACTCAAAAGCATCAATTCTTCTGTGGTCTTCATTATCCACTGTCCGGCTTCTGCATACACAAGAGGTTATTGAAAACACCATGGCTTGTGTTAGGCGCACCTTAGTCCTCAAACTGACATCTTTGCTCTTCAACTCTTTAAAAATGTCTTGTGCAGCAGATTTGCCTAATGCGGTATGTCATTTGATTTCTTGACTGCTGCTTCCGCGAGTGTTGATACAACTATCCAAGAAGAATGAAGTCCTTGGCAACTTCAGTCTTTTCTCCATTGATAAGAATGTTGTTTATTGGTCCAGTGGTGAGGATTGTTGTTTTCTTTATAGTGAGATGTAATCCATACTGAAGGCTGTGCTCTTTAATCTTCATCAGTAAATGTTTTAAGTCCTCTTCACTTTCAGCAAGCAAGTTTGTATCATCTGCATATCGCAGGTTGTTAATGAGCCTTCCTCCAATCCTGATGCCACGTTTTTCTTCATAGAACCCAGCTTCTCGGATTATTTGCTCAGCATACAGGTTGAATAAGTATGGTGAAAGAATACAACTCTGTCACACACCTTTTTAAATTTTAAAACGTTCAGTGTTCCATGTTCTGTTCGAACAACTGCTTCTTGGTCCAGGTACAGATTTCTCATGAGCACAATTAAGTGTTCCAGAATACTCATACTTGGCAATGTTGTCCATAGTTTGTCATAATCCACACAATTGAAAGCCTTTGCAGAGCCAATAAAGCACAGGAAAAACATCTTTCTGATATTCTCTGCTTTCAGCCAAGACCCATTGGACATCAGCAATGATATCCCTTGTTTCACGGCCTCTTCTGAATCCGGCTTGAACCTCTGGAAGTTCTCTGTCAATGTATGATTGTAGCCATTTCTGTATTACCTTTAGCAAAACTCTACTCGCATGGGATATCAGAGATTTTCTGATGATTTCCGCATCCCATTGAGTCACCTCTCTTTGGAATGGGGACAAATATGGATCTCTTCCTTTTGAAATGGTTGAATATTAACCATTTCTTTTTGGTACAGTTACTCTGTGTATTCCTTCCATCTTCTCTTGATGCTTTCTGCATCATTCAATAATTTCCCAGAGAATCTTTCAATAACAAAAGTTGAGGCTTGAAATATTTTTCTTCGGTTCCCCAATTTGAGAAATACAGAGCGTGTTCTTCCTTTTTTGGTTTTCTGATTGCAGATCTTTGCACAGTTTATTGTAATAATTGGCTTTATCTTCTCGAGCTGATCTTTGAAATTTTCTGTTCAGCTCTGGGACCTCCTCATTTCTTCCGTTTGCTTTAGCATCTCTATGCTGGAGAGCAAGTTTTGGTGTCTTTTCTGACATCCATTTTGACCTTTTCCTTCTTTCTTGTCTTCTCAATTACTTTTTGCTTTCTTCATGTATGATGTTCTTCATGTCATCCCACAATTCTTCTGGTCTTCGGTCTTTAGTATTTAATGTATCAAATCTATTCTTCAGTTGATCTCTAAATTCAGGTGTGATATATTCAAGGTCATATTTTGACTCTCATGGACTTGTTTTCATTTTCTTCAACTTCAGTTTGAATTTGCATACGAGTAATTGATGGTCTGTTCCATAATCTGCCCCTGGCCTTGTTTCGCTGATGTTAGGGAGATTTTCCATCATCTCTTTCCACAGATATAGTCAATTTGATTTCTATGTATTCCATCTGATAAGGTCCATGTGTACAATCGTCTCTTATGCTGTCTAAAGAAGGTATTTGAAATGAACAAATCATTGGTTTTGCAGAATTCTATCATGCATTCTCCAGCATAATTTCTATCACCAAGGCCATATTTTCCAACTACTGATCCTTCCTCTTTGCTCCTAACTTTTGCATTCCAATCACCAGTAATGATCAATACATCTTGATTGCATGTTTGATCCATTTCAGATTGAAGAAGTTGGTAGAATTATTTTATTTCATCCTCACTGGCTTTAGTGGTTGGTGCATAAATTTGAATAATAGTGGTATTAACTGGGCTTCCCTGTGGGCACATGGATATTATCCTATCACAGACAGCTTTGTACCTCATGACTGATCTGGATATGTTCTTTTTGACAATGAATGCAACACCATTCCTCTTCAATTTGTCATTCCCTGCATAGTAAACCATGTGGTTGTCAGATTCAAAGTAGCCAATACCAGTGCATTTCAGCTTACTAATACCTAAGCTATCGATGTTTGTGCATTCAATTTCATTTTTGACAACTTACAATTTCCCCAGATTCATACTTCACATATTCCATGTTCCGATCTTCAATGGATGTTTACAGCTGTTTCTCTTCATTTTGAGTTGTGCCCCATTAGCAAATGAAGGTCTCATGGGCTTTACCCCAGTCAAATCATCATGGCCAACTCTACTTTGAGGAGGCAGCTCTTCCCCAGTCGCATTTGGAGTGCCTTCCAACCTGAGGGTCTCATTTTCTGGCACTATATCTGACAGTGTTTCTCTGCTATTTATAAGGTTTTCTGTGACTAAATATTCAGAAGTAGTTTGTCACTCTTTCTTTCTAGTCTGTCTTCGTCTGGAAGCTCATCTGAAACCTGTCTACCATGGGTGACCCTGCTGGTATTTAAAATACTGGTGGCATAGCTTTCAGAATCACAGCAAGTCACAAGCCACCACAGTACAACAACCTGACAGGCGAGTGGTGGTCACAAGGAGTAAGGAAAATCATACTTTACATCAGGCAATTCCTTTGAGGCAGGGCTCAGACATGCTTCTACTCTCTGACCAATTCTGCCACCAACCAACAGCTCTCTCTCCTTCTCTGCTGGGTTCAAAAACTCATTGTCATGGCCACACAGAACTCGAACAGTTCTTATGATTATGGGGTTTATTAGGGAAATTAACAGGTAGATCTTGTAGCATAGTGGTTACGAGTCTGGCTACTAACCTCAAGGTCAGCAGTTCGAAACTTCTAGCAGTTCCACTGCAGAAAGATGAGGCTTTCTGCTCCCATAAACATTTACAGCCTCAGAAATCCTATGCAGGGTCACTATGGGTCAGAACCAACTCCTCAGCACACCACCCCATCACCAACCAGTTATAATTCAGAATCAGAAAAGTTATTTGATCAGAACCCTCTCTTCCCAGCCATTTTCACAGGCTGGCCACTTTCTGGCCCTTGGCTCCTTGCCATGCTCAGGCAATACTACAAAGACCCTTTGTGCAGCCTGTAAGTGCCCAGTAAATGCCACTGAACCCTAAGTATCAGGTCATGCAGCTTTAGCTGCATGGATCAGTAAACCTAGTTTCCCCAATTAAATTCCCAGAGGCACCCCACTCCACAAATAATCCTCCTGTCTGAAGACACTCAGCTTTACTTGCACATGGACCAGGAAGCTCACTGCTCTGTCTCATGCCCTGGCTCTTGCTCCTGCTACGCCGCTCCTCTGTTGCTCTTCTGGTGTCATAGTTGTCTGTCTCCTGGATTGAGAAGGTTCAATGCCCAGAGTTCATGAGACCCAAAGGACATGCTCCACTCCTGGTTCTTCTTTCTTTCTTGATAGCAGTAATCTCCTCCTTCCTTCGTGAGATGGCTCATATTATACCCATCAGGATGTTACAACTGACCAATAACCATACTAGAGTTCCAAGTTTTTACAATCATAATGTAGCCTACCAACATCTTCCCCTACTTTCTCTTACCTAGATTTATCCAAAACAGAGGAAATACATCCAATCTACATGGTCTCACCTACTCACCATATCAAGTATATCATTGCACCACAATAATAGATTCTTGTGGAAAATGTATGATTTTTGTACGTTAATTCATACACTTTGGAAAATTCAAAGAAATTCAGAAAATAAAGCTGTGTGTAATGGAGATGAGAGTTGAAGATGAAGTAAAGGTCAGGAATGTCTACTGAACACATTGCTGAGTAATCAAGAATGGGGATTTTACAGGTTGACAAGGCTGTCTTGATTAATATCCAGAAAACTGCATCAAAAACCATTCTCATCTTGGTTTTCCTGGGTAATTTCTCTCTGTCTCCCTCCCCCAACAGTTTTCAAGTTGGACCTGCAGAAACCTTTTTGAAGGTTAAATGAAGTTCAAGGGCTTCAAATCTTCGTTTCCCTGCTGAGACAAAAGATGCACTAATTAATGGCCTTTATGAAGGCTTGGCTTTGCTGGAAATAATTCCTATGAAGAGTTTATATTTAATTGCTATTTAGCATAATTTGATTTGAGTTTCTCATAGAAAACAGTTGAATGAAAACAGGGTTGATTACTAAAACAAAACTTTTGTCTTAAGATTCAGCATGGTAAAAAAACCAGGATAGCCTTTATAAATTATAATCTGAATCACATTTCCTGCTTTGGTGTCCTCACTTGTGGGATTTCTTATTTAATAGAATGTGGCTTTTGAGAGAACAAAAGGCTTATTTCATTAAGTAGTCTAAAGTCTTTGCTACCTAGAAATCTCAGAAAAATGAACTAATCTAATTGAAGCATAGCGATGAATCTGTGAAACACCTCATAGCATGGATGAACCTGGAAGACATTATGCTGAGTGAAATGAGTCAGTCACAGAAGGGCAAGTATTGTATGAGCCCACTATTGTAAAAAGTCAAGAGAAAGGTTTTCATGCTAAGAGAAACCGTCTGTGATGGTTACCAATCGTGGGAGGGAAGGAAGAATTATTCACTGGCTAAAGTGAATAAAGTTAACATATATATATGTTAACTTGGGTGACAATGAAGGCAGTTAAAAAATAAGAAGGAAAAAAGAATTCAAAAAATAAATTTCAAATTTCAAAATGTTTTCATTGAGGATTTGCCTGTGTGGCAAGTTTCAAAAAAAATGAGTTGATCTGGATTGAAGCATTTTCTGAACAGAGTTTTTCATTTTAATTTTTTAAAACTCCAAACATGTACTAGTTTCATAAGCCTATATAATATGTAAATCACAAGTTTATCTGTGAGCTTAAAAAATTGTATAGAATATAAATCTAATTTTCTTCAGTGATGTCATACTAGTAGTAAGACGATAGTTATTTTGGAGCCAAGCACAGGCATAACAATGCTTATTGAGATGCATGAAACCAAAGTGGGCACCCACACTAAGTGATCCTACATACAAGGGGACTTCGAGAAGTTTGGGGTAAAAAATATAAAAAGGTCATGTAATTTTTCCATGAATGTTTTGAAGTTCCCTTGTACTTGTGCTTTTTGAATTCCTGCATGTGCATCTATGGTGTTTGTGATTTCCCACAATCATTTTACCATTCAGTGATCTCTTCCAACTATCCACATCCATCCTACTGCTTTCCTCATCCTTATAAGTAGCTCACTGTGAATTGGAATAGACTCAATGGTAGTAAATTCCCTTTGCTGTTGTTTAGTGCTGCTGAGATGGTTCCAATTCATAGCAGCCCTGTGTAGTGTTTCCAAGGCTCTACATCCTTGTTAAAGCAGAAAACTTCATTTTTCTCCCACGGAGTGACTGGTGGGCTTTAATCGCCAACCCTGTGGTTCACAATCCAGAGAAGTGATAAAAGTGACAAAAGTCCTAAACACATTCTCTGGGATAAATATGAAGGAAACTATTTTAAAATGATTATTCGTTGAATACCAAATTCAATGGATACCAGAACTCCACTGCTTTTGGGTCAGTTTAAACTTATAATGTTACTATTATTATTAAGTGCCTTGGAGTTGGTTCTGACTTATGTTGTTGTTAAGTGCCATCGAGTCGGTTTCGATTCATAGAGACTCTGTATAGGGTTTCTGAGGAACAATTGATGAATTTGAACTGCTGACCTTGTAGTTCACAGTCCAGTGCTCATCCTATAGTGCTACTCCAGGGGCCAAAAATAAATTGGTTTTGAGGCCTTCTGACCAGCTGGATTCAAACTGCTGACTTTGCTGATGGTAACCCAATGTGTTATCCACCACACCACCAGGACTTATAGGGACCAAGTATAGCAGTCCAATACTTATCTAAAGCACCACATCTGACTCATAATAGGTGGGAGGAAAACCTCAAAATATATTGAAATATTGATATATAATAAAACTTATTGGAACATCTTATTCTAATTGACCCCTAATTGTACCAACTGACTCTGAATACAGATGTACTCTCAGACACTTAAGAAATAAAATGGAAGAAGACTAAAGGAGAGTGATCATTTACTACCTGTTTTGTATTGCATGTAACTAAAGAGTGATCTTGGCTGAAAGCAGAGAATATCAGAAGGATGTTTA
>NW_006408617.1:8529122-8537277 GCF_000296735.1 Chrysochloris asiatica
GCACATAGCAACAAGAACCATAGATTAATTACTTAGGAAATGGAATACTATTTGCCCTGTAAGACTTCGTGTTCTCAAACATTAGAATTTCTTGTCCAACAGGTGTGTGGGACAAACCTCTGCTTCACCCAGGAATATCTTCATCAATAAAAACAGTAGATTAATGAGCAGAATGTCCCCTCCCTCATTTTTCAGGAAATATAACTCTAGGTTCTGCCACAACCTAAGAATGAGGCTGAGAAGCTCTGTGAGATTGGTCTTTTTATTCAACTTATGATTTGATTTGTACAAAAGGAAAGTACTATGACATTTCTTGCATCTTCAGTATTGTGGAGCAATTAATCTTTGTTGACCATACAAAATAATAGTAGCAGACATTTTGATATATTTTGTATTTGAAATTGAATTTGCTGGTTTATAAATATAAATACATATGTTTTGTTTCCTATTGAAGAAAGCTTATGGTTTTAGTTTTTGAGGATATAATCAAACCATATCATGCTAGTAGTTTGTAGTTGTATTAATGAGTAGATGAGGACCCATGGAAAGACCAAAAGTCTTAAGTTGTCACCTTCTTAGTATAGCCCTTGTGGTTACAGATTTCAGTAGGTAATGTTGTTGTTGTTGTTGTTGTTGTTAAGTGACATTGAATCAGTTCTGTCCCATAGCACCCCTGTATAGGGTTTCTGAGGAGCAGCTGGTGAGTTTGAACCACTGACCTTGTGGCTCAAAAGTGTCTTTGCAGGACTCAGTAGATAATGGGAAATAACATCTGAATCTATATTGCTTCTTTATTCTCCTTCCTGTTGTTCCCTTGATCCTCTCTATATTGCTACTATCTCTACCTTTATCTTTATTTCTATCTCTAAATGTCTATTGTTTCTCCTCTTAAATAGTTTTAAAAATCTCCACTAAAATAATAGACTATGGGTGGTATTGGTTGTGTGCCACCTACTTGGTTCCCACTTACAGCACCCCTCTGTAGGGTTTCTGAGGCTGTAAATCTTTATGGAAGCAGAAAACCTTCTTTCTCCTGAGGAGCAACTGGTAGATTCAAACTGCTGACCTTGCGGTTCACAACTCAGCTCGTAATCCACTACTCTCTACCAGTGAATCTTTATTGAATGTTTAATGTCTGTCAGGTATAAATCTTGTATGTATAAATCTTATTGAGATTTGGAAATAGGATAAAATGAAGAACAAAATAATTGCTGTGTTTTAAAATGTTGTGAAAAGGAAACTCCAAGGTATGTTTTAAAGTGTTAAACATTGATGCCTTAGAATTAAAGTGTTGGCAAAGAGTACTGAATATGCCACTGACTGCCAAAAGAACAGATAAATCTGCATTGGAAGAAAGACAGCCAGAATGCTCTTTAGAAGAGAGGATGGTGAGACTTCATCTCACATACTTGGTACAATGTCATCAAGAGGGACCAGTCCCTGGAGAACAACATCATGCTTGGTAAAGTAGAGTTTGAAAAAAAAAAAAAAGGCAAACCATCCACAAAATAAAGTGACATAGTTGCTGCAACAATGGGCTCAATCCTAAGAACAATTATGAGGATGGTAAAGTACCAGGCAGTGTTTCATTCTCTTTTATATAGGGTCACTTTGAGTCGGAAATGTCTCGACAGCACTTAGCACCAACTATGAGTTAGATCCAATTTGATGGCACCTAAGTTGCTATGGGAGTCCTGGTATGGCACTGCGGGTTAATGTGCTAGACTGCAAAGCCATTTGAACTGTAAAGCTGGTGGTTCAAGCTCACCAGGTACTCCTCAGAAACCCTATACAGGATCACTATGGGTTGGCACCAACTCAACAGCACTTAGCAAAAACAAGTTGCTATGAGTTGGAACTGACTCAGGGGCATTTAACAACAGCAACTATAACAATAAATATTCATTACAGGAATATTCAAAGCCAAATGAATCCCACTGGCTTTGAGTTGATTAAGGCTCATATCTACTCTTTTGGACAGTGTAGAATGCCCTATAAGGGCTTTCAAGGCTGGAAATATTTATGAATGCAGACTGTCTTTCTCTTGTGGAGTGGTTGGTAGGTTTGAACTGCCTCCCTTTTGATTAGCAGCCAAGAGCTTAACCATTGTTCCACCAGGATTCTGTATCAGAGGAATACCCAATATGAATGTTTGTGAGAGACAAATTCACTAAGGTGATAGATTTACTAGACTACCTAGCCAGAATAAAATTTGCTATATTATTCATTTATCTCTTCATATTCCAAGACCTTACTGAGGGCAATTAATTGACTGTTCCCAACTGCTGGACCATTAAGAAGCTCTAGATGTGGAAAGCTGTGGCATGGCTATATATGGCAGAAGCATTTTTGTCACTCTTACAGGGAAGGCTTCTCAACTGTTTGACATGCCTTGGAAAGCAATTCTGCAGGTGACTTCATTAGGTGTATCATAAACAACCAACTGAAAACAAAAAAGCCAAAAACACAGTTGATTGACTCATGGTGGATAACTCGCTGGGGAGTCGATTCCGATTCATGGCAATCCTGTATCGAGTTTCCATGTGTATCAGAGTATAATTGTGCTCTATAGGGTTTTCAATGGCAGATTTTTCAGAAAAGGTTACCAGGTCTTTCTTTCCAGGCACCTCATGGTAGACCTGAACCTGCAACCTTCAGCTTACAGCCAAGTACATTACCCATTTCCATCATCCAGAATTCCTGTGACCAGACACAGCCCTATGAAATTGTGAAACTACATGGGTCAGCAGAAGCACCACATAACAATAATTGAGTTGGAAACCTCCCATCAGGAACCAGCTTCAAAATAAATTGCATGTTTCCCTTGTTGTTGTTAGGTGCCATCAAGTTGGTACCAACTCATAGAGACCTTATGTACAACAGAACAAAACACTTCCCGATCATGGGCCAACCTCATTGTTGTTGCCATGCTTGAGTCCATTGATGCTGCCACTTGGCCAATCCAAATCGTTGGAGGTCTTCCTCTTTTTTCTCTGACCCTCCACCTTGCCAAACATGATTTCCTTCTCCAGTGACTGGTCCCTCCTGACAATATATTCAAAGTATGAGAGATGAAGTTTGGCCATCCTGGCCTCCAAGGAGCACTCTGGCTGCACTTCTTCCAACAGAGATCTGTTTGTTGTTTAGGCAGTCCATGGCACTTTCAATATTCTCCTCCAACACCATAACTCAAAAGCAGCAATTCTTCTATTGTCTTCCTATTCACTGTCCAGCTTTCACATGCATATGAGGTTATTGAAAATACCATGGCTTGGGTCAGGCACACCTTAGTCCTCAAGCTGACATCCTTGCTCTTCAACACTTTAAAAAGGTCTTGTGCAGCAGATTTGCCTAATGCAATACATCATTTGATTTCTTGACTGCTGCTTCCATGAGTGTTGATAGTTGATCCAAGAAGAATGAAGTCCTTGACAACTTCAGTCTTTTCTCCATTGATAAGAACTAGATAGGATGCATATTTTCAATGGCTTAATTGAGTGAAGAGCCTACTAGAAAATCTGGCTTTGTTTAGGAAGTACAACCTAAATGACTGTCATCAGAGAAAAGAAGCAGAAACTGCAAACTAACTTCTACAATCCTGAAATAAATAGAATATTCAAATTCTGAATCCAATAGTTTGAAATTTTAGAAGACTTTCTTAACAACTAATATGGAATAAGAATTTTATTTGGCTTTGTTTTTCTAATATTATTACTTTAGTTTCTGCTTTCTCCTGTACTCATAAATAACCAGTGTAATTATACAGGTAGGTCTAATAGAGTATAGTTGGAAATTATCATCCACTGTACCTTTAAATCTGCTTTATGAGGGACTAGACATTCCTGCCACTGGAAATGTTCAGGCCAAATCAAGACTCACTTTAAATTGCTAAAGGTTTTCAATTAAATAATTAAAATGAATCCCAGATTATTATGAAAAATTCCAAGCTTTATTGAAAATTAATCTTACATCATTCATTTCTCCTCATCTCTCAGAAGGAAGAGATAATCTTACATTGTCTGTTTAGCAGGTATTTTAAAGTAACTCATGGGAAGATTTGTGAATTTTCTGAAGATTCATTGAGGATCCATTGCATCTCTTTATCAGCAACTGCCTTGAAATGGACACTCCTCCTTTTCCAGGCTTCTGCTGAGTTCCCCTGTTTCTGTCCCTGCCACAGTGACATGCATACACAGGCTCTTACCATACACAGGATCCTCTTGACCTGGCAGGTTGTCTTGTTGAACAGGATCCTTTTGAGTATGACCTTTTCACTGAACCACTGTATCTCCAACTGCAGAGCATGCATATTCTTTTGTGAGAAGACCCTTAGAATTCTGTCTAACTTTTGTTTGAGGTTAGGATATAGCACTCTACACTTCCCACTCAAGTTCTCTCCAAATAAATCCTTTATTAATTTCTCAAAAATTTCAAAAAAACCAAACCCCTTCCTCTCCAGTATGAGCTCATGGCCTAACAGTTCTCAATCAAGGTGATCTGTTTCAGAATTCTCATTGATAAACAGTAGATATGACCTTCAAGCTAAGAGTCACATTTTTACAGTCTATTAACCAGGTGACGTTGAGTGGACTCCAATTTATGATTCTGTCATGTGTTTCATGATAGAACTGTGCCCTATAAGCTTTCAGTGACTAATTTTCCAGAAGTAGATCACCAGGTCTTTCTTCTAAGACATCTCTGGGTGGATTCAAACTTCCTACCTTTTAGTTAGCAGTCAAGAGCATTAGACACTACCACTTATAGCTTGTTGTTGATAAGTGCCATCGAGTCAGCTCTGACTCATAGCGACCCTGTAAAGGGTTTCTGAGGAGCAATTGGTGAGCTTCAACCGCCGACCTTGTGGGTCAAACCCACCTTACAGTCTAGCACATTAACCCTCAGCACCCTACCAGGTCTCCTTACAGATTGTTACTCAAAGGTTAATATTAATACTTCTTAGGACTCAGTATTAAGACCAAGTTTGGATTGCTTTTGGATTACTCTGTGAACTAAGAAAGATGGTTTAATCTTGAATTTCATAACTGGATTGGAATCTCATTAAAAGCAAGGAATTCAATTGAAATGAGTGGATTATTACCAATACATTGTTTGAGGCAGCCACTCATTTGGAAGCAAAAGTTTCTGAGTGGAAGTTAGGAATGAGCTGACTTTTAAAGAATTCACATGGTATAACTCTGAGTAAGAATTGGTTGAGAACCAAAATGGATAATTGTTGTTGTTGTTAAGTGCTGTTAAGTTGATGTTGACCCATAGCGACCCTGTATAGTGTTTCCAAGGAGCAGCTGGTGAGCCTGAACAGCTGACCTTGCAGTTCAAACCACTTTGCGGTCTCATGCATTAGTCCACAGTGTCACACTAGGACTTCAAAATGAATACTTGTTGTTGTTAGGTGCTATCGAGTTGGTACCAACTCATAGCACAACAAAATGAAACACTGCCCCAACCTGGGTCAACCTTACTACCGTTGCCATGCTTGAGTCCATCGATGCTGCCACTTGGCCGATCCATCTCATTGGGGGTCTTCGTCTTTTTCTCTGACGCTCCACCTTACCAAACATGATATCCTTCTCCAGTGACTTGTCGCTCCTGGCAACATGTCTGAAATATGAGAGACAAAGCCTGGCCATCCTAGCCTCTGGCTGTGCTTCTTCCAAAACAGATCTGTTGGTTCTTTTGGCAGACCATGACACTTTCAATATTCTCCTCCAACATCACAACTCAAAAGCATCAGTTTTTCTATGGTCTTCCTTATTCAATGTCCAGTTTACGCATGCATGCGAGGTTGTGGAAAATACTATGATTGAGTCAGGCGCACCTTAGTCCTTAAGCTGACATCCTTGCTCTTCAACACTTTAAAAAAGGTCTTGTGCAGCAGATTTGCCTAATGCAATATGTCGTTTGATTTCTTGACTGCTGCTTCCATGAGTGTTGATAGTTGATCCAAAAAGAATAAAGTCATTGACTTCAATCTTTTCTCCCTTTATAAGATTGTTGTTTATTGGTCCAGTGGTGAGGAGTTTTGTTTTCTTTACATTGAGATGTAATCCATACTAAAGGTTGTACTCTTTGATCTTCATCAGCAAATGTTTTAAGTCCTCTTCACTTTCAGCAAGCAAGGTTGTATCATCTGTATATCGCAGGTTGTTAATGAGTCTTCCTCCAATCCCAGTGCCATGGTTTTCTTCATATAACCCAGATCTCAGATTATTTGCTCAGCTTACAGGTTGAATAATTATGGTGAAAGAATACAACCATATCACACACCTTCCTTAATTTTAAACCATTCAATGTTCCAATGTTCTGTTCGAATAACTGTCTCTTTGTCCAGGTACAGATTCCTCATAAGTACAATTAAGTGTTCCGGAATACTCATACTTCTCAATGTTATCCATAGCTTGTCATGATCAACACAATCGAAAGCCTTTGCTTAGTTAATAAAGTATGGGTAAACATCTTTCTGATGTTCTCTGCTCTCAGCCAAGATCCAATGGACATAAGCAATGATATCCCTCATTCCACGGACTATTCTGAATCCGGCTTGAATCTTTGGAAGTTCTCTGCCAATGTGTGCTTTCAGCCATTTCTTGTATTACCTTTAGTAAAACTTTACTCACATGAGATATCAAAGAGATTGTCCTGTGATTTCCTCATTCTGTTGGTCATCACTCTTTGGAATGGGCATAATATGGATCTCTTCCAGTCAGCTGGCCAGATAGTTGTCTTCCAAATTTCTTGGCAGAGATGAGTGAGTGCCTCCTGTGCCGCCTTACTTTCTTGAAAGATTTCAATTTTTATTCCATCAATTCCTGGTGCCTTGTTCTTTGCCAATTCCTTCAATGCACCTTGGAACTCCTCCCTCAAGTATCATTGGCTCTTGATCGTATGCTACCTCTTGAAATGGTTGAACATTAACCATTTCCTTTTGATACAGTGACTCTGTGTATTCCTTCCATCTTCTCTTGATGCTTTCTGCATCATTCAATAATTTTCCCAGATAATCTTACAATAACGAAAGTCTAGGCTGGAATTTTTTCTTCAGTTCCCCCAGCTTGTGAAATGTTGAGCGTGTTCTTCCTTTTTGGTTTTCTGATTCCAGGTCTTTGCACATTTTGTTGTAATATTTGGCTTTCTCTTCTCAAGCTTATCTTTGAAATTTTGTGTTCAGCTCTTGTACCTCCTCATTTCTTCAATTTGCTTTAGCATCTCTAAACTACAGAGCAAGAATAGTAGAAACATAACAAAATTTAGTAAAGCAAGTAAACAAATTTTTAAGAATTTAAGGAATTGTAAAAAAAAATACAAATCTAGTAATTAGTTTTATCAATAATATTATAAAATAATTTTAATTTCTAGATCAAGTTCATAAAGAGCCATATCCTTTTTTAATTTTTGTGAATCATGGAAAGAGTTATCAAATGTTTAAAAAATCAAAAGTGCAATAAAGTGTATTTCTACATTTAAAAAAGTCGGAAAGTTCATCCTGACAAATTAAGAAGGAAACTGGAAATATTTAAGCAAAGAGATTCATAAATAGAATGCATTCTGAAAAACCACTGTCAGATACAGTCAAAGACCAGGATGACTGTTCTGAGCTCAGAGTCCTTGTGTGGTGCTATGGGATAAAGCACTGGATGGAAAGGTCAGTTTGAACCACAGGGTCGGTGTTGCAAATTCACCAGCTGTTCCTTGGAAAACCTATTCAGGGTCACTATGAGTCAGAACTAACTCTAAGGCACTTTACAGCAACAACAAATTCCAGACTCAATTCTCAAAAGTCAGTTTCACGTTAACAACTAAACACTTAGTGAGGTGTGCCATGTACTCGATTTGTTGTTGTTGTTAGGTGCCATCAAGTCGGTACCAATCCATAGCGACCTTATGCACAGCAGAACTTAACACTGCCTGATCCTGGGCCAGCCTCACTACTGTTGTCACATTTGAGTCCATTGATGCTGCCATTTGACCAGTCCATCTCGTTGGGGGTCTTCCTCTTTTTCTCTGACCCTCCCACCTTACCAAACATGATATCCAACTCCAGCGACATGTCCCTCCTGACAATATGTCCAAAGTATGAGAGACGAAGTTTGGCCATCTTGGCCTCCAAGGAGCACTCTGGCTGCATTTCTTCCAAAAC
>NW_006408617.1:8538046-8562721 GCF_000296735.1 Chrysochloris asiatica
CTTGCAGCCATTTCTGTATTACCTTTAGTAAAACTTTACACGCATAGGATATCAAAGAGATTATCCGGTGATTTCCTCATTCCTTTGGGTCACCTCTCTTTGGAATGGGCACAAATATGAATCTCTTACAATGTACTCAATGATTCTTGTCAATTATATCAGGAGCAAATAATTAAATATATTATAATGAATATAATTAAATTATATTTTAACAAAATGTAATTTAATTATAGTATCCTATACACACCAAAAGACCTTATGAGGTAGGTATTATTGTTTCCATTTTACAGATAATGAAATTAATTATGGGATCTTAAGCAATTTCTCAAAATCTTCCAGCCAGTACGCAGTCAAATTGAAATGAAAGATGAGACTTTCTTGTGTATGCTGGAACCCTTGGGTAATCAGTGCTATCCTGACTCCATGGCTTGATATTTTGAAGAACATGAGAAGGATTAGGGAGTACTCAACAATACAGTAGAATTCTGAATTTCTAACAAGACAATAGGAATAATGGGAAAATCTTCTACTTACCCTCATTGCAGTTACCGCTAACTAATGTGTTATATTTGTCAAAGTAATAACATGTTTTTGTTTTGTTTTAATGACTTAGAACATATTTTTTTTTAATGATTCTATGGCAGAGAGTTATGTGGTTAATATTGTGCTTTAGCCAACAAAAAATCTGATGATGGTCAGTAAGAGGAATGGCTAGAACCAGGAACTAGAAACCCTGATGTTGATAAGACCAAACTGAAGTTGGTACCATAATGCACACACTTATACATCCATAAGGAGACAGTGTGATACAGAAAGAACCTGAATCCAGGTTGACGAGGAAGAGTTGAAACTGGAAATAATTATCTTAGAAATTGAAGGGAGTGAAAGTGGAGGAAAGATCTTTTTGTGTGTTAAAGTTAAGGTCTGTTCATGAAAAGTGATTAAAGTTTTGTTGTTGGTTTTTTTTTTACTTGATCCCAAGAGGCAAGGACAGATAAATCTAAATAAAAAGTTTCAGGGTAATATAAGAAAGTACTTTGTCACAGTCAGAGCTAACAAAAATAAAATGGAGCGCTTAGGGAAGTAGTGAGTGTTTAAGTCTTAAACTGCAGACATTTTCAGTTAATTAACAGATTGTTTCATTCCTGCTCAGTACAACTTGCTTGCCTGGTATTTGGTAGGGGGTGGGGCCTGATAGGACCAACTTGAGGAATTATTTTGGAATTGTGAAGATGCATCCTAGCCGGTATAAATATATTCAATATGATGTAAGTTCTCTCTTTATAGTGAAAATTAATGTTTGATGGCCCAGTCATTTTTACTCAGTGGCGTTTGCTCAAAGACAGCTCCTTTAACAGGAGAGCCTTACCTTAGCATAGGTTTCAAATGCTATGGTGGCTTGTACTGTGCTTAAATAAAGTACATTCTGGCATGAAAATGAAGGAATGCCTCCTGCCACTCTGTTCCTGTATTCCTCAGAGTTTATGATAATTAGGATGCTTGTTTAATTGCTGTCCTTTTATTTCCACTGAGTTGTGGCAGGTAAAGAACAGCTTTCAAACCATGTGTATTGCATACATAGGTAATTTATAAACTCAATTTTGCTGTTGGGAGCATGGGTAAAAAGAAGACTGAATGTCAATAAGTCAGTGTTTTAACATTTTGTGCCCACCATTACTACTAATGGTACATTTGTTCTGCTCCTGAGGTTGAAAGGATGACCCTTTGAGTGATTATAATTCATGAATGTGTCATTTTAGCTGTGATGAGTAAACAACAAACTATAGTGATTTTTATGTAATAAGAACTTTTGAGATTTCTTATAGATATAGCCAGCTTACAAATGTCGTAGTTATTTAAATATTTGTAAAGTTGCTATAAATTATATCAAGAGCAAATAATTTATTTGACATCGATATTATTAAATAGTTATTTTAATATGAAGTGTCTATATTTTGATAATGCTTGTAATAATCTTAAATGTATCCAGTTTATTTACATTAGAAATATTGAAAGAATAAAGGATACTTGAGGACTGCTAATATTTACTTCTTACAGTAAAATTATTTTTCAGATGCTGTTCTTATTGTAGATATCCAGTGTGGTGCCGTGTATCAGCACTGGATTGCAAATAAAAAGGTCATCAGTTCAAACCCACCAGCTGCTCCTTCAAAACCCAAAATATGGGGTTTGAGTCAGAACTGACTTTACAGCACTTAACAATTTCCACAACAATTCTATTGTAGCAATTTATTTTATTAGAATTAACTCAACTTCCCACCCCAAAAGGGCACAAGATTCAATGATATTATTCGTTAAATGGAAATGATCTGCAAGTTCATGATCGAGGCAGAATGACATCAAAATAACAAGAATCCAACTGTCTTTTGTGATATTATCAGACAAGCAAAGGCATTCTTTTCCTGTATGCATTTCACATTATAGAATTGCTTAATCATAATATACCTGATGATTGTCCTCTTTATGTGAAATGTAAAGTGTTTTTCTGTGGTTTAGTTCAATCTCATTTTTCTCATACCTTATTTTGCTTTCAGCTGTGATACAAATTGAGCACTCCCATAGTGAATCATGAAATAAACAAGTCTGACTATTATCCATAGGAACCAAAAAAAGCCATAGAAAATGATACCCTCTAAGGAGTAAACTAACAGAATTTTTTTTCTATACATATGGTTGAATAATGAAATATATCAACACAGATGATTTGGTGAGTAGAAGAAAAAGACAAAGACTGAGAGGAACACTGGTAAATGAAACAGCTGTTGTGTTGAGGGAATGTCTTTCTGTTCTTAATTTTAATATAGTTGAACTGTTTTTTCAATATTCACTTAAAATGAGAATTCAGTGCAACCCTTGCCTTGAAATAGAATGACTCAAAAGTATTCAAAAGAGGAAAACATTAAAAATGGAAGAAAGGATTTTAGCAGGGACCTGATTTGAAACGTCCCATGTTAAGGATGAACTTGATGTTCAGAAATGGATTTACTTCAGTTTTCATAGGTTTGGTAGCTGAATGATTGGGCACCTGATATCCAGTCTAACACAGTAACTCATGCCCTTGTTCAAATAATCAGAATGCATTGTATGAGATAAATTCTAAACGTAATATATTTTATGTTGTCTATTATTGGTGGCATCATACAGTGTTATTTGCTTCAAAACTGACCCAGCCTTCAGAATAAGATATGAAAAATGTGTTGATTGTACCTCAAACCATAAAGAAATGGACAAGACAGATGGATTATAAAAGTAAATGTGAAAGGTAAAGGAATAAACTTTTAAAAAAGAAATGATATGGGAATATTTTCATGATATAGGGTAGACAAAGTTTCCTTAAGCAACATATAAAAAGCATTAACTGTGAAAACATTATCAACTAAATTACATTATAATTTCAAATTTCTGTTCATCAAATGACAACACTCACATAATTGGAGGAGATATTTGGAATATCTGTATCTTGCAGAGGACTTATATTCATTCAGAATGTACAAAGAATTACTAAAAAGTGATCATCAAAATGCAGAAAATCAAAAAGAAACTGGACAAAAATGAAGAAGCATTTCACAAAAGAAGATATCCAAATGGCTAATAAAACTATGAAAAGGTGTTCAACTTCATTATAATTACAACAAATTAAAATTACAACATAATACCATACATTTACCCTGAATGTTGTTGTTGTTAAGTGCAGTCAAGTAGATTCCGACCTATAGCGACTCTGTATAGGGTTTCCAAAGAGCAGCTGGTGTGCTTGAATCACGGACCTTGCAGTTCAGACAATTTTGCAGTCTCATGCATTAGTCCACAGTGCCACACCAGGACTCCTTTCCCTGAATAGCTGACATGAAAAAGAAAACCATGCTAAGTTTTGACAAGGATACAAAGCTACAGAAATTCTTGTACATTGTTAATGGTTATATAAAATGCTGCAATTACTTTGGAAAATGTTCTAGTATTATTTAGTAAAGCTCGACTTATAGAGGTAAGGCAAAAAGCGTTGCTACCAGAGTTCCACATCATACATGCTTGTGTTCATTGCAAGAAAAACATGTTTAAATGTGTCTGAGCAGTTAGTGGACGGCTATGGAAGTTCCCTCAGTAATACACTTGCCGTTGTGACATTTGAGTGTCTTTGGGTTCAGTTAAAAGGTGGCTTCTGAATGAATCTGCTGGGCCAGTTAAATTCAAGGCAGAAGAGTCAGCTTAGAAGATAATGGCACCTGTTTGGACTCCCAAAAGAGACTCTTGACAGATTTTCTCGAAGAACACAGAATGATCGCAGGGACTTATTATGAAAAAATTTTAAGAAAATTGAAAATTGTATTGGCAAGAAAGAGGTCAGGAAAGTTGCACTGAAGATTTTTCCCCCCGTCATGAAGTGTTGTTGTTAAGTGCCATCAAGTCAATTCTGACTCATACTGACCCTATATGGGGTTTCCAAGAGAATCAGAATTTGCTTAGCAGTCCAGTGCTTATCCTACAGAGCTACACCAAGGACCTGGGAAAGGGTTAGAGAGATAGAAGTGAATAGAACTTGTTATTGTTTAGTGCCATGGAGTCGGTTCCCACTCATAGCAACCCTGTACAGGGTTCCCAATGAGCAGCTGGGAAGTTTGAACCACCAGCTTTGTCATTAGCAGTTCAGTGCTAATCCTGCAATGCCACACCAGGATGTTTTGAGAAACTGTAACTTCACATTTTTGTTTATCACAGGTTTCTATGATTTTGTACCAATTCTTTTTTACTCACTCTTGTATGCATAACTTATTAGCCGGCACAGTTACTATAAACTTAACAGAAATGTGTACATCTCTTAACCAAATGATATGTACAAATATGAGTGATTTATTATATGGTGTATAGCGCTGTAGGTTAATGCGCCAGATTGCAAAGTCAGTTTGAACTGTAAGGTCGGCGGTTCAAGCTCTCCAGCTGCTCCTTGGAAACCCTATACAGGGTCACTATGGGTCAGAAATGACTCGATGGCACTTAACAACAACAACAATTATATGGTGTAAGGAAGCACTGCTGTGGCGCTGTTAGAAAAGTTAAGCACCTGACTGCTGACCAGAAGTTTAGAGGTTAGAGGTTCAAACCCACCAGCCACTCCGCAAGGTCGCTATGAGTCAGAACTGACTCAAAGGCACTTAGCAACATTTGGTGTAATAATAAGGTATTATGCTACCTGTAATTGATTATGCTGAAGAATTGGTAACACTGCAGAATGGAACAAATAAATAGCAGAGAAACACTCTCAGATACAGGGCTGGAAAAGGAGCCCCTCAGGTTGGAAGGCACTCAAAATGTGACTGGAGAAGAGAGGTCTCCTCAAATTAGAGTTGACCATGGTGACATGAATAGAGTTAAGCTCGTGGGCCACAACTCAAAATGAAGAGAAACAGCTGTAAACATCCATTGAAAATCAGAACATGGAATATACAAAGTATGAATCTGGGAAAATTGGAAGTTGTCAAAAATTAAATGGAATGCATCAACATCGATATCTTAGGCATCAGTGAGCTGAAATGGACTGGTATTGGCCATTTTGAATCTGACAACCACATGGTTTACTATGCAGGGAATGACAAATTGAAAAGGAATGGTGTTGCATTCATCATCAAAAAGAACATATTCAGATCAGTCATGAGGTACAATGCTATAAGTGATAGTATAATATCCATGCGCCTACAGGGAAGCCCAGTTAATACCACTATTATTCAAATTTATGCACCAACCACTAAAGCCAGTGAAGATGAACTAGAAGAATTCTACCAACTTCTTCAACCTCAAGGTCCGAAGTTCAAATTTATCCACCGCTCCTCAGAAACCCTATACAAGGTCACTAAGGGTCAGAACAAATTTGATGGCATTTAACAGCAACAGCTTCTTAAGAGAATATAGCAGAGTCAATATTTGCCTTGGATTAAGAAGATGGGCTTAAATCTTGATTTGGCAATTGACTGACCATGAAATCTGGCCAAGTGTTCTGTAACATTCTGAGATGTAAAAATGTCTTTTGTTAATTAGCTTTCATTGATGAAAGGCAAGTAACCAATTAGGCCATGATGTTCACTTTATGGGAGTTATTTTTGTTCACTGTGTGTTGCATTAGTTTTAGTAGAAATTGAAGACTCAGACTCAACTGGAGTCACCCCTTCTCAAGGATGCAAGCACACTGGGCATTCACTCTTAACAATTTTATTGCCAAGTGAAAGTATACTTCAGAGAGAAGTGGGTCTGACTTCGTGAGTGGAGGGATTGGAGAACAAGGTTTAATAAACTCAGAACTCCTTCCCTAGGGAAGTCGTTCTGCCCAGAGGGTATGGTTTAGGAGGTCTTAGCTGGGTTTCCTCAGCATTTTTCTATACTTGCACTAAAAACCCAAGTCCGGGGTTTTTTTTGCATATAAGGGTGGATATAAAGAGCTCTGGTAACATAGTGGTTACAAATCGGGCTGTGAACCACAAGGTCAGCAGTTCGAAACTGCCAGCTGCTCCGCGGGAGAAAGATGAGGCTTTCTGCTCCCGTAAAGATTTACAGCCTTGGAAACCCTGTTAAGGGTCACTATGGGTCGGAACCTAGTTAACGGCACTTAACAACAATAACAAAGGGTGGATATATATGTTAATGATATTACAACAAGTCAGTGTGCATCAAAATGTCATGCTAAGGATGAGTCCTCTTGTTCTGTGCAGGTGTCTCCACGTCATAAGCCGTGAGTTATGTCCAGGATATTTTGGTCAGTGTTCCTGTTTCTCAATAGGTTTATTGTGGTTCCACCTTTCCTTTGGTATGGCTCAGGGAGGGAGAGGCTCAGGATATCCCTAATCTGTTCCTAACACTAGAGTGGGATACGGTGTGACCCTTTCTTTGTTCAGTGATTTTTACAAAATTCACAATATATTAAATATACTGAATCCTAGATTTCAACACTGAGTAAAGTGAGTTTTTGCTATACAGGTCATTGCTATAAAGTATAAAATCTTTAAAAATAAATAAAGTTATATTTAAAATGTATTACATTTCAAATGAATACATATTTGCAAGTCAAGATTTAAGCTTGAATCCTTTCAATCCAAGTCCAAGTTAATATACCTTCCATTTGCTGAGTGGTATTCAAGGTTTTCATGGCAATGTCTAGTACCCAATGACCCAAAACTGAGACATTGTCTCAAGAAGAATGGTTAATCTACAAATGAATAGTTTCATATTTTACTTAACCCATTGTTGATGTTGTTAAGTGCCCTCCCCTTAGTTCAGGTTCGTACCAACCTTGTAAAGGGTTTCTGAGGAGTGTCTGGTGATTTTGAACCACCAACCTTGAGGTTAGCAGTCGATTGCTTATCCTATAACACTACACTAGGACTCCACTTAATCCTGCCCCAAATTCACAATCCTGGCTATGCTTGAGCTCATTGCTGCTACCATTGTGCCAATCCATCTCATTGGAGGGGGTGGTCTTCCTCTTTTTTGCCGACCCTCCAGTTTATCAAGCATAATGTTCTTCCCCAGGGACCAATTCCTCCTAATAATATTTCTGAAGTATGAGAGATGAAATCTAGTCATCCTAGCTTCTAAGGAGCATTCTGGCTGTACTTCTTCCAAGACAGATTTGTTTGTTCTTCTGGCAGTCTATGGTACTTTTAATATTCTCCTCCAACACCATAATGCAAATGCATCAATTCTTCTAAGGTCTTTAATTCATTCTCTACCTTTCACATGAATATGAGGCTACTGAAAATACATGGCTTGGGTCAAGCGCACCTTAGTCCTCAAACTGACTTCTTTGTTCCTGAACACCATAAAGAGACCTTGTGCAGCAGATTTTCCTAATGTAATATGTCATTTGATTTCTTGACTGCTGCTTTCATGAGTGCTGATTGTTGATGTGAAAAAATGAAGTCATTGACAACTTCAACCTTTTCATTTATCTTGATGTTATTTATTGGTCCAGTGCTGAAGATTTTTGTTTTCTTTACAATGAGGTGTAACCTATCAAAGGCTGTGGTCTTTGATGTTCATCATTAAGTATTTTAAGTACTCCTTGCTTTCAACAAGTAAGGTTGTATCATGTTCATATCACAGGTTGTTAATGAATGTCTTCCAGCCTTGATGCCACATTTTTATTGAGATAATCCAGCATCTCAAATTATTTGCTCAGCATAGAGATTGAATAATATAGTGAAAGAATAAAAACCTGGCATACACCTTTCCTAATCTTAAACCATTCAATGTTCATTTGTTCTGTTTGAACAACTGCCCCTTGATTTATGTACAGGTTCCTCATGAGTCCAATTAAGTGTTCTGGAATACTCATTCTCTGCAAAGTTGTTCACAGCTTGCCATGACCCACTAAATCAAAAACCTTTGCATTGTCAATAAAGCAGAGGTAAACATCTTTCTGGTATTATTCTCTACTTCATCTGATGTCAGCAATGATATTCCTCATTTTGAATCCAGCTTGAACCTCTGGCAGTTTCCTGTCAATGTATTGTTGCAGCCATTTTTGAATTATTTTTAGCAAAATTTTACTTGCATGTGATATTTACAATATTGGCCAATGACGTTCGCATTCATTGGGTCATCTGTCTTGGAATGGGCACAAATATTGATATTTTACAATCAGTTGTCCAGGTAGCTGTCTTCCAAATTTCTTGGCATAGATGAGTGAGTGCATTCAGTACCCTATCAGTTTGTTGAAATATTTCTTTTTTTTTTTTCATCCATCAATTCCCAGAGCCTTGTTCTTTGGCAATGCCGTCAGTGGACCTATGGATTTCTTCCTTCAGTATTATTGGCTCTTGATTATATGCTACCTCTTGTAATGATTAAACATAGATTATCTCTTTCCAGTACAGTGACTGTCTTCCTTCCGTATTCTTTTGATACTTTTGCATTATTCAATATTTTACATCAGTCAAGTAATCAAAAAACATATTACATTAGACAAATCTTCTGCACAAGAACTCTTTAAAGTGTTCAAGAGCTATGATGTCAGTTTGAGGACTAACGTGTGCCTGACCCAAGACATAGTATTTTCAGTAGCCTCGTATTCCTGTGAAAGTTGGTCAGTGAAAAAGAAAGACTGTAGAAGAATTGGTGCATTTAAATTATGGTGTTGGAAAACAGCATTAAAAGTACCATGGACTGCTAAAAGAACAAACCAATCTGTGTTGGGAAAAGTACAGCCAGAATGTTACTTGGAAGCCAGGATGGCCAGACTTCATCTGTCATACTTGGGACATATATCAGAAGGAGATCAGTCCCTGGAGAAAGACCTCATGCTTGGTAAAGTGGAAGTTCAAAGAAAAAGAGGAAGACCCCCAATGAGATGGAATGGTACAGTGACAACAGCAATTGGCTCAAGCATAGCAACAATTGTAAGATTGGTGCAGAATCAGACAGTGTTTGGTTCTGTAGTGCATAAGGTTGCTAAGAGTCAGTGCAACCTGGGTGGCACCTAACAAACCTATTGTAGTAGATGCTGTAGTGGGTGTTATGCAGATCTTGAATCAGTAATTGGATCTCAAATTACTCACTCCCAAAATAACATACACCTCTCTTTCTGTATTCTTTAATAATATTTCTGGAAAGCTCAAATTGCCAGAATTCTGTGAATTAATTCTCTGGTTGTCTCTAGTTTGTTTCATTTTTGTCTCCTCAGGTGTGAGTTAAACAGCAGTGAATTAAGTAGAGAAATCAGCTCAATGCAGAGTGTAATGTTGTCCTCAATACCTTGGTTAAAGTGGGGTCAGAGTGTAAGTTGAGAGTATATGGAGAGGATGATGAAAAAGGGGAGCTAATGATTTTTTCTTATGGTGGTTACAGGGAGCCTACCAGAAAAGAAGCTAGTTGCCGTAGTGCCAGACAGAATCAATTTCATGTTGTCTTGAATGATATTCAGAGGCTTCCATGGACCTCGAAGACCCTAACAGCAGTTGTGGAATTGATTTTGTACTTAATAGTGCTTCCCCAACCCAACCTTCTCCAAAAACAGGACTGTGATTTTTATCAAAGGCTACAGCCCTACAAAGCTTCCCCACTTCTTTTCTTTCTTCTTCCTTATCCCATTTCTGCTCACCTGAGTGAGAGGTTGCCAGAAGTAAGGGTGAGGGGAGAAATTGCTCGGTGACTCCTGCTCCATTTGGAGGGTACTGAGTGCATTTAGTAAGTGCATGCTGCACACAGTGGCAAAGACCCCACTGTTGCTGTGGGCACTCAGTACATCAGTTATGTCCCCTCTACCAGACAAAGACTGACTGAAAAGTTACTTTCTGTCCTCAGGCTTAGGAATATTACATACAATGGAAAAAAATCCACTTCACCACTGAATTGATTCTGACACATAACAACCTTCTTATGTTGTTGTGTTGTTGTTAAGTGACATCAGTTGGTTCCATAGAAACCGTGTATGGACTTTCTGAGGAGCGGCTGGTAAGTTTGAACTGCCTA
The DNA here is from genome assembly GCF_000296735.1 of Chrysochloris asiatica. Lineage (NCBI taxonomy): Eukaryota > Metazoa > Chordata > Mammalia > Afrosoricida > Chrysochloridae > Chrysochloris > Chrysochloris asiatica. The sequence goes on from NW_006408617.1 coordinate 8,548,523, forward strand.
CCTTGCAATTATGGTACAGTGCTTATCCTACAGCATCACCCCATAGGACCTAGTAGAACAACTCCATGGGATTTCCTAGGCTGTCAATCTTTATGGAAACAGACTTCCATATCTTTTTCTCCCATGCAGCTGTTGGGTTTGAGCCATTTCCCTTTCTGTTAGCAGCGATGTGCTTAGCCACTGAACCACAGGGGCTTTTCCCCTTCACCCCAGTTCAGGAAAATATATTCAAATGAAAAGGAAATCCCTAATCTTATTGAATAAAGAACAAATAAATAAGCCCTGGTATTTAGCCTAAATTAGGAGCAACTCTGCTTTCAAATACAACCACACAAAAAGTCAATTATAAAGCTATTTAAAGGACAGTACCTTACCACAACTGATGTGGTGTTATAGGATCAGCACTGGACTGCGAACCACAAGGTTGGAGGTTTAACCCTACCAGCTGCTCCTCAGAAACCCTATGGTGGTGGTGGTGGTGGTTATGTGCCGTAGAATCGGTTCTGACTCATAGCAACCCTATATAGAATTCTGAGGCTGTAAATCTTTACGGGAGCAGAAAGCCTCATCTTTCTCCCGTGGAACAGCTGGTAGTTTCAAACTGCTAACTAAGGTTAGCAGCCCAACTTATAACCACTTTGGTACCAGAGCTCCTTCAGAAACCCTATACAGGGTCACTATAAGTTGGAACTGACTCAATGGCACTTAGCAACAATGACAGTGCTTAATAATGGAACATAAAATGCAACAAACTTTAAATTTTAGTTTTTTTTATTTCCAAGAATGGATGATTATAATTCCATGTGATAAACAAATATTTATTACATGCCTGTATTTGTCTAGCACCATGTTAGGCCCTATGGAAAATGTGTGAGGCATGGCCCTGGCCCATAAGCAAAGTCTCTATGTCCAAGACTATAACAGAAGACATTATAAAATTATGAAATTTATGTAATAATAACAGAAAGTGCCGTAGGGATTTAGAAAATGTGAAAGATTGATAGGGAATAAAGTAGCTGGAAAGGTCTTCAGTGAGACTTTTGATCAATCTGCCTTTTTTCGTCATTCGTGCTCAAAGAATGAAGAATTTTAGTCATGCATGAGTTAATGTATTTAAATGCACCAAGATGTATCTGAGTCCTTCCTACTCTGAAAGTACATCATGGTGATTATGTCTGCGATTCCGTGTCTGCTGAAGCTATTCACAGCCTTTACCCAGAAACATTTTCTGGGGCCTGATTGTGTCAACATTGGTGAGTCTGATAATGATGATATTTCCCAGCAGATTCCAACAATTCTGCATCCTACGAATTCTCAGACGGGACTAAAGTTCCTGCTGTAAACCTGTGTAAAGAAGAGTTGGTGCTAGGCAAAATATAGTCTGAAGGTTTACAAATATCAATCTCATTGGATGAAATTTTAAAACTAGTCCCAGCAAACTAATACATGGTTTCCCTTCATCCCTTTCAAGCATTATTCCAAAGAGAAGTTCCAGAACAAATTAAAGATTTTAAGAGTGTCCTAAAGTGTTGTTATTGTTGTTAAGTGCCTTCAAGTCAATTCCGACCTATAGCGACCCTGTGTAGGGTTTCCAAGGAGCACTTACTGAGTTTAAACCACCAACTTTGCAGTTCAAAGGACTTTGCAGTCTGACACATTAGCCTACAGTGCCACACAAGTGCTGTATATATATTTTAGATTCAGACGTTATTCAACGTTTATATATACCTTGTATATATAATATTAACATTAATATTACCTCTGTGTGATAGGATCAGTAACCAACAGAATCCAGAGTGTCTCTGTAGGATACCCACTGAAGCTCAACACCAATGGCATTCTTATTAAATGGGTAAAGAATGGATAGCAGCTGAATGATTTCATCTGCAAAGTAGGAATAACTACCAAAAAGAACAATATGTGGAAATGCTGTCCATTTACTAGATGAACTGCTTTAGTTATCTAGTGTACCTATAAACAAAAGTGCCACAGGTGGGTGGTTTCAGCAAAGAGAAACTTATTCTCTCAAAGTTTGTTGTTGTCAAGTGCCATTGCGCCGATTCCATAGCGACCTTGTATAGAAGGAGCGACTGGTGAACTTGAACCACCTACCTTGTGGTTCAAACTGACTTTGCACTCCAGTGCATTAACCCACAGGGTCACATTGCAAGTCCACAGTCAGGATGCTAACTCTATGGGAAGGCTTGCTCTCTCTCTGTTGGCTGTGGACTCAGCCTTTCTTAGATCTCTATATGTATTGACTTCAATCTCTCCCTGATGTGACACTGTAGAATCAGCACTGGACTGTAAACCACAAGGTCAACAGCTCAAACCCACCAGCTGCTCCTTGGAAGTCCAATACAGGGTCACTATGAGCTGGAACAGACTTGATGTCACTTACGATGTCACTTACTCACAACAGGAAGTTCTCAGCAAAGAAGCCTGGGTCCAAAGGATGTACATTGCTCCTGGCTCTTCTTCCTTAGTCAGGTCCCTCCCTCTTTACTTGCTTCTCTTTCCTTTTATTTCTTGTAAAATAATAGGTGATTCAAGCCACACCCCAGGAAGACCCAATTTACATCAGGTTGGGACTGTGACCTGAGTAGGGAAGGATTATGATTTAAGTAAGAATGTGGTTGTTGTTGTTGTTAAATGCCGTCAAGTTGATTCCGATCCATAGAGACCCTGAACAGGGTTTTCGAGGCTGTAAATCTTTACGGGAGCAGAAAGCCTCATCTTTGTCTTGTGGAGCAGCTGGTAGTTTCAAACTGCTGACCTTGTGGTTTGCAGCCCAATTTGTAACCACTGTGCTACCAGAGCTCCTTGTATCTCACTGTAATCCTGTCTTTTTAACATTGCAAATATAGCCTAATCTTCTTTAACATAACTAACCTGCCTCATTCATCTCAGGCAGATGTTAGGATTTACAACACAGGGAGGATTAATACTGGAAACCTTGACCTAGCCAAGTTGACACATATTTAGTGGGTGGGGCAGGGGAAACACACAATTCAATCCATGACATGAATTAAAAGTAAAGTGTCAGCTCCTAGTAAATCTCATGAGTAATTAATTCAACATAAATAGAATAAGCAAAAATGGCATGGTTGTATTTGTAGAGCTCTAGTAGCGTAGTGGTTACGAATCGGACTGCGAACCTTAAGGTCAGCGGTTCGAAACTATCAGCCACTCCGCAGGAGAAAGATGAGGCTTTCTACTCTCGTAAAGATTTACACCCTTGGAAACCCTGTACAGGGTCGCTATGGGTCGGAACCGACTCGACGGCACTTAACAACAACAACATACAGCAAGAAACAGTGACAGATCCATAAACATCACAGCAAACTGAGGCTAATCCAAAAAGACTTGTGAGTATTTCATGGTGTAAACATACCCTTGTCATCTTAGAGTGTGCTGAAATAAATCTAAATAGTTGTTGTTAAGTGGGTTCAAGTCAATTCCCACCCAGAGTGACCCTGTATAGGGTTTCCAAACAGCAGCTAGTGAGCTTGAACTGCCAACCTTGTGGTTTAAACTGGATTTACAGTCCAGCTCATTAACTCACAGCGCCACACCAGGACTCAGATGCATGGTAATTTATACCCTCCATAATCACTGGCCTTGGAAACCATATGAACCGTTGTATCCATGTTCATTGTGCCAGCTACACATAGATTCAGTCTGAGAGCATATATAGTCTCTGCTTTAAAAGTTCCTCTTTGGAGGACAATGGTTCACATTGTATTAAGTCCTTCTTGCATGAATTAGAAGAAGAGCATAAAAATAATAGTGGTGGTGGTGGTGGTTATGTTTCGTGGAGTCAGTTCTGACTCGTAGTGACCCTGTACAGGGTTTCCGAGGCTGTAAATCTTTACAGGAGCAGAAAGCCTCATCCTTCTCCTGTGGAACAGCTGGTAGTTTTGAACTGCTGGCCTTAAGGTTCACAACCCAATTTGTAACGACTACAATACCAGAGCTCCTTAAAAATAATAGTAGCAAATAAAAGGGGACAGCAATTTATACTGGAATATTGTCAAAAGTAAGTGACTTTACTAATGTCAACAATTAGATGTATTTGAGTGTTTATATTCACTAATGTGAAAATTATGAAATCATTCTGTATTTATTAAGTACAGTAATATAATGCACTATGATTAGGATATCATTCTGGGCATGGTTGCATGAAGGAAAAGAATTATAGGACAAGATGCTGATCTTAGAAGGTAACCACTGCAATATCTAATATAATAGCATTATCTGCTATGAGGGAACGTGGTAGTTCTATAGGATAAGCAAAGATTTACAGCCTCAGAAATCCTATACCAGGGTCACTGTGAGTCAGAACCAACTTGATGAGCAACATCTAATTTGATGTCAATATTAAATTTAATTAAATAAGATTAGAAATTCAGTTCTTTACTCCCATTGTCTGCATTTCAAACCCTCAGTAGCCACATGTGGATCTTGGCTATGGCATTAGACAGGGCAGAATTTTCCATTATCTTTGAATATTCCTTTGAATAGCACTTTGAATTGCATACAGTCTAGGGTGAAATGATTTTCTTTTGGATACATAAAGAAGACAGGGAATACAAAACAATCATGTGAATGAAAACAGCTAATATCACAGTATTAAATATTGAGTAAAATATTTGGATTTTCTGAAATTAATGTAGTTACTCTCTATTTAGAGTCTGTTTTGAAGGAGGAGACTGATACTGAAATTTGAAAGATGGATGTGGCAAGCAAAGCTCTACAAGTAAAAGGAAGCTAGGTTTTCCAGCGTTCACACATTTAAAATAATGTTAAAATGTTAGTCTTCCTATTTCATCTGAGTCTCTGAAAGCTGAGGAAAATTAGTCTAAGTCGTCTCAGTAGAAAGAATCCCTAAATTGCTTATGCAGCCCTTCAATAGAGGTGACCCAAGCTGCACTTATAAATGTTGTTTTCTTAGCTTCCTATGACTTGAACATTGATAAACTGAGTTGGGGTAATCAATTTTTAGAGACCGCTGGCTAAAATGTTGTAGTATTTTGTCCTCGGGGTAGAGAAAAAGAGTTCTTTTCCCTTCCTCACAACCCAGCAGGGAGACTTACAGAGAAACTCTGCATACTTGACTTGTACAGTTTTGGACAATAGTCCTGGTGTGGTGCTATACAACAAGCCCAGGACCATAAGGTCAATGGCTCAAACTCACCAGTCACTCCTCGGAAACTCTATATGGGGTCACTTTAAGTTGGAACAGACTGGACGGCACTTTACAACAACAATTGGATTTATGCCTGTAAACATGAAGGTCATTGGCTGGCAGCTGGGCAGAATTACCTGTGGCAACAGAACCAAGAAGATGCTGTGGGAGGAAGGGCCTACACTTGCCAGAGCAAAGGTATATTTTTGCAATAATCCTGATATGGTCTCCTGAAAAGTGAGTCAGATCTAGTTCATCTTAAGTGGACACAAACTAGATGTCATGGGGTGGATCACCTTTGAGAGAGAGAAGATCTTTCATGTGGGTGGACTATTGACAACTAGGACTGAAGGGGAAAGTAGAAACATGAGCCTTCCCTCCTCCCAATAACAGAAATCTGAAAGTCCCTCAAAGAGCTTCAGAAGAGTAGCTCAAAAGAGGGAACAAATCTTTACAGCAAGGCTCATTCCCACCCCCTCAGTACACAGGGTAGACAGGGATGGGCAACTTGGACATTGGTTACCAAAATGCTGGGGGGAGGGGGCGGGGATACAAAGGCAAGAAGTGACTGGCTTACAAGCTTTCAAGAGGGAGCCTAGACCCAGAGGGTGTGGAGGAAGGCAGAATCTCCACTGAGTAGTATCCAATCTGTCTGGGAGGGGCTGATGAAAGGATATATGGATAGCACTCATGTGGCACAATAGTGAATAATTGCTATCAGGACTGACTGTGAGGGTTGGAAATATAAAGGTACACTTTTTGTAGCAAAAGGAGGGGAGTGGTTAACTTTGCAGTCCAAGAGCGGAGGTCCCTGGGACCATCAAGAGAGAGGAGTGGAATGCGGGACCCTACCCAGAGAAACAGTGATGCTGGAGATGGAGGCAGAGATGGTGATGTGGAGAGATGGAGCAGCTGGAGACTCTAGACCCAGAGAGGGTGAGGGGCTGTGTGCTGACAACCAGGGGGCAGGCTTGCAGGGTATACTCTTTGGTTGGTTGATGATGCATGGAGGGGATTGTAACCATGGCAATGAAATGATATATGATAGAATGATTGTAAAACTAATGTTCTCCCATGTAAACTATCACATAATTCACAATAAAGCATTAAAAAAAAGTGCTCCAGAAGAGAAAAAGTCAGCAATAGATAATGAATATTGTTGTGCCGTCAAGTTGGTTTCAACTCACAGCATCTTTGTGTAGGGTTTCTGAGAGAGTCTGGTGGATTTGAACAGCCAACCTTGCTGTTAGCATTCCAGTGCTTATCCTACAGCACTACACCAGGGCTCACTAACCAATATTGTTATTGTTATTGTTGTTGTGAAGTGACATCAAGATTGTTCCGACCCATAGCGACCCTTTATAGGGTTTCCAAAGAGCAGCTGGTGTACTTAAACTGCCGACCTGGCAGTTCAAATGGCTTTACAGTCTCGTGCATTAACCCACAGCGCCACACCAGGACTTCATAACCAATATTGTTGTTAAGTGCCGTGGAGTCGATTCCAACCCATAGCAACCCTGTATAGGGTTTCCAACGAGCAGCTGGTGCGCTTGAACCAGTGGCCTTGCAGTTCAAATGACTTTGTAGTCTGACGCATTAGCCCACAGCACCACACTAGAAGTCCATATGTTGTAAGAATACCAGGAGTCCTGATGTGACTGTGGGATAAAGCACTGGGCCACAAGGTTAGTTTGAAACACAAGATTGGCAGTTCAACTTCAGCAGGCACTCCTTGGAAACCCTATACAGGGTCGTGATAAATTGGAAACATTCCCAGGAAAATTATTCCTGTCATTCCCTTACTCCAGTCTGGTGGAACATGGGATGGTACTGCATTGTGAATGAAGGAAAGGAATAGAAGAGCCAGGGGTTTGCAGAGTAAAGAAACAAATGACATTCACAGCCATATGTGGGTGTTGAGTCTGACACACTTGAATTGGAAGAAGAGAGGAGTTTTCAATTGATTACATTCAACTTGACTGATGTTTAAAATAATGAAAACAACCAAAAAAGATGGAGGAGAGGAAAAAGGATGTTACAGATTGAAGTAATCCTGAAGAGGAAGAATTTATTTGCTCTCTACTCACAACCCACTAAGGAACTCTGGTAGCTTAGTGGTTATGAATTGGACTGCTAACCTTAAGGTCAGCAGTTCAAAACTACCAGCCATTCCATGGGAGAAAGATGAGACTTTCTGCTCCTGTAAAAGATTTACTGCCTTGGAAACCCCATGCAGGGTCACTATGAGTCAGAACTGTCTCCACGGTACTTAATAACAACAACAATCACAAACCACTAGAGCCCATTTATGCAATGTTGTTGTTATGTACCATGGAGTTGGTTCTGACTCATAGCGACCCTGTATAGGGCTTCCGAGGCTGTAAATCTTTACGGGAGCAGAATGCCTCATCTTTCCCCCGAGGATCAGCTGGTAGTTTCAAACTGCTGACCTTACAGTTCACAGCCCAATTCGTAACCACTACGCTACCAGAGCGCCTTATTTATGCAATAAGCCACATGAATATACCTAAAATATTTCTCAACAATACAATAAAAAAGTTATTTTTAATCATTTGGTATAAAGAGCCTGTAAACCTGCACACGATTGGTTGTCAAGCACACTGAGGGTTTTCATTCCGATGACCAAACTTGCATTTTGACTCAGAATATGTCCCCATTGCTCTTTGCAGCAATTTACACCAATCCTAAAAGGGGTTCTGAATAGCCTAGGAAGCAAAAGCAGGAGCAGAAAGACTTGACTACTAGGTTGTTGTTGTTATGTGCCATGGAGTGGGTTCCAACTCATCGTGACCCTATACAAGGTTTCCAAAGCTGTAAATCTTTACGGGAGCAGAAAGTCCCATCTTTCTCCCACGGAACAGCTGGTAGTTTCGAACTGCTGACCCTGAGGTTAGCAACCCAATTCGTAACCACTACGCCACCAGGTTGTTGTTGTTGTTGTTGTTAAGGACCATTGAGTCTGTTCCGACGCATTCCGACCCTGAACAGGGTTTCCGAAGCTGCAAATCTTTACGGGAACTGGTAGTTTCGAACTGCTGTCCTTTAGGTTTGCAGCCCAAATCGTAATCACTGCGCTACCAGGTATGTTCCTGCAAATGCTTAAATTTATTGCCATTGAGTCACTTCTGACTCATAGCAACCCTATAGGGCAGATTCAAACTGCCCAGAGGGCGGAGCTGTAGGATAAGCCCTCGAGTCGGTTTGAACCACAAGGTGGGCAGTTCAAACTTACAAGTCAGTTCTTGGAAACCCTATACAAGGTCGCTATGAGTTGGAACTGACTCAACAGTACTTAACAACAGTCTGTATAAAAACAGATTGTAATGTTTTTCTCCCTGGAGTGTCTGATGGTTCAAACTGTCAACCTGTCCATTGGAGGCCCAGCACTGAACCATTGCACCACCAGGTCTCCTCTGCAATTGCTTTAATAGGGGTTAATTTTTAATTCTTGGTGCTTCCATTTCCAGATTTGCACATTGGCAGTGGTAACCTCTAGAAAATAATTTTCCCCACAAAGCAAGAAGCTTCTCTTGTTTGTCTCTCTATGCCTAGTGCCAAGAACAGTGCCTGGCACAAAGGAGATACTCAATAAATATTGAACAAATGCCTTTCCTGCCTAGCTCTAAGGAATACTGTCACAGCCTACTGAGGTGGTAGACATGACATGTTTTAAGCACTGTACCAAAGCCAGAGATATACACAAAGTATCATTACATGGAATGGAAAAGCTTTGAAATGTTCAAGTAGTGTATTTTCCAATAGAACTGCATCTCCAGGCGTCCAACTACATTTTATTAAGCATCTAGCGCACAAAGTTTTTGCTTGTTGGTTTGTTTTGATTTGAGGAGTCCACAATGCTGTTATTGAGTACCACACATGCCATAAGTTAAAGATAGTGGATGGAACCAATGAGGTAAAGAAAAGGCAGTTTGAAACAAAAGAAGTCTCTCCAAGTATAAAATATTAGGGATATGGGGATTACTCTCATGCTAAAAAAATGAGGAGAGGTGTCAGAAGACCTCGTTTTATAGGCACATAAAAATGACGGTGACAATAATGTAATTCTAGATCAGTGGACTGGCAGACTAGCATAATATACAAGGATGCGCAGATGCCAGAGCTTCATTGATCACTGAAATGCCACCTGCTAAAATGCCAGAGGGAAGACATAATTAAAATTATGTAATCTAAGGAAGGGCTTTTTTTTTTTTTTTTTTGCAGCTTGAGACTTTCAGAAGTGTTCTCTATAGTTGTGTGTGTGTGTAGTGGTTTCCAAAAAGATGAAGCAAAGATACTTTGTAAACCATATTTCTATTGAGGCAAGTTGTTTAAGTCTTAGGACTCTTTCATCCTATGCTCATTTCATGGATCGAATAACATTCATTCAGACAGTGTCCAACCACATACGTCTACGATTCCAATCCCTATTATATTAACAATTCAAGATATATGCAATAATTCTTAATAACAAATAAGTGCTATTTTGTGTCATCAAATTTTTTATTATTATTGTGATTGTATTATTATGTTAAATATATTTTAATGTATCTGGAAGTGTTCCTTTAATGTTTTTATGAATAGAAAGGTATACTATATACTAAGTACTAAGACAAATGTTTGACTGACTTGAGTATGAACCATACCTAACTGTACCAACTTACAGACCACATTCAACTTAAAGAGAATCTTACGAATGGAACTCATTTGTAATCAGGAAACTCTGTTTATATTGTATGGTGTTGATACAACATCCAAATTACAACATTGCATTTCACAGAAAATGTCATGCTTATTAAGCAACAGATGACTGTATATACTTTTGTAACAGCCATTCCTCTTTATAATCAAAGGGGGTGTAATGAGGGATGGTAGACTTACAGCAATAAATGAAGACTTACATATACTCTACCTGATTTCCAGCAGCAGACAGACAATGAAATTTGGAAGAATCCTGTTTATATTCTGTGCCTTGGGGTGAACATAGAGGAGGAAGAGAATTCTTTCCCTATCATTTTGAAGTCAGCATTGCATTTTGACCAAATGCACACACATATGCCTGTACTTCTTTCCCCAGCTGCTCCTTCTGGTTAATTTGTTTACTTCTATAAGCTACATCTTGCCAGTGGTTTTATCAGCCTCGCCTGACAATATAAATCTGCCCTGTTACCTAATATGAGGTAGTGGTGGTGTTCTGTGCAGTTGGTTCCAACTCATAGTGACCCTGCATATGGTTTCTGAGGTTGTAAATCTTTGTGGGAGCAGAAAGCCTCCTTTTTCTTCGGTGGAACAGCTGGTAGTTTCAAACTGCTGCCTTTGAGATTAGTAGCCAAACTTGTAACCACTATGCCACCGAACTCCTCTACCTAATATGTTAACAGTAAATAATTTTTCTTCCTTTGGCATTTGGCATTTGCCTTTTAATCTAATTTTGAAGGGTACAACTGCCCTGGTTCTTATTTATGTATGACTCATATACTTGTCTCATATTTGTCATGGAGTAAGGCAGTGACAAGTTTCATAAGACAATAAAGAAACTCTGCATGAGTTTAAATGTCCACCATAGGATTTAAAAAAAAATAGATCCCACCAAAGGGAAAAGCAAACAGGAAAAACAAGAGCAACAACGAAAAACAATATCTATTTTAGAAAGAACATCTAATCTCAAATAGTAAGTGTTTTAAAGGATAAAGACTAATGAAATAATACAACTAAAAATAAATCATTTTTCATACATCTCTACATGATTCATAAATTTTCAATTGCATACTGAGTGGACAACTGCCAGAATTTGGTTATCAGAATTAACTCCTCTGGCAAATTAGTACGGGAATAAGAGAATTGCTATGCTGAGCAGTCTTTTACTTGATATTCAGTGCCAGATTTTCTTAGGTTCTTTTTTTTTTCTTTTTCCTTTCACTCTGCTTTTATGCACACAAATGTATATTCCTGTCTGAATACCAATTCTATAATGATTCCATGCCTTTGTACATGATTTATATGCACTAATGTTGTAATTATGAGCATAGTAGATACATGTGCAAAAACAGAGCCACTCAGAAAAATAGGTCCATTGAATCTGAATGAAATCAGAATTCCTATTTAAAAACAGAGCTGATTCTATAGTAGTATTCTAAAACCAACCATAGTGTACCATTCTTTTCTGTTTTGAGGCACAAGTTACATTCTATCAGTAACCTGTCAATTTAAGGCATGCAATTTATAACCTTAAAGCCACAATCCAGGGATTATTTCTTGTGACTTGAGAGATAAATATTTGTCATATGAGATGCACATCTTAAACCACAGAATAAAGGTGAAACAATTTAAGCTTCTGGAGAGAATAATCTCTGATCATTACCAGCATGATGCATAGGATTCTTTGCCTCTACTTTAGGACTGTTTCCTGGAAAATCATGTCCACAGTTTATTGGCCCAGTGGAGTAGTGATAGAATTCTGAGGCCTGAAGGGCACTCAAGATTTATTTATCATTCTCTCCCTTTATAATGGACCCTGTAAAGCATATTGACATGGACATACAAGAGTCTTAATAATTACTGAAAGGATGAATGCATGAGTTAATGCCTAAGTAGCCTGACAAATATATACACAGAGATGGTGTCAAAGCTCTCAGTGACACTCATATGCCGCTGGTAAGTACATAAGATGGCCAAAACACCTTGCAAAATAGTGTAACACTATCTAGTCACATGGAAGAGATGCATGCCATGTGAACATGTCATTTCCAGATACATGTTTCAGAGAAAAGCATGATTATGTACTGCATAATTCATGGACAAACATGATAATAGCATTCTTTCCCAAACTGAATTCAACCTAAACACTAACCAGCAATGGAATAGATAAATAAAATATGGATAAATAAATTGTGGCATAGTCATATAATGGAATATTGTATAACGATTAAAATGACAGAACTAGTATTACATATTCTACTGTGGCTCAATTTTGCAAACATTTTACTGAGCAAAAGCTGAAAAACACAAAGGAGTGCTCAAAATATGTCTCTATTATACAAAGTCTAAAAAGAGGCAAACTTGAACTTCATTGTTTAGGTAAAACACATAGGTCAACACAATAAGATTACAAGAAAATTAGTACTGAGGATAGTGGTTACTTGTGTGAGCGAGGAAAAGAGTTGTGATTAGGAATGTATATTGGAGTGATGAGCGATGTTTGTAGGGAGGGATTCTGTTTCTTGGCCTGGTTTATTATTACACTAGCGTTGACTATGTAATTATTTCCTACATACTTTATAAAAGTCTTATCAACCCTTTATACAGGTCCTAGTATGACACTGAAGGATAAATACTGACTGCTAACTGCAAGGTCAGTGGTTCAAATCCACCAGTTAACCTTGGAAACCCTACATAGGATCTCTATAAGTCAGAACAGACTTGATGGTACTTAACAACAATAACAAAAACTCTTTTAAAAATATAATATGTCACAATAAAGAATTAAACCTAATTTAAATTTAATCCAATTTATATTTACCCAAATGTATTTAGAGCAATTGGAAAGTATGTTGGTTGTAGATTCCTTCAGCAAGGAGTTGTCCAAAAGTAGCAAAGATCACTAATAGCAGATCACTAATAACTGTCTCATGATCAATGTCTTAGTTATCTAGAAATACCACAAGTGGATGGCTCTAACAACTAGAAGTGGATTCTCTCATATGTTGTTGTTGTTAGGTGCTGTGGAGTCAGTTCTGACTCATAGTGACACTGTATAAGGTTTCTAAGGAGCAGCTGGTGGGTTTGAGCTGCCGACCTTCTGGTTTGCAGTCCAGTGTTGATATTACAGCTCCACACCAGTTCTCTCATAGGTAAGGAGACTCGTAGTTTGAATTTAGGGAGGAAGATGCTTGTCTCTTACCTTGTTTGCTGGTTCCTTGAAGAGCTCCATGTACCTTGGCATTAATCTTCCCCTGAGTCTAGGAACCAGATCCAAAGGACGTGTCCCACTCCTGGCTGTTTTTGGTAGTAATGAGGCACCTTTCCTTCCTGCTTGCTTCTCTCTTCTTTTATCTCATGTAACATAAAAGGTGTGACTCAAACAAGGGTATGACTTGAGGAAGGGTGTGGCCCTTTTGTAAGGCTGAGATTCAAAATACACCCCACATCAATCCTGCGTCATTAACTTATAGAAGTTAAGAGTTACAATATTGATTATATCAGATCATACGATGGAGGACAAACACACAATACTGGCAATCATGGCCTATCCATGTTGATATTTGGGGGGGGGACACATATTTTGGGGAGACACAGTTCAGTCCATTGCAGTAGTTAATGCTATACTTACTGAGCCATCATGATCACCTAGAATACTGGAATCATAGCAATAAGCAAAAAATCTAGTTCTTTATGTCATTTTTCAGATAAAGCAGTTCAGGCCAAAAGGAATTGTCCAAATTTAGATAAATCTGAGTATTAGTGGCAGAAATGCAGCCCTTTCTGCCCAACCTTATCTCCCTAAAATAAACGTTATAGGAAAATGTGCTTATCCTTTCTCTCAGTTCTGATTCCAGATTCCTTCTCGTTAAGACCCTCTATGACTGCAAGGTTGGTAGTGCAAATTCATCAGCCACTCCTCGGAAACCTTATACAGGGTTGCGATGAGTTGGAACAGACTTGATAGTACTTAGCAACAGCAACATTATATAGCTGGAGTCCTGGCGTGGCGCTGTGGGATAAAGCACTGGAAATCACAAGGTCGGCAGTTCAAACTCACCAGCTACTCCTAGGAAACCCTATGCAAGTTCGCTATGTGTTGGAAGCAATTAACAACAACATTATATAGCTACAATAAGGTGGGATGTGTAGGACAATGACTTAATAGTATTTAATGATTAACTACTAATTAACTGTATGCAAAGTAAATTATTAGTGATTTTTTTTGGCTGGTAAGAAGTTTAAGTGGAGATTTTGGTGAACAGCATGTTGTTGTTGTCAGGTGCCATCAAGTC
>NW_006408617.1:8565976-8567542 GCF_000296735.1 Chrysochloris asiatica
ATACAGGTGAACAGCATATTAGCGTAGAATTCCTGGACCATTAAGGAGTCCATTAACTACTAAGAATCTAAGATTGAATCAACAGGTAAAGGTTAGAGTCTACAACCTGCCTTCTTAACATACATCTCTAAGATTCTGATGCTCTGATAAAAAGAAAACACAGATTAAGCTGACATGAAACACAGTAGGTTGAGGAAACCACCATAAATAAAATCTTTCTCAGTCTCTGAGTTATAGAAAACGTTACCAGAGAGACTTATGTGAGAATCCAGATTGTTTTTAACTTACAAGATCGATTTCTTTTCTTTCTTTCTTTTTTTTAAGAATGCATTTTAGCTTATGTCTGAATCTCATAAAAAGTACAATATGACATTATAAATGTTAACAGTATTTATAAAAGCACATACCATGGAAACTATAAACAAAAAAATGTAATTTTCCACAGCAATAACTTCTCTAAAGTTTCCATATGTAAACAAGTAAATAAACATATGAAAGTATTTAGGTCTAAAAGCTTTAGTGAATGTGGTTGTTTGTACAGAAGTCATTATTCTTTATTGTTGTTGTTAAGTGTGAGTCAGTTCAGACTCACAATGACTCTTCATAGGTTTTCACTGTGTAACTGGTTGGTTTTAACTACCCACCTTACAGTTAGCAGTCCAGTGCTTATCCTACAATGCCATGCCAGGAGTCCAATTATTAGTTCAGCCATTTAAATTAAAATTTAAAAAGACACAATCAACTCTGGGTCATACTTATTCCTTTTAGTACTTTTTAACTGGAAAATCCCCCAGATATTTTGGAAGTACTGATATAGACAATGGATCTCAAATTTCTAAGGAAGTAATTGTAGCCATAGGTAAGAGAACAGTATTATGTTGACTACATTTTCCAATCCTGTAATGCGTGGTGTGGGATCACTTTACCCAATGACCTACCTGCACTGTTACTTTCCCAAACCAAGGAAACTTGTGATGGTACCAAAAGAAGTGGCAAAAACAAGCAGACCCAGAAAATGGCAGTAGAGTGTAAAGACCTGCCCTTCAGTGAGAATTGAGAGAAGCAATTAACAAGGGATCCAGCAAGAGGCATATATAGAGAGAGCAGGATTCATGTGTACTTGATGGGGAGGTGCCAGTGTGCAACATCTGATAAACATCACAGTTTCCTTCACCAGCTGTGCAAGATCACTCAGCAAGTTAAAACTAATTCTTTAGTATTTGGGAGCTCATTTCTGATTTCAGGGATGTCTTCTGCTGCCTCCCTCTCCCATCTGCCCTCACTTCCTGTTCAATTCCACCCTGCCTCCCCACAGCTTCTGCATTCCAATGTACTCTAGGATCCTGGCCCACTTATCTACTTACTGTCCTGGTGTGGCACTGTGGGTTAATATGCCAGACTGAAAACCTGTTTGAACTTCAAGGTCAGCGGTTCAAGGTCACCAGCCACTCCTCGGAAACCCTATACAGGGTCACTGTGTGTCGGGATCAACTCGACAGAACTTAATAGCAACAACACATCAAACAACATTCTTATCAATGGAGAAAAGATCGAAGTTGTCAAGGA
>NW_006408617.1:8568307-8571734 GCF_000296735.1 Chrysochloris asiatica
CAAAGCACTGGGGAGTGGAGACCTGCAAGAACCAGTTGTCTTGTTTGTTTTTTCAACTCTGTGTTGTGAATTATATGAAGGTTTACAGAGCAAATCATTTTTTCTGTTAAATAATTCATACACATTTTGTTTCATGTCATTGATTGCAATCTCCGTGATGTAACATCACATTGCTCACGTGTTTCCGGTTTCTATTCTTTCTTCTTTCTTAACCCTTGCTGCCTTTCTTAACCCTTACTGTCTTTCAGGCAGTAAATACTTCCCTGTTGATCCTAAATGGTTGATTATTCTAAGGAGTGTGTTCTTTCCTAATGTTATTGCTCACCTTATGGATCTGAAAACTGAGTAACTGAGGTGAGTTCTGTTCCA
Source organism: Chrysochloris asiatica (assembly GCF_000296735.1). Classification (NCBI taxonomy): domain Eukaryota; kingdom Metazoa; phylum Chordata; class Mammalia; order Afrosoricida; family Chrysochloridae; genus Chrysochloris; species Chrysochloris asiatica. The sequence continues at coordinate 8,568,677 of NW_006408617.1, forward strand.
GGTCTGAAGGGTGACTAAGGACCCTGATCTTGGGGGTCCCATCAGTCTCTATTCCACCAGTTTTTTTTGTGATTTTGAGTTTTGTACTACATTTTTCTCCCATTCTATCGGGGACCTTTTAATGAAATCCCTTTCAGAATAGTGGGGAGTGATAACCAGACACCATCTAATTACTCTGATCTGAAGGTCATGGAGGCTGAGGTTTGGGTGGTCAGTCAGTTCATTGGACTGTTTCCATATGTCTTCAATTTTATTCACTCTTTAATCTGGGCAGGGAAATACCAATAGTATGCTCACAAGCTTTTAAGACCCCAGTCGCTACTCACCAAAATAGGATGCAGAATGTTGTCTTTGCGATTATATTTTGCCAATTGACTTTGGTGTATCCTGAGACCATGGTCCTGAAGCCCCCACACCTAGAAATTCATTTCCCTCAAGGTGTTTGTTTTTGACTAAGAAGGTTTCATAACTTTGCTCCTAGTATAAGAGCCAGTTGTTCGTTTGTTTTTAAGATCTCTCTTCCATGAAAAAGATTAATTGGGTATACCAGACAGAGTTTTGATTGTGGGGTTAATTTTGAAGGTGCATAATGATGCTAAATATTTAAGATGGATGTTTGGACAGGGGTGCAATTTCAATGTTTCCCACATTCTGTAGATGTGCCTATGGAACGGACTCCTGGTGTGGCGCTGTGGGTTAATGTGCTGGACCACAAAGTTGGTTTAAACAACAACATCAGTGGTTCAAGCTCACCAGCCACTCCTCGAAACCCTATCCAGGGTTGCTATAGGCTGGGACCGACTCGATGGCAATTAACAACAACAACAATGCCTCTGGTGTCCACTAAATGAAATTGTTTAGTCTCCTGTTTGAAAGTTTCCTCAGGGGTAGGGATAGATATTGATTTTGGGGAAAGGTTAGTGGGTCTTCTTTGAGATGTAATCCAGTCTCCTTTTAGACATGGAGGCCCTGTGCTAAGAGTCCTCTCAAACCTTTGCACATCTTCATTTCAGTTGATATCTTTCTATTGATATCTTTCTCTGTTATTAAAGTGATTAATGCAATGATGTTATTTCCATGAGTTTTATTGACCATTCCAATGAATTACTGAACCCAATGGAAGAATGCTAACAAGGGAGCAAGTGGTGTGAGGGTTGTCCTTTCAACTGTTTTCCAAGAAAGTTCTCCTATTACAAGTATTCCTACGGACAGTTCAAACAGCAAAGGCAAACTGCCCCAGGGGACATTTTGAGAAAGAACCAGTAAGAAAACTATATTTTGTTTCATTCTTAAGTACCTAATTGTGATCTTGCATCCTGGGAATTGGGAACCCTAGTGTGGTGCTGTAGGATAAGCACTGGACTACTAACCACAAGGTTGGTAGTTCAAAACCAGTAGCCACTCCTTGGAAACCTTATATAAGTTATCAGTCAGAACCAACTGAATAGTTCTCAATAACAAAAACAGCAAATCTGTGAATTTGTTCCTCCTGTTTTTGGGAATCGGCCCAGATTTCAGCCATAACATTCCAGGATTATCCTAGAAGTGGACTTGGGAAGATGTTGTTGTTATTAAGTGCCATTGAGTCAGTTCCAACTTATAGTGTCCCGTATAGGGGTCTCCGAAGAGTGGCTGGTGAACTTGAACCACTGACCTTGCTGTTGAAACTGACTTTGTAGTTCAGTGCATTAACCCACAGGGCCACACCAGGGAAGCTATTGTTGTTAAGTTCCATTGAGTTGATTCCAACCCATAGGGATCCTGTATAGGGTTTCCAAGGAGCAACTGGTGAGCTTGAACCACTGAACTTGTAGTTCAAACGACTTTGCAGTCTGATGCATTAGTCCACAGCGCCACACCAGGGCTCTATAATCATTTTATCAGGAGTGTTTTTTCTACACATGTAAGAGCAAACATTTATGTGACTACTTTCATAATAAAATGCAAATGAACTTAGAAAATAACTGGTCATTATTGTTTAGTTTCCCTTAGCTACAACCAGTCTTTAAAGTAAAAAAAAAAAAAATAAAACAAATGAAAAGCAATAGTACTTGAAGAACACATTTCAAAACTGAGAATATAGATTTGAAATTCCATAACTATTAATAACTATTTACTAAGAACTTAGAGTGATACAGTACACTGCATTAAATTATTGGTTGTTCCTCACAATTCATTAAGATGCACAGTATATATTGGAGGAAAGAAAAATGTGATAAAACAGATTTTAATTCAATCTTCAAGGAGCTCTGGTAGTGTAGTGGTTACTTGTTGGGCTGCAAACCTAAAGGTCAGTAGTTCAAAACTGCCAGCTGTTCCACAAGAAAAAGTTGAAGCTTTCTGCTCACATAAAGATTTACAGCCTCGGAAACCCTTTTCAGGGACGCTATGAGTGGGAACCAACTCCACGGCCCATAACCACCACTTCAAATCTTCAACATAGTATTATTCTAAGTTCTTTATCTTCTATTTTTCTCACTCCTTGTATGATTTCTCATTGATTTATATGCTTATTTGTTGTTGGGTTTGTTAGCTGGTTGGTTTGCATCATACCTGGTTCCAAAAGGAACACTTGAAGCAGTTTACAAATATGATGTACAGGGTCAGTCTGTGTCCACAAATTAAGGCTTGGAAAGAGCTCACTCTTTAAAATATTAGGTTTTATGCATCAAATCAATTTCTTACTGTGTACCTGTGAGCTAATAGGACAAACTCATCTCAATCTTTCTTGGAGTATTTCTCATCCTTGTGGTTGCTCTGCAGTTCAGGGAATCTTTCAGAGTCCATGCCCTTTATTTCAGATCATCCTCTGAATATATAACAACAGAAGCCCCAGTGGGAGCTATATGGCTTGTCAGCTCTCTACTGCTTCTGCACTAACCCTGGGACTCTGAGATTTTCTGTGACCCCTTATTGTCCAGCTTCCCTTGGGTTGGACTGCCTTTCAGTCTCTCTGCTGTCCTTGGTTTCTCTCATTCCTCCTTTCATCATTTGTCTCATGATTTTTGCCCATAAATTCTCATTTCATTCCTCTCTTTTTCAAAACCCTTTAAATTCT
>NW_006408617.1:8573057-8574293 GCF_000296735.1 Chrysochloris asiatica
CTCTAGGACATGTTAAAAATGTATTCGCTCATTCCTTATTCAACAAGGTACTGGTATTTAATGAACAACATCCTATACAACATTTCTATTGTATGTTGAACATACCAAAGAGTGTGGTTTCTTTGTTTATTTTTGTTGTTGTTGTTCTAAACTGCTTTTATAGTACTTCACCCATAGTACAAGATGAGAACATAATACTAAAGGACAGTTGAGGAATAAGCAATTTTATAGGAGGCCAAAGCAATTTGTTACAGAAGCATAACTTTTTGTATTTAATAAATAAATATATTTATCTGCTTGCCATCTCATCCCAAGGTGGATTCAAGAAGGTTACACAAATAACATACATTATAAAAGACAAAATAAAATTTTGAAAGATATTGGAGTTGGTATGTGTGTGTGCATACTGCTAGAAAATAGAATAAAGCTAAGGTCAAATTTAAAAACCAACATTGCATGCTAAAATTTAACTCAGAAACTTGTTTTGAATTTCTTGGTGAAGAAGCCAAATTGTTAGACACTTTAGAGTCCAAAAAATAAAAATGAACCAGGGACCTGAGAAACAGCTTCTCTGTTCTTGGGTCTACAAAAAGGGGAAACTAATCTCAAATAATGGATAATATCTTTCATTGAGTTAAAAAATAAATAAATATGTCAAGTGTCGTAGATGTACATGTTTGTGATGAAGAATGGAGATTCGGAGAACAAACAGACTAATTCTGGATTCACCTTTGTCTGGGCCACATGTGTAACCTTTAGATGCATTTCCCTCTGTGGATGGTCTCAGTTGTCTCTTATGGAAAATTAGTATCATAAAAGCAACAATCTCATAGGGTCATGAAGAAGAAATAAGAATTCCTGCAAAGGACAGTATGTGGCCAACAGCAAGTGGTAATTTATATTAGCCTCTAATTTCATTATTATTTAAGTGGCAATTTATTCAGCAAATATTGTTGGATGCCTGTCATGTGCAAAGCATCATTTTAGACAGAGTTACATAAAACAGTTCAAAATCCATGCCTGAGGAGACCTTGAGTTAAACTAGAAAGAGGAAGACAACCAATGAAATATAAAAGAAAAATACATAACGTGGTTGTTGTTGTTGTTGTTGATAAATGCTGTCGAGTTGGTTCCGACCTATAGTGACCCTGTATAAAGTTTCTGAGGAGTGACTTTGAACTTCCAATCTTGCAGTTCAAACTAACTTGTGGTCATGCTGTTGTTGTTGTTAAGTGC
>NW_006408617.1:8575299-8576667 GCF_000296735.1 Chrysochloris asiatica
ATCTTACAATTGTACAGTCCCATTTCGCCAGTGGAAGAGAGTCACTCTTGTGTGTTTCATTATATTGGGAGCAGGTCATACACCAAGGAAGCATTCCTTCAATTGATTGGCTGCTCATAGCCACTCATCATATAATTAACTATGCCTGTATTAGGTTTCATCACCATAGGAATAAGCACATTTCAACCGCTAAACTTCTGGAAATCCTGGCTGAATTGAGTTAACACCAAACTTTAGCCATTACAGGAGACTATTGGATTAATCCCAGTGTGTAGTGAGAGTGGCTTGAATCATAATGGTAGCACTGGATGCAGTGAAAACTAGTCTGCATCTGGATTTTGTTTAAAGTCAGAGCTGACAAGTAGTAATGAAGATATCCAATATTTGATATCTGAGCAAAATAGGAGGTAGTGATGATCCCAAAACCTTTGATCTGAGCAATCGGAAGGATGGAATTAAACCAACTGGGTAAGGTCAGAGAGGTACTAGGGGAAGACTTTAAGAGGATCCAGTTTGAAAGGAGAATAATATGGCCATGAATACTATTGTTTTTATTATTAATATTTTCCTTAGAACAAAGTAATGGTATACTACCAATATGTAAAAACACTTTAAAGAGGATCAGAAATAATGCAGTAAAAGTGTTCAGCTTTTTGATGGTCGAGCCAAAGCAAAGATAAAATTTAGGATATTCAGAGGAATGAAAAGATTGCTTATCCTTCAGGCAACTTTCCATGTTCTGTGTTACAACTGAAGTTTGACAATATTTGGACAAGAAAGAAATCTTTGGCATGAATCTTGGTATTCTTTATAGTACTGCCTAGGGAAAATACATGTGCTTTAATAATCAATTGAGTGCAATTAATTATCTACAATAAAAATGAAAAAGTTGTAGTTGAATAGTTAATCATGTCGCCTTTATGAAGAATAAGGTCAAGAATTATCTAAGGTCAGGGCAAATCTTTTTCTCAGAAATTAGCACTTAGACAAGTGAGGAAATAATGACCTCATATCCTTTTCATTAAGCATTGCTCTAATAACTTTAGCTTGAAAAAACTTCAAAGCAGATGTTACCAATAACCACTGTAGGGAAATCCCAGTAATGGGCCCATGGGAGTTTTAATTTAAAGTAATATAACTTTTTGATGACTATTTTAGGACTAATTAAATTATCAAATGCATCTCAGTGTAGCTAAGTGTGTTATCCTTCTCTAAGATGTCATCATGGTTGAAAGAAAATTTAGTGTTGTGGGATTTCTCCCTCCAAATGAAGATGTTCAAAAGTCCTGTTGCCCGACAACAATTGTACTTTCTGTCCAGTTTTTTTTTAAATAGATGTTTTATTGTGAATTATGTGATAGTTTACAT
>NW_006408617.1:8577288-8580786 GCF_000296735.1 Chrysochloris asiatica
CTTTGTGTGGAGGGGGTGGGAACAGTTCTTGCAGCAAGAATTTGTTTCCTCTTTTGAGCTACTTCATCCATAGGTGTAGGTCAAGTTTATCAAATTGTATCAGATGACGCTTTTTTCCTCTTCTTTCTTCTTCAGGTTGAGCTCTGAACATCCAGTCATTGAAGCTAGGTCAAGTGGGTATTATCTGCAAGTGTGGGTGTTTGTATCTGTCCGCTCTCTTCTTATCAGCTGGATGCTTCGCTCTCCACTCTAGTCTTCCGTGACTGTGTCATTGTCTGTCCAGTTTTCTATTGAGACTGTCCTTAATTTGAGGTAATAAAAACACATTCTTGGCAAGTTTCTGTTTGCTGTGGCAGAGGCTCGTGCATCGAAATCAACTGAAAGCCATTTCGAGTCACTAGGATACTTGTTAAGAACAGATAAACCATAGCACCACTTGATAAGTTCTCTGAAACTTAGTCAGTCTTTATGGAAAAGATGATGGCTTGATAATTTTGCTGAAATTTCCCTCCATTCTGAGAGAAATATATCTAGAAAATAAAATCAAGGAGAATCTGCAATAACACTGGAGATTAGGGAATCAGGACATAAAACTGTCCCTCCAAATTCTTTCTGTGACAATCAGTGTAGTGGAGTATGGATAAAGAGCAGTCTACTCAGAAGAATCAGTGACTCCATGGAGAATGCCGGCCTCAAAATAAGGAAGTAATAGATATGAAGAACATGAGCATCCGTGGGCTGGGAGATGTAAACAAGGGGACCGGCCAGAAAAAATACATAGCATCTGCTGTGTCACATGATCAGTACACTGTAGTTACACTAGAATTGGGAACTCAGAAAACTAAAAGGAGCAGAAAACCTGCAGTAAAGATGACTGAGTTAGTATAGGTCACATTACAGGTAACTTTCAATATAAAGTTGAATCCAGACATCAGGGGCTGTTGATCAGGAAACTATAACTTACTACAGAATGTGAGGATATGTTGATGAAAAAGCTAGTAAGGTTAATACAAGGAAATAAGACTATATTGCACATAGAAGGATGCTAGGTCTCACCAAGTCTAGTTACTGACTGGAGGCTTTTCCAAAGATGGAAATGAGAACAGCAGACAGAGTTTCCCCTACTGAGATTACCCATTGCCTTAGTAGGCCCAAGTCCTTCAGACACTGGATCAGCACATTTGCAACAAGCCTTCCAGCTTAGGCTTTAAAAACCTTCCCCAACAGCATCTAAGAGGAAAATGCAGAACCCTGAGAATCTTTTTTTGTGGACAAATGCCAGGCATAGATAGTTGCCACTACTGAAAAACAAAAACAAAATTAAATTGAAAGAGGGGCCTATATAAAGACTTTATGATATAGTAGAGCCTAAGATATTCAAAAGTAGAGGAAAACAGTTTATTTTTTTTAAAGAGGTTGTATATGAAGCAAGTAAATTTAAAACTTTATCTGTTTCCACTTATTGAAGGGATAAAATATAATATGTATGCCAAGAGATGAAATGTAAGAATAGAGATTATTAAAATACAGCTTTCTGAGACGTAAAATTTGCAGGAATTTTAAGAGAGACCAGTAATACAAGAGTGTAAGTTTCTGAAGTTATGGAAGAATTTGTCAATGATTTGAAAGCAATTACAAGCAAACTATGCACAGAAAATTGATCAAGTTCTAAAGATGTCAGAATGTAGATTACAATGATAATAAGGAATAAACATAGTAACATATATAAAGAATAATAATAAAGCATAAAAATATTAAACATAATAATAATAAAAAATAAGTGATATGTCAGTGTGCTCATGAGGAACCTGTACGTAGACCAAGAGGCAATCATTCAAGCAGAACAAGGGGTCACTGAATGGTTTAAAATCAGGAAAGGTGTGTCTAGGGTTGTATTCTTTGACCATACTAACTCAGTTTGTATGTTTAGCAAATAATTCAAGAAGCTGGATTGTACAAAGGAGAACGTGGCATCAGGATTGGAGTGCGACTCATTAATAACCTACGATATGCAGATGATCTAGCTTTGCTTGCTGAAAGTGAAGAAGACTTAAAATACTTACTGATGAAAAACAAAAAACACAGCCTTCAATATGGATTTCACCTCAAGTTAAAAAAAAAAAAAAAAGAAGAAGAGGAAAGAAAGAAAAAATCCTCACACCTTTACCAATAAATAACATCATAATGACTGGAGAAAAGATTGAAGTTTTCAAATACTTCGTTTTGCTTGGATCCACTAACAATATTCATGGAAATAGTTGTCAAGACATCAAACAATTTATGTTAGGCAAATTTGATGCCCAAGACCTCTTTAAAGAGTACAAGAGCAAAGATAGCGGTTTGATGAGTTAGGTGAACCTGATCCAAGTCAAGATATTTTCAGTAGCGTCATATGCATGTGAAAGTTGAACAGTAAATAAGGAAGACCGTAGAAGAATCAATGCATTTGATGTATACTGTTTGAGAGGAATGTTAAAAGTACCATGGTCTGACAAAAGAACAAACAAGTCTGTGCTGGGTTAAATACAGTCAGAATTCTCCGTAGAAGCCAGGATGCTCCAGACTTTGTCTCATTCTTTGGACATGTTATCAAGAGGGACCAGTCCTTGGAAAAGGACATCGTGCTTAGTAAAATCAGTGAAAAGGGGGAAGACTTCCAACGGGATGGACTGGCACTGTGGCATCAGCAATGGATTCAAACTTAACAAAAATTGTGAGGCTGGCCCAGGACAGAACAGTGTTTTGGTCTGTTGTGCACAGGGTTGGTATGGGTCAGAATGATGGCACCTAACAGCATGAACAACAAGAGAACATAGAATTCCTGGAGAAATCAGAATAATTTAAGCAAAATGGTATTAAAGCACATAATAAAAGAGAACATTTTAAAGCTGATGGAATATGTAATTTGGGACATTATAAGATAGTTTTAAAAGACCAAGACTTGGACATGATGAAAATATACAACTTCAAGCAGAGGGAATCCAAACATTCAAGCAAGAAATAGGGTATAAATAACATTTTAAATACCAAGGAAATCATGTTCTTAGATTTTATTCCTTGGACCTCTGAAGAATGATCCCACCACAGTGAGAATGCACAATTGTGGAAGCGAACAGATGATAGCCAACTTTCCCCCCACCCTCCATTTTCTTCTATTATGGAACATTTCAAGTATATACATTTATATATGAATTGTGTTTATAAATGGAGCCCTAGTGTGGTGCTGTAAGATAAACACTGACCTGCTAACTGCAAGGTTGACACTTCAAACCCACTATCTGCTCCTTGGAAACCCTCTAAGGGTTTCTATGGAGTCCTGGTGTGGCACTGTGGGTTAATGCTCTGGACTGCAAAGTCAGTTTGAACCACACAGTCGGCAGTTCAAGCTCACCAGCTGCTCCTTGGAAACCCTATACAGTGTCTCTATGAGTCAAATGGACTCTTTGGCACTTAATAACAAAGGGATATGTGTGTGTGTCTATATGTTGACATATATAT
>NW_006408617.1:8581113-8588274 GCF_000296735.1 Chrysochloris asiatica
TATATATATATATAAAATCAAACCCATTATCAAGTCACAGCCAACTTCCTTTTATCGATACCTCCATATTCTTCCCTCTCCTCAATCTTGAAATAATTCTAAGACATGTTATCATTGCATTCGTAAATACTTTGATATTTATCTTTAAAACATAAAGAATCTTTTAAAAATAATCATGTGGCAATGCTATTATCATACCTAAAATTTCAGTTTGCAATATCATTCATTATCTAGTCAGAATAAAAGTTTATCAATGTAAGAAGGCGTTACAGAAAGTCTGTGGAAAAACTCATTATCTTTTCATTCCATGTCTTCGCAGACTTTTGAAACTCCCTTTGTTGTTGTTAAGTGGCATTCAGTCAGTTCACAGGGAATCTATATAGAGTTTCAGAGGAGAAACATCATGATGGTGTGAACTACTTGCCTGAGGTTAACAGTCCACTGCTTCTCAGCAGTGCTGTTAGATAAGCACTGGACTTCTAACCACAAACACTCCTCAGAAACACTATGCAGAGTCCCTGTGAACAGATTTGAATAGGAGTCCTGGTTTGGTGCTGTGGGCTAATGTGTCAGACTGCAAAGTCATTTGAACTGCAAGCTTGATGGTTCAAGCTCACCAGCTACTCCTTGGAAACCCTCTACAGGGTCGCTATGGGTCAGAATTGACTCAACGGCATTTAACAACAACTATCTATCTATCTATCTATGTTGTTGTTAAGTGCCACTGAAGTTGATTTTCACTCATCACAACCCTGTATAGAGTTTCTGAGGTTTTTACATCTACCCTGAGCAGAAAGCCTATCTTTCTCCCAAGGAGTGGCTGGCAGGCTCGAGCCATGGACCTTGTGGTTCGCAGTCCTGTGCTTATTGTATGGAGCCTACATTGCTCTTGTTGTTAAGTGTTGTGAAGTTGGTCCTGACTAATAGTAACAATGGATATGGTTTGCGAGGAACAGCTAGTGTATTTGAACCACTGACTTTGTGGTTTAAATCAACATTGCAGTCGACTGCTTATCCTATAGAGCCACACCAGGATTCCATTGAGCCTATATATATAAAGAGTCTTTTAAAACATATATAAATATGTTATTGTTAAGTGCCATTGAGTCAGTTCCAATTCATAGCGACCCTGTATAGGGTTTCCAAGGCTTTAATTCTTTACTGGAGTAGAAAACCTCATCTTTCTCCTGTGGAGTGGCTGGTGGGCTCAAACCGCCGACCTTGTGGTTCTTAGGCCAGTGCTTATATGGAGCCACTGAGCCCTCCATATATATAATATATATTGTCGTTGTTGTTATTAAATGCTACTTAGTCAGTTCTGACTCATAGTGACCCTGTATAAGGTTTCCGAGGAGAGATTGGTGGGTTTGAACCACAGACCTAGTGGTTAGCAATCTCGTGCTTATCCTACAACACCACATCAGGACTCCAGAGACCCTATATTGGGTTTCAGAGGCTGTAAACCTTTATGGGAGCAGACAGCCTCTTTTTTTCTCAGGAAGTAGCTGGTATGTTTGAATGGCCAAATGCCTAGCCCAAATCACTACCAGGGAGATGTATGTATGCTGCAAGATAAGCACAGGACTGCTAACTACAAGGTCAGCAGTTCAAACCCACCAGTGGCTCAGAGGGAGATAACTGAGGTGTCTGCCCCAGTAAGGATTTGTTGTTGCTGTTACCTCCCAGGAGTAACTGTGGGGTTTGAGCCTCCAATCTCATGATTAGCAATCCAGTCATTACCTTGCACAGGTCGGTATGACTTGGAACTGACCTGAAGGCACCTAACAACTATTGTTATGTGGTGGCTTCATGTGATAAGCACTGGACTGCAAAACACAAATGACCCAGCGTTCAAGCCTGCCATCCTCTCTGAGGGAGAAAGATGAGGCTTTGCGCTCCTGCAAAGACTTAAAAAAGTATGGAAAACCTATACTTCGATGGCACTTAACAACAACAACACACACACAGTCACACACACACATTGAGGTATAGGGTTTCTGAGGCTTTTTAAAGCACTTAAAAGCAACAACAACACACACACACACCTATATATGTATGTGTTTATGTGCATGTATTACTGTTGTTACTGTTAAATGCCATCGAGTCAATTCAAACACTGTATAGGGTTTCCAAAGAGCAGCTGGTGAGCTTGAACCACCAATCTTGCATTTCAAACGGCTTTGCAGTCTGACGCATTAGCCCACAGCGCCACACCAGGACTTTATATATATATATATATGTGTATGTGTATTTGCTTTGTGCAAATATATATATTTGTTTTGTGTGTTGTGTGTGTGTGTATATATTTGCTTTGTGCAAATCAGGATTCTAAGTGCATAATACATTGTATTTAATTGTTGTGTTTCTAAGCATCAATTAATCTGTAACTGTCCCTTTTTGTTTTTCTTCCTTGCAATTAATTTGTTGAAGAAATCGTTGTTTGTCCTTTTTACAGTGTTTGAAGGGAAAATACTGTGATTTTAAAACTCTAAATTTAGTGAACTTGCCATTTATTTGTTCATGAGATTAGAAAATGTATCACCCAACGTATTTTTTACTGTAAGGAAATATTTTTGAAATACATGCAAGCAAACAGCAAAATGTACAAAAATAAAAAATATCAAACTGAAAAAGTTGTGATATGCAGTTGGCAATGAAAGTAAGATTTAATCTTATCATGATAAGTATACCTTACAAAATATAAAAGTCTATAAATCTAGATGATTTCAATAAAATATTGACTGATTTTTTTTCACCGTGGATGAAGTGGATATTAGAGAAACAACGCTGAAGAAATTTAATATTTTTAAAAAGATAAATACTTTTAAAATATATATGGCAAAAAAAGATACACGATTTGGAATGTTGGAAAATAAAGTTGGGGGAAATTAACACAAGACAGTACAGAGTTAAAAACAAAGAAAAAGATTAAAGCAATTGTTCTTGTGACATAAGACTGAGCAATATAAGCTACCTAATTTTTCCAGTCTTGCTCAGCGCCTGAGCCAATAAGAGAACTGGACCCATGAATCTTAGTTTAAGTACCTCTCAGGTAATAAGCAAAAAGTTGTGCAGACCTTTTTTTTTGTTAATTCCCAGAAGATTAGATTCGTTGAACATTGCTAAAAATGGAGCTTAGTTATATCATGATTGAGGAACGTTGTCTGTTTGCTTTCTACACTTCAGAAATAAGCTTTAATTGATATCCTAGGAAATTATTAATATTTTTAAAATGTCTCATGAATACTTGCATGAGACATATATATTCTTTCTTTTATGAGTATAAGTCTTTCTGTCTCTTTGTCTTTCTTCAGCTCTACTGTACACCCCCAAGGAGCTCTGGTAGCATAGTGGTTACGAATTGGGCTGTGAACCTTAAGGTCAACAGTTCGAAACTACCAGCTGCTCTAGGGGAGAAAGAAGAGGCTTTCTGCTTCTGTAAAGATTTACATCCTTGGAAACCCTGTTCAGGGTCGCCATGAGTCAGAACCGACTCGATGGCACTTAACAGCAACAACTGTACACCCCACCCGCACCGTGCACTCATTCACACTATACCTACCTTAGTCCAGTCATCCTGATCCTCCTTGTTGACTTTTGAAATCGCAAACCTAATATCCCTGCTCAAATCTTGACTTTCTGTAATTTGTACAGCACGAATAGTTATTGAGAAAAATAATTCATGGCCTATCAGTTCTCTGTTCAAAATCTTCATCTCATTCAAAGGGAATTGTAAGTGAACTACTGGTGTGGCGCTTATAGAATCAACACTGGACTGCAAATTATAAGGTCAATGGTTCAAACCCACCAGCTGCACCTCAGAAACCCTATACAGAGTCGGAATGAGTTGGAAACGACTGTTGTTGTTAGGTGTCATGGAGTCGGTACCGACTCATAGCAACCCTGTGCACAGTAGAAAGAAACACTGCCCTATCCTGAGCCAACCTCGCTATATTGTTGCCACTTTTGGAAATGACTAGATGGCACTTAACAACTACAACACTAAGCAAGACCTAATAGGACTTACAGAATCTGATAACCTGACAATTCTCTGATCCTCCTACTACTATTCTCTTTTTATCAACTGCTTTTCTCATGTTGTCCTCTCTGCTTTTCCTTGAACTTGTCAAGAATATTCTCAATTCAGGTTTTTCTCTTCTCTCTCTGGTCTGTGTTCTCTGATCACTCTTCTGTAGATTTATGTATGATTTGCTCCTTCATTATTTTAGCTATCTGCTAAGTTGTGTTCTTATTAGAAAGTCTTCCTTTGGTGGATCTATAACACTTAAACCCATCTATATAACACTTACCCCATCTCCTGCTTTAATTTTCTTCATAGTTTATAGTCAGCACCTGGAATTTATTGTTAGTGTTTATTAAGTGTCATCAAGTGGGTTCCAACTCATAGCGATCCTGCGTAAGGTTTCCGAGGAGCAGCTGGTGGGTTTGAACAGCTAACCTTGTGCTTAGCAGTCCATTGCTTATCCTATAAAGCCATACCTGGAATGTTGTGAAAAATAATTCATTGTTGAGTGTCAGTTTCAACTAACTCATAGATGACCCTGTACCAGGGTTTCCAAAGAACAGCTGCTGGGTTTGAACTGCTGACCTTGTGATTTGCAGTCCAGCATTGATTCTACAGCACCACACCAGAAGTTCTCTCTATATTAATTAATTAATTAGTTTTCTATATGATCTGTCTCCCTTCCACTGAAATGTGAACTACATGGTTAAATATCCAGTTCCTAGAATGTTGTATTAACTAAATCCTTTGTTAACAAAGTAACCCACTCTTAACATTCACTTTGAGTATTGATAAAATCCACACCACACCAATACGAGATATGGTAAAGGCTTCTAGTAGTCATCCATTTTTTCTTGCTGTCACTTGCTTGAGCTGGATACCTTCGGCCAAGTAACCTATCTGCTACACTGTTAAAGATACTAGTCATGAAGTTTGTCCTTGAGTTTACCTGCATTGTTGTTGTCATATGCCATGGAGTCGGTTCCGACTCATAGCGACACTGTACAGGGTTTCCGAGGCTGTAAATCTTTATGGGAGTAGAAAGCCTCATCTTTCTCCCAAGGAACAGCTGGTAGTTTCAAACTGCTGACCTTGAGGTTCACAGCCCAATTGTAACCACTACTCTACCAGAGCTCCTTACCTGCATACTACCTTTTAAATATATAATCCACATACAGAGATAAATGAATACCTGAAGCACGTTTCTCAACCTCAAAACCTAGGGGCCAAAACAAGGACTTTGTTCTGGTAGCACAATGAAAGTACACTCTATCTGCCCCTTAACCTCTAGGGAACAAATCCCCAACCTATTGAATTGTTGTTGTTAAGTGCCATCCAGTTGGTTCCAACCCATAGTGACCCTGGATAGCGTTTCTGAGGAGCGGCTGGTGAGCTTGAACCACCAACCTTGCAGTTCAAACGGTTTTGCATTCTGGCACATTAACCCACAGTGTCACACCAGGACAACCTATTGAATACCTGTTATTAAATCTCTTGTAAGCCCCTTTAGGAATGGAAGGTGATAGTTATGGATTTGTGAACTCCCACTAGGTGGAGCACTTCACACACCAAGGGGTTTTGGAAATCCTGCCCCTAATAAACCACTTTAAGGAAGTTGTTGTTAAGTGCTCTCAGGTAGGTTGGGACTGTTGTGACCCTATATAGGTTTTCCGAGGAGCAGCTGGTGAGCTTGAACCACCGAACTTGCAGTCCAGTGCATTAACCCAAAGCACTACACCACGACTCCTTCAAGGAACTAGTTCCACTGTAAAATGATATGTCTCTCTACTGCTCACCACAAGGTCAACAGTTCAAACCCACCAGCCTCCTTGGAAACCCTGTACAAGGTAGCTATGAGTCAGAACTGTCTGGACCACATTTAGCAATAACAATGGGAAAAGGGAACAACCATTGTACATTCTGATGTTTGGTGGGGTGATACTGGGCTGAAAAACTGAAGTGTTCCATCTCTGCAAGTATATCCCTAGTTTCTGACTATGCTAATCCAAGGATAAAGTTCTAGCCACATTAATTCTAATGTTTCCTATGTGAATTGTCTTCAAGTTAAGTTACCTGTGTGGGTAGAGCATTCTGCTAGAAGCAGCAGTCACAAGTTTTACAGCTGATCACCTGATTCAATTTGGGAAGAAACAAGTAGTTTATATTAGTTCTAAAATATGTATCCATTCAGACATCCAAAATAATCAGGTAATATTCTCAAAATCAGAGTCCTGGGGTGGCGCTGTGGGTTAATGCACCTAATTGCAAAATCTATTTGAACCACAAGGTGTACAGTGTAAGCTCACCAGTTGCTCCTTGGAAACCCTATACAGGGTCGCTATGTGTCGGAACCAACTCGACAGCACTTAACAACAATAACAATCCTCAGAATCAGGAAGAGATACTTACGGAGTAAGGCCAATTGTATCCCTTGACCTTGAACTGAGGTAATAACCACCTGCTTCTGAATTACTACCTAAATACATTTTATCAAAAAAAAGTATATGCGTGTGTGTGTGTGTATGCCAGTCACTCGTACCTCTGTTGCCCCCTCATTTTAGGTAGCCAATATCTAAATTGCCCATCCCTATCTACCCTGTATACAGAGGGGATAGGATTGATATTTAATGTGAAGAGTCCTTCCCTCTCAGTGGGAACCTTGAGATATTACATCCATAGGTATAGGTCAAGTTCATCAAATTGTATCAATTTGCAATTGTTTCCTTCTTCAATTTTTATTTTTTATTTTTTATCTTGCTCTAGTTGAGTTCTGATTATCAAGCAGTAAAAGCTAGGTCAAATGGGTACTATATGAAAGTTTGGGCATTCTTGTGTGACCCCCTCACTTCATATCAGCTGGATGCTTCACTCTCAGCTCTAGTCCTCCATGGCTATGTTGTTGTCCATGGGTCCAGGAGTCCACAGGTCTCACCACACTTTGGACCAACTAGCCCTTCCTCTTCTCTCTCTCATCGCCAGGTCAACAAAAGTCTATGGAACATGGTTGAACTGAGCCCATTTCTTCATTGTGCCTTTCCCCCTCTTCCACTCACCAGTAGACCAGTGTGGTTGTCACCAAGCTTACATGCCTGCTTATGTGTTCCCTTTGAGTTTTAGTCTTGGAAGGAAGGTAGTCC
>NW_006408617.1:8590619-8592169 GCF_000296735.1 Chrysochloris asiatica
TCTTCCCTCACACACTGTTAAACTAAACTCCCTCTTGAAACCCTGTAAGCAAGTCATTTTGTGACTCATCATCATCCCCTCATTTTAGGTAGCCAGTGTCTAAGTTGCCCGTCCCTATCTATCCTGTATACAGAGGGGATAGCATTGACACTTGATGTGAAAACTCCTTCCCTCTCTATTGGTATTTAGAGCTATTACCTCCATGAGTATAGGTCAAGTTCATCAGATTATATCAATTTATCATCGTTTCCTTTATCAAAAAAATTTTTTTTTATCTTCCTCTAGGAGAGTTCTGATTATCAAGCCAAAGCTAGGTCAAACGGGTACTATATGCAAGTCTGGATGTTCTTGTGCGACTCCCCTCACTTCATATCAGCTGGATGCTTCACTCTCAGCTCTAGCGCTCTGTGGCTATGTCCTTGTCCATAGACTCAGGTGTACCCAGGTCTCACCACATTATGGACCAACCAGCCCTTCCTCCTCTCTCTCTCTCGTCTCCAGGTCAACAGGAGTCTGTGGGCCATGGTTGAACTCAGCCCATTTCTTCATTGCTGCCTTTCCCCCTCTTCCGCTCACCAGTAGACCAATGTGGTTGCCAGCAAGCTTACATGCCTGCTCATATGTTTCCTTTGAGTTTCAGTCTTATTATGCCCAATTTTTTATTGAGTTATTTGTATTTTTCTTGTAGAAGTGTTCTATTTTCCTATAGAATTTAGAAATTAGTCCCTTGTCTGATATGTCATTGCAAAAGATTTTTTTTTCCCATTCTGTATACTCCTTTTTTACCCTTTTGGTGAAATCCTTTGATGCCCATAAGTTTCTAATTTTTAGAATGTTGCAATCATCTATTTTGTCTTCTTTTGTTTGTGTAAGTTTTGCCATGTTTGGTAGTCTGCGTGTGCCCTGTATCAGAACCCTTAAATTGGTCCCTATTTTTCCATTGATGACCTTTGTAATACTGGGATTCACATTTAGATCTTTAATCCATGCAGAGTTGGGTTTTGTATATGGTGTGAGGTAAAGGTCTTATTTCAATTTTTTGCATATTGATTTCCAGTTCTGCCAGCACCATCTGTTGAAGATGGTGTACTTTCAATGTACATTCAATGTACTTTGGCCCTATGTCAAAGATCAGTTGGCTGTATGTGGGTGGGTTACGTTTTGGATTCTCAAGTGTGTTCCATTGATCTCTGTATCTTTCCTTGTACCAGTACCAGGCTGTTTTGACCACAGTATCCATGTAGTAAATTTTGAAATCAGGGAGTGAGAGGCTTTCAACTTTGTTCTTCTTAAGCAGTGCTTTGCTAATCCTGGGTCTCTTTTCTTTTCATATAAAGTTTGTGATTGTTTTTTCCCTCTCTCTAAAGAATGTCATTGGAATCAGGACTGCGATTGTGTTATATGTGTAGATTGCTTTGGGTAGTATTGACATTTTCACAATGTTAAGTCTTTCCATCCAGGAGCATGATATATTCTTCTATTTTTGTAAGGTTCTTTTGGTTTCTTGTAGTAGTGTTCTGTAGTTTTCTTTGTATAGATCTTTTGTTTCT
>NW_006408617.1:8593648-8596701 GCF_000296735.1 Chrysochloris asiatica
TTTCTAGGAACTTTGTGAATTCACAATTTATTTCTTCTACTACCCAGATAAATAAATTTTTGAGGCTTGAAAGTGGACCTAGTCCATCTCTTTGAAAACCTTTTGCTCATCCTTTATCACCTCAAGTGTTGGAGGCAATGGAGATTTTCTGAGTCATATATTTGTCAGCAGCAAACACTGAGCCATTCCTTCTTCAGGATTGTCTTGTGCCCTCAGTAAACCTCAAATTGCCTTGACTTACATGGGTGATTTTCCATGACCTAAATGGGAGACATTCACATATTTATTTATGAATATGTGATCTATAACATACACTAGAAAATTATAGTCCACTAGAATGTACCCATTGTCCCTGGTGTAACAGAATATTGAAATTGGACTTAGTTTCTACTGAGCCCAAAAAAGGATACAAGACATTTGGTCACGAGCATTCCCATGTTCTGAGGTAAGATGCCAGACCACCTCCACATGCCTTTCAAACAAGGTTTTCAGCTTCTAGTTGATCAGCAACCAATAAACAAGAGAGATGAAAGGATCAAGGACAATTGGAGGTTGGAGTCAAAGCATCTCTGTAGACTGTTGTTGGAATGCTGCTGCATACACCATGAAGGGAAGGGATTGGGGCTGCGAGGGGAGGGAGGGAAGGCTGGTGTCACCACTCTAATTTCAAGTGTATTGAGAGAAGTTTCAAAGAGACCACTCAGAAATATTGATGTTTTCTCTGGGGCTTGAGAGACACAGTTATTATCTGATGTGTCTGAGAGAACCAAAAGGCAAGAAGCTGTATTAGCTTGTGGAAGCCCAGTAGAAGACTTTGGTTTACAGGTAACTACTTTCTGAGAAATGGATCTCACAAATCATATATGCATAGAGAGAATTGCTTGGGATTTTTTTTTAAGAATGTATTATGAAGATGTGTTAGTAGCCCTAAAGGGAGCTTCTTACATGAGCATAAACTATTGAGTACCCAATATCTGAAGGGAGGCCATTATGAGCATCCAGCTAGAGAAGTGCATCAAAGAACTTTAATGAGAGATCACAAGTGATGTTAAGAAATCTACAAAGCACAACAAGGAGTGAAAGTCAGCATTAAATACTGACTGAACTGAAAGAGTGCCCACTCCAACTTATAGCATTTTCAGTTTAAGGAACTGTTTTCCACTCCTTACATCTCCAGTCTCTAAGGGAGAGTTTAGTACTTTTGTATAGAGGGATAGGTATTAGTTTAAGGTGGGGTCAGTAAAAAAAGTAGTAACGTGCCCCTTTCCCATAGAAACATCTCCATCTATATCATATCACTTTATAATATCTAAAAATATATTTTATCCAAATACAAGGAAGATCTAACCTTTACAGAATGCTATTTCAAATGTAGGCAAAAAAATAAAGTTGCCTTGTTATCATCCCTTCCTGACTTTTGATATATATCCATGTACACATATAATATATAAAGAGGCTTCTAAAAGTTCATGAAAAATAGAATTTCTCCACAAATATTTTGAAGCCCCCTTTGTATATGTAAATAAGAAGGGCTTCAAAAACTTCATGAAAAATTCCTTTATCTTAACATTCTATTTTTCCAAAACTTTTTGAAAGTTTGTGGAAAAATAGAATCATATAAGTGATTCTATTTTTGATTCTCATATGAATCAAAATACAAACACACACACAAGTCCATGGAGTCTTGATGTGGGCTGTAAAATAAGCACTGAATTGCTAACTGTATGGTCAGTGGTTCAAACCTACCAGTCCCTCCTAGGAAACCCTATACAGGGTTACTATAATTCAGAACAGACATAACCTTTAACAACAATAACAATACAATAAAAGCTGTTTGTTTCATAATTGCATTATTTTAATAATACTGAGAATTAGATACAAATATTCTAAACTCTTGACTTACCTTTCTTTTACTTCTAATGTTCCAGTTTCTTAGAATTTTGTTTGTTTAACAGTCATTAAGTGTTTTTTGTTAAAGACACATAAGTATCAATGTTTTAAGACTTTAAATATATAAATGTTTATATGTTCATATGTATGTATATATATATGGAGCTCTGGTAGCGTAGTGGTTATGAGTTGGGCTGCAAACCTCAAAGTCAGCAGTTTGAAACTACCAGCCACTCCACGGGAGAAAGATGAGGCTTTCTGCTCCTGTAAAGATTTACAGCCTCGGAAATCCTGTGCAGGGTCGCTATGAGTCGGAACCGACTCCACGACACACAACAACAACAACAACAACAGCAACATACATAATATAAACATAAATGTGTATTCAGAATACTAATTATCTGTCCAAAGGAGTCAAGAACTGAATTTGTCTCTCTTCATACCGTAAGATATCCACATTTTGTATTGTTAGCTGAAAGTGTGGTTTTTGTGCCTATGGTAATATCAACTTTTTAAATCTATACATTTTTATGATTTTTGTTCTTTATTTCTTGTGTTGTTTGTTGTTTTTCCAAAGGAAAAAATTCAACCTAGTAACTATTACAGATAAATCTAGCTATTAGACTGAATTTCTTTGTTTCTAATAGACTATATAGAACAAGGCACCAGGAATTGATGGAATAAAAATTGAAAACTTTCAAGAAAGTGAGGTGGCACAGGAGGCACTCACTCATCTCTGCCAAGAAATTTGGAAGACAACTATCTGGCTGATTGATTGGAAGAAATCTATATTTGTTCCCATTCCAAAGAGAGGTGACCCAAGGGAATGCGGAAACCATTGGACAATCTCTTTGATATTCCATGCAAGTAAAGTTAAACTAAAGGTAATACAGTAATGGCTACAAGCATACATTGACAAAGAACTTCCAGAAGTTCAAGCCGGATACAGAAGAGGCTGTGGAATGAGGGATATCATTGCTGATGTCCGATGGATCTTGGCTGAAAACAGAATATCAGAAAGATATTTACTGTGCTTTATTGACTATGCAAATGCTTTTGATTGTGTGGATCATGACAAGCTACGGACAACATTGCAAAGTATGAGTATTCCGGAACACTAAATTGTGCTCGTGAGGAATCTGCACATGGACCAAGAGGTCCAA
>NW_006408617.1:8597526-8598039 GCF_000296735.1 Chrysochloris asiatica
GCACCGACTCGATGGCACCTAACAACCACCACCACAACAACATATGGAACAAATGAATCTGAATTCTAATGATAGAATTCTTGTTATGGGTTGAGCCAGACTTCTGTTGGGACAAATGTATTTATTAGCAGTTGAATTTTCAGGTTCATGAAGAGATCCAGAAGCTGCCTGGAATTAATCTACAGTGGAAGACTGTGTATTTTAAAGGGCTATTAATGTATCTATTCAACTCTGGAACCTGCACTTTTGAAAGCTGGGGAACTTAACAGGTGTTTACATCTTTTTTATTATTGAGTCCAATGAATGTCCACCCTTCAGCCATACTTCCATTTCCTTCTGACTTAGATCTTATATTTGTTGCAAGGTTCTTCTGAGAAAGCTCACTTCTGTGTATTATATGTATAGTTTTGTAGGTTCTTAAATTTGCAGAGTTTATACAATTCTGATATCATACATATTTTATCTTGAAGAATAATTTTCAAAACCTGACTTGATGGCACCTTTCTTCGGTGT
>NW_006408617.1:8599266-8600899 GCF_000296735.1 Chrysochloris asiatica
ATATTATTTTATTAATTGAGTTTTTGGTAAAAGTTTACAAAGAAAATTAGGTTCCCCTTTAACAATTTATATATAATGTTTGGGAGTGTGGTGTCTCTGGTTGGTAAGCACTGAACTGCCAACCACGGTTCAGCGGTACAAGCCCATCAGCCACTCTCTGGGAGCATAATAAGGCTTTCTGCTCCATAAATATGTATAGCCTCAGAAACCTTATACTGGGTCACTATGAGTTGGAACTGACTTAGCAACACTAAACAACAGCAAATACATATTGTCTGATGATGTTTTCCACATGTGCTAGCATTCTCATTGTTTTTGTTATAGTTACTCTTTCCATTAATTAATCTAGCTTCCATGGCTCCCTTGCCTTCTCATCTCTGCTGTATTGCAAATGTTGATTGTTTGGTCTCATAAAGAAGCACAGTACTTCCAGTGATCCCAGTTTTTTAATGAGCCCACCTATTTGTTGCTCTTTAGTGCCATCGAGTCGGTTCCTACTCATAGAGACCCTGTGTAGGATTTCTGAGGAGCGGCTGGTGAGCTTGACTACCAACCTTGGTTCAAACCAACCTTGCAGTCTAGTGTATTAGCCTACAGAGCCACACCAAAGCCAACCTGCTATTTGACTGAAAAGTGACCTCCAGAAATTGCTTCAGTTTCAAGTGTAAAAGGTATAGCTGTGCTATGGCCTCAGATGTTCCATTGGTCTTTAGTGGTGCAGTAAGTCTGCCCTGATGTGGCACTGCAGGGTAATGTGCTGGACCTAAAGGTCAGTTTAAGCCTCAAGGTCACAGTGCAAACCTTCTGGCTGCTCCTCAGGGACCCTTTACAAGGTTGCTATGAATCAGAACAGACTCAATGGATACAGCAACAACATATTATGTCTTGCAATATTTTAAAAATAATTATTTAGTACCATTGTGATTTGTACTCGGTGCTTTGAACAACTTTAGTTGTAAATAGTTAAATTATGATGTTGTGCTATTTATGACTTTGCTTTCTCACATTTGTTAACTTTGCTGGAAGGCACATTGAAAATCTGCCAAGATAACACATTCAGAAGAGATGCTCAGGAAGAATATCAGCTGCTTTGCCTTTACTTCCTGAATTCAGATCAGAATATGCACTCAGATGCTTACATCGGAACCAAACTAGGGAGGCTGCCAGGGTATAGAGAAACATCCTTCTTAGGATACCACTGGGAAATATGGTAGGAACTCACTCCTGAAGTTC
This sequence comes from Chrysochloris asiatica, assembly GCF_000296735.1. Taxonomy (NCBI): domain Eukaryota; kingdom Metazoa; phylum Chordata; class Mammalia; order Afrosoricida; family Chrysochloridae; genus Chrysochloris; species Chrysochloris asiatica. Next base: position 8,600,500 of record NW_006408617.1, read on the forward strand.
ATGAAAAACAATAAACAAAAAAATATATGCTATAAGGAGGGAATTCCATAGGAAAAGGGTCATGTCATGTCATCCTAAACATGAACAGTCTGCTATCAGGCAACTGTGTTCTGGGGAATCCTATCTGCAATGCTTGTTTTCAAATCTTTCTTGGTTTCTTTTTGAGGCATTTCATGTGTCAATAACACAGGTTCGTATCTGAGCTGGATTAAGACATTGAGAGCCCTAAACACGAATAATTCATGGTGCCCCCTCCTCTGCTTACTCACACACTAAAACAAGCAAAGTGATAACCTTAGATATATGTCACTGTGGGATGAACACTGGACTGCTAACTACCAGGTCAGTGGTTGGAGCCTACCTGCTACTCCCAGGGAGAAAGATAGACTTTCTGTTCCCA
>NW_006408617.1:8601414-8615024 GCF_000296735.1 Chrysochloris asiatica
GACCCATAGTGACCCTGAACAGGGTTTCCGAGGCTGTAAATCTTTACGGGAGCAGAAAGCCTCATCTTTCTCCCGCAGAGCAGCTGGTAGTTTCGAACTGCTAACCTTGCGGTTCGCAGCCCGATTCGTAACCACTATGCTGCCAGAGCTCCTTAATATCATATTAAAGCTAGTCAAATGAATTATTTTGGTTTTCCAGTGCATAAATTTTTCTTTATACTGTATTGTAATCTATCAAATGTGTAATAGCATTATTAAAAAGTCTTGAAGTATTGTGAGAATTACCAAAACGTGACACTGGGAGACACAAAGTAATCACACACTGTTGGCAAAATGGCACCAATATGCTTGTTGGCTGTTTGGTTGGTTGGTTATGGCTGTGGAGTCGGTTCTGATTCATAGCAACCCTGTACAGGGTTTCCGAGGCTGTACATCTTTACCGGAGCAGAAAGCCTCATCTTTCTCCTGCGGAACAGCTGGTAGTTTCGAACTGCTGACCTTGTGGAAAATAAAGCAATATTTGTGAAGCGCAACAAAGCAAAGTGCAATAAAATGAGATATGCCTGTAATTATTAATAAACAAATGAAAAGATTTCATAAGAGAAAATTTAATGATCAGAAAACAAGTATTAAACAATTACTAAATTTAATTTTAGGTGTGTCTTTCATTTCTAACATGTTATAATTAAAAGCATTTCCTTCTGTTCTTTGCTCTTAAAATGTTTATGATTTCATCACAATTAAGTGCAGAACAATATCTGCTTCCATAAATAATTGTTGTTCGCTGTTGTTAAGTGCCGTGGAGTTGGTTCCAACCCATAGCAACCCTGTACAGGGTTTCCGTTGAGCTTGAACTGCCGACCTTGCAGTTCAAACCAACTCTGCTGTCCAGCACATTAACCCACAGCACCCCACCAGGACTCCTCCCTACATAATAAGGGTGAATAAATGAGTCTTTATTGAATCATTGTACACTAAGGGGATTTTCGTGTCTTTGGGATTAAAATGAGCATTCTGTTGTGCAGTTTGTGATCTCTGACATTACAAATATGCGCAAAACAATGCCAAGATTGGGAAAAACACATTGTATCTTTTCTTTTTTTTTTTATGGAATCTTAGGAGGGGCTCTTCAGAAAGTTCGTGGAACATACCATTATCTTTTAATTCCATTTCCCCACACACTTTTTAAAGCTCCCTCATACATTCCTACATAAGTAAAATTTATCTGTCCTGAATCTGTAAATTTAGCTTTCATGAAAGAATAAAATGTTCCACTTTTTTATAAAGCTTTGTATATAAGTCATGAGGATTAGCCTGCACCAGTTTCTTGGATATTTTCATGCATTCTTCATTGTGAAGGTTTTTCCACATTGTTTAAGAAGAAAAATCCACTGTATTTGAAAGAAATTCATATTTTTTTACTCTTCTTGTGCAAGATTCAAGTGTGTCAATGATGGTATTGTACGGGGTTATGCAACATTGATCTCTGATACTCAAACGTTCTGCGTCTGTCATTTACTTGTTTTGCTTTTGTCTTTTTTCTAATGCCTCTGTGATGATGAATTACTAAATAACTCGTATTTGACAGTATTTGTTTTGTGTTTTATAAATTCCAAGTTCTTCTTTTAGGTTATATAAATGTCCTGTTAATTCCTGCTGGAGATCTGTGTATGTCTTAAATTTATTTCTGAATCTTGGCTAACTCGATGTATCCAAATGTTGCAGTGTATTATGCCACATTACAAACATAAATACCTGCTCTAGATGATACATTCCATTGGCAGTGTTTCAGCTTCTCTTTGGGGATCTCCTTTTTGTGTCTGATCTGCAGCAACATTTTTGAAGATATTTAGAAGCTGAGTGTATGATTCCGGGATTTCACTCCTTGCTATAGTATGTCCTACCCAATGTGTATTGTGCTGTTGCTGTTGCTAAGTGCTATTGAGTCAGTTCTGCCTTATATTGACCTCATAAGGTTTCTGAGGAGTGGTTGGTGAATTTGAACCCCTAACCTTGCAGTTCAAATCAATCTTGTGGTCCAGTGCTTATCCTATAGCACCATATGAGGACATTTGAATATTAAAATGTCTTTCAATTCAAGCATTGCCTAAAAATGTTTTAAGACTGCCCATCAATGAGTGGAGGTGACAAAAATGTGTAGAGTAACTGAACAGTAGGAAAGAAAAATCAGCTGCTTCTAGACAGCAATCAACTGTGTTGTTACATCATATAAGATTAAATGAATGTGCAGCTCATAATATGAAGCATTAGAATTAGTGTGGCTAGAACTTTATCCTTGGATTAGCATAGTCAGAAACTAGGGCTATACTTGCAGAGACTGAACACTTCAGCTTTTCAGCACAGGATCACCCCACCAAACATCAGAAAGCATAATGAAAACAGTATATTCATTTATTGCATCTCTGTATAATTTCCTGACATATTAGCAGCATTATCATACAACTAGTCTCTGCACTTAGAAATATCAGATTGTTTATCTTCACATAAATAGTGATGTGCTTGATTTGCAGTTTCTTCACAGGTTTGACATTTTATGCCAGTATATTTAGTAACTTGCTTGATAAGTTTTCCATCTGTTGGAGACACACATCTTAAAACAATGCTTAGCCGATCTGTATGAGAAAGATCACGAGTAGAGCTTACAAAGAAAGTAAAATATTGAGTTGTGCTTATTTTACTGAAAATAACTCATCAAACTCTACCACTTAATAAGTTATTAATTTTTCAAATGATGTTTTAGACATATGCAATAGGTTGCCTTTTCCTGTGTTATCATATTTTGAGAAGTGAATTGCTCAAAATGGATCAAACTGAACAACTTCCAGTAAACTCTAAATATTTCCATTTGTAGGAATCCAAATGCTTTATTTCTTCTTTGAAAACATAGCCATGTTCAGTGATTGTCATAATGGCAGCAACAACACATAGCAAAATGGCTTTCCAATACAGATATTCTTCACTAACTGGTGTTTCCATGTCATGAGTTAAGCAAAAACCATGTTAGATTTAAACCTGCAGGCTAAATCTAACAACATACAATCTCTTTGAATTGAATTGTTTTCATGTTTATCAATTATACTTGAGTTTTGCCAAATGGCTAAGTCCATCCATAGCAAATTGATAATCAAGTGATTTTGCACTGAATAGTTAGCAAACAAAGCAATATGGAATCAAATGATGGGAAATACCGTAGCTGCTCCCTCTTATAATTTTCACCATTAATTTTGCACTTTAAATATATATTCTGACTATAGAACCTTGCTTGTTTTCCATCTATGGCTTTTCAATACTGTGGTGTGCGGACAATCACTTGGACCTCTTTCAGTCTAATACTTTGCATCATTTGAAGGAACATGATTCAAAGCAATATCTGTAGTTTATTATTTATGAAGTCTATAGATGTAACAATTTCAGGTTCTAAAATAGCTTAAATTTCTACACCATTATTAATGTATTTACTACAGCAAGGACATGTCATCAAGAGGGACCATTCCCTAGAGAAGGACATCATGCTTGGTAAAGTGGAGAGTCACCGAAAGAAAAGGAAGATCCCCAATGAAATGGATTAACACAGTGGCAGCAGCAAAGGGTTTAAACATAACAACAGTTGTGAGGATGGTGAGGACCTGGCAGGGTTTCGTTCTGTTGTACATAAGGTCGCTAGTCCTTGGGACAGACTCTACAGGACCTAACAAGAGTAAGCACAAACAGCAAAGAATAGATACAGAATTTGGAACAAATTCTGTTATATTCATATTTCTTTAAGTAAATTCAGCACTGGTGACACTATTACAATGATTTGCACACATTAAACTTGAACAGAAATGGCCTCTTCTGATTCATTACATTTTAAAAAGGAAGTTTATTTTGGAATTGTCTTTAGGGGTTCACAGATCATTTTCTTTATATCTTCTGCAAGCTTTTGTTTTTGCACTCCATTTAGTTGTTGCCATATCATTTCCCCTGGATATAAAATTGTGTCAGGAAGCTCAGTGGCTCCATACAATAAGCAATGGATTTGGTTCTATAGTAGAAAGTCCTTTGGGAAATTTAAAATAAATAAAATTTACAAAGCAAATAAAATTTGACAAATAAAATTTATATTTTAATTTGAAAGTTAACATAAAAATTTGTAGATGAAAGTTAGTAAGTGAAAAATTGATTTGGAACATGTCATTTTATCCTTCTGGTCTGAGATAGTCAAAAGAAATAGTACTTACAAAGCAGTTGGAAATGATCCATTTGTTCATTGTACAATGTTTGTTGGTGGACCTTTCAGAAATGTCCATGAGTGATTTTCTTCTTGCAGTAATACTTAAAATCGTTTGTGGTCACTTCCGGTCTTTTGATACTGCATCTTCACAGTTCTTTGGACTTCTTCTGATACCCGATGGGGTGAGAGTGATTTCAAAGACACATTTTGATTTGCATTTTGCAGGACATGAGAGGACCAACTGCATGAATAATTTCTTTTGAAAGAATCAGCATGAAACTGATTCCTATGAGGCAGAGGTTAAAGATGTGCCAAATACCTAACTTTCCCAAACTGCTCTATGACTCCATCGTTTCTAGTAGCAGCTACTCCTCCTCCCCTCAATATTCCCCCTCCAGTCTTTAGGTTTTATCATTTACTGCAGCATCTCACAGAACTCATGAACCATCAAGGAAATGGCTAATGTGTTTGTGGAGTCCCCAAACCATGGGTTAGACATCAACTGGAGGGTTCTCCTGACTCACATGCTTGCAGGTGCTGGTGAATCCAAATAGGCAGATCAGATGATAGTCTTCTGACTCATAAGTCTCCGGTTGCTGTCAAACCAGGACACGCAGTAGACTGTATGGGCTGAGAAACCCAAAATTGGCAGGTCAGATGGCAGGCTGCTGGCTCACATGCCAAGAACTATGGATCAAAGAATGACAAGACTTCAGAAATACAGTGCCACCGGCACTCATTTAAAAAGGCCTTGTTTTTGTTGTCATGTGCTGTGGAGTTGGTTCCGACTCATGGTGACCCTGTACATGGTTTCCGAGGCTGTAAATCTTTACAGGAGCAGAAAGCCTCATCTTTCTCCCGCAGAACAGCTGGTAGTTTTGAACTGCTGACTTTGAGGTTTGCAGCCCAATTCATAACCACTACATTACCAGAGCTCCTTTAAAAAGGCCTAGTACTGCAATATTAGGAGTCTTTTTGGTGTGGAGCTGTAGTATAAGCACTGGACTGCAAGGTCAATTTGAACTACAAGGCCAATGGTTCAAATCCACTAGTCTCTCCTTGGAAACCCTATACAGAGTCACTGTGGGGTGGAACCCACTGGACGGCACTTAGCAACAACAACAGTACTGCAGTGATTAAAACGCTTGACTGATAATCAGAATGTTTGCAGTTCATACCCACTAACTGTTTCACAGGAAAAAGATTTGAGACTTTGCTGTCTTGAAAAGCCTATGGGGTAAGTTCTATTCTGTCCTTAAAGGTTCTGTGAGTCAAAATCAACAAGATAACTGAATGTGTAGTTATTCCTGATCAGTCCTATTGTTGTTATGTTGTTGTTAAGTGCCGTCGAGTCGGTTCCGACCCATAGCGACCCCGTACAGGGTTTCCGAGGATGTAAATCTTTATGGGAGTAGAAAGTCCTATAGGAGAAGGAAAATAAAATTATCATATACAAAATTTAGAAAAAGTACATTTTATTTTTTTGTAAAATTGTTCAACTTCCATATTCAGAGATACATACAAAACTAATGTATATACATAACACAACTTCTCAGTGAGCAGGTTTGTGTTGTCTGGCATAATATCAATCAGTTTCTCAAGAGAAAGTCAGACTGAAGAGAAATAGAAGTGAAAATACATTTATATAATTTTTGTTACCTACATATTCACTTCTTTTATTTCCTAGAAGAACTGTTCAATTCCTGTACATCGAGATACACAAATATTCTTATAAAATATAAATGACATATTCTGATAAATGCCCTTTGCTGCTTTCTTGAAGGCAAAGTTAGAAATACACTTTTATTGTTGCAAAACAGAAACATAGTTTGCCCAGTAAATAAATACTGAATTTTACATCCTCTGAATATACCTAATATCTCATTTATTATCTTACATAGTGATATCAATCACTGTATACTGTACAACAGACAATAAAAAATGAAGCTTACTTAAGTCATTAATTAAAACTTTTATGTTGTTGTTAAGTGCCGTCGAGTTGGTTCTGACTCATAGCAACCCTGTATAGGGTTTCTAAGGAGGAGCTGGTAAGCTTGAACTGCCGACCTCATGGTTCAAACCGACATTGCAGTCCAGCCCATTAATCCGCAGCACCACACCAGGACTTCTTAACTGTGTTTATGTTACAGTAAATTATCTAGTACATTATTCAGTATGATTGGTTGTTTACCAGAATGTGTGCAAGAGCAATCCTTGCTTTTGTATCATGGCAAAGAGCAAACTGCTCTTGCTTGGCTGAGTTTGCCGGATCAACAGATGTGGATGTACAAGACAGTTATCTCACAACGGATGAAACTTATTATTTATGTAATCCATTCTTGCCCAGAACTATTCATGTTGCTTCCAATTACATACTGGGTGAGTATAGCAATAACTAGACTCAACAGCCCAGCCCTGCGGCTTATTTATTACAAATAAACTGTATACTATACTCCCAAGAGACCCATCCAAACAAGAATCTTCTGTTACATAGGAGGGGGCCATAGGAAACAGATGTCAATGAAGGGTAAGTGCCTCAGCTAAAACAACTTTGCATATGGATGCCCTTGTGCTCTTGCATGAACTTTGTTTCCAGCTAGCACATTTTCACACACTGAAGCTGGTATCGATTTCATTTAGTGCCCTGCCAGTTCCTTCCTGCTGTTGCGCTCACTTTCCTTGAGTCTGGTCTGGTTGGTATCTCCGAGTATTTGCTCTGGACAACTGGTGCTCATGTACTGTTGATGCCCTAAGCTAGTGTTTTACCTTGCTTATTGCATAATTCATTCTGGGTTCTTATTGATGACCAAGCTTTCCATTTTAACTTTTCTCTTAAATGATTGAAGGATATTTTGTTCCATTTCTCTATAAGACAGTAAATAGTTAGGAACTTTTTATCAACCAAGGACAAAGGAAAAATAAATGTGTGCTGGGTAATTTGAAAGCACTTCATCCTTTCCCTAGGAGAGACATTCAGTCACACAACCTTCGAAAAGTAAACAAAAAAATGAATAAATGATTTAGCAATGATATTGTTTTCAATTTTGATGTGAGTTAAAAAGTGAAAGTTATTCAGAATATTCTTTCATTCAGATTAATCTTCCCAGGATCTCTCATGCATTATTCAGAATGCAGTAGTATAATGACCAATTCTGTGTGAATATTGGATGGCTTATTTTCTTCTAAATAGAGTCTCTGCCAGCAGCATGAATATCCATAACTCAACAACAAATTTTTTAAATGTAAAATCTATTTTTAAAAATATATTCCTTATTCCTTTTTAATAACTATTTGTATTAGCATGTTGGTTTCTAAGTGACTGAGTAGCAACATAGATTTTTCAGAGAGAATTGCCATGCCTCTATAGTATTTTTCAGCTAGGTGATTAATTTTAAAATAGTTTATGTTTTGCACATCATTAGTGATACTTGTTATCTATGTCTCTTAGGAGTGTTTGTTTCAATGTTTACTGATGAAGAAATATAAAGATGTGAAAAATCAGTCATAGTGAAATACTGGCTGGACCCTCAGTGATAGACTCACTGTATTCAGTGTCGGTGGGGTCCAGGAATGTGTATTTTTAGTATCTTTCATATGCACAAGTTCAAGAACTACACTTTGAGAAACATTAAAGGAAACGAGTGTGCAAAAGAATTAGCTAAGAATTTGACTGACGTTCAGATTGTGATTCTGTACATCTGGGGTCTGCCCTGATATTCTGCAGTTATCAAAAGTTTCAGATAATACATGAGATTATATATTTCTTAAAAGTTCCAAGATAATGGCTATGCTGCTGATTCAGGGAACAACACTTGGTGTAGCAAGAGATCTAAAGGTCAGTCTTCTACTTTGCATATCCAGAAACTATATGTTTTCGAGTTCACATAGAGTTTAAACATGTGGACACCTACACGTAACAAACAAAATGATAAGAGGCTAATACATAAATCGACTCACCAGTTAAATTTTGACACTGGTTCTCAACCTTAGATTCCATGAGAATCATCTATACAATGCCAAAGTTTAGGCTCAACACCTGGCAATACTGACTTAATTCACCAGGAAAGGTGCCTAAAATCAGTATTTTTTAAGGTTTCCTAGATGATTCTAATATACAGCTACACCGAGGTTCTCTGACTTACATTGAGAAATATAACAAGTAGATTAAACACCAATGTCTGCCAATTAGCACATAGTTTCCCTGAAGAGATGTGCATGTAGGAAGCCAATATGAAATTGCTGGAATCACCAGAGAAGTGGTTCATTAATCTTAGCAGCTAACATAACAATGCATATGCCTTCTCACCATAGGTTGGATTTTCCAGAGAAGCAGGTGCAGAGAGAGGCCCATCAGGACCCCTCTCCAACTGACACCTCATTGTATTCTAAACTCCCATTTCCTATTCTAAAGCAGATTACACCACCTCTGCTATTTTCTTTCATTCTTTAAATCGTATTTCAACATTGTATCACATAAAGATTTCATTGCCCTTTGTTCCTATTTACTCTAATCATCTGTTTCCAGCTCACCAAATATTTAACCTTAAATTCCTTGCTTAAAACCTGATGTTCCAAGGTCTCCTTCATTGCCTACTTAGAGATAATGCGCCTCAGACCCCAGAGTGCAGTTGTTTGATTTTTTACTTTACATGTGACTAGTATTTTCTATTGTCAGTTGCTTTTTAAATTTCTCCCTTAGATTGTTGTTGTTAGGTGCCATCAACTTGGTTCCAACTCATAGTGACCCTATGCATAACAGAAGGAAACATCACCTGGACCTGTACCATTCTCACAATTGTTGTTGTGTTTAAGTCCACCTCATTAGGAACCTTCGTCCTTTTCAGTGACCCTTTACTTTACCAATCATAAGGTCTTTTTCCAGGGATTGGTCCTTCCTAATGAAATGTCCCAAGTATGAGAGACAAAGTCTCGTTGTTCTTGCTTCTAAGTAGCATTGTGATTGTGCTTCCTCCAAGACAGATACGTTTGTTCCGTGGTAATTTCAGTATCTTCACCAACAACATAATTAGAACACATCAATTCTTCCCTGGTCTTTCATATTCGTTATCTAACTTTCACATACGTATGAGGTGGATGGTTTGGGTCAGGTGTACCTCAGTCTTTAAAATTATACTTTTGTTCTTTAACACTTAAGAGGTCTTGTTCAGTAAATATACCCAATGCAATACTTCATTTGATTTCTTGACTACAGCATTGATTGTGGATCCAAGTAAAATGAAATCCTTGACAACTTCAATCTTTTGTCTATTTATCATGATGCTGTTTATTGGTCCAGTTGTGAGACTGTTTTCTTTACAATGAGTTGTACGCTATACTGAAGACCATATTCTTTGATCTTCAAGTGCTCAATGTCCTCTTAGCTTTCAGAAAGCACGGTTGTGTCATCTACATATCCCAGGTTATTAAGGAATCTTCCTCCAAATTGTTGGGCAGCCCTGCTGACTTATATATGCCCTAAATAATGTATTCAATATAAATTAAATGGATATATGAAATGTATACATTATATTAACTTGCACAAGGTTAATGGAAGAGCTATAATATTTGAAGGTAAATCTGAAAAGAGTTTGGGTAGAAGAGATTTTGTTCATAGAATAAGACTACATTTTTTCTTTTATTTAGAAAAATGCTTAACATATCATTGAAATTATATGTACAAGGGCACATTCTTACAATGCTACTTCAAATTGAAAACTGGACAAGTGCCAATGAAGTGTTTAATAAAAGTGGTTTTATATTTCAAATGAGAAAATGGTTGACCAAGAATTATTCTTTTTTATGGGTGAACTTTTACTGTCATTAAACTCAATGAAAATCTTAACAACAGATCATTTTGAAAACATGTAAAAGAAAAGAAGTAGCAATCAGGATTTCCTTGTGAAGTCCTATCAGACTAATTGAATTTTCCTGTCAGAATGATAGGACTGATGTATCAGTTGAATTAACAGTTGTAATTTACCTTGACTTCTAATGAGCTTCAATTTCTGCTGGTTTGGCATACAAATTACAGATATTTAAAAGTGGTTTAGACTAGCATCTTGCATGTTTAGAGTTTTATTTATCTCCATCAGAGACCAGTCTCAAGCTGTGATTTTTCCATCTGTATCTAGAATTTTTATTAATGTTGTAATCAAGTCTATTTATGTATTCTCTGCATACAATTGCAGTTTCAACCAGTTATGAGAGAAAGGAATAATAGGATATATTGAGAATGTGTGTGTGTGTGTATAACCACAGACAAAGTCAGTGATCTGCAAATGGAATATGCCAGCTCAGTGGGAACACCAGATGTGTGCTTCTAGAGAAACCATCGCATAGAGCAAGGAACGTGCAGTTCCTTCATCTCAGTCTCCCCACCTCTATTACCTGGTTGACTCAATCCCATATTTTCAAAAAAGAAAAAGGAATCCAATGAGCTATATGGCAAGGCAAATACTTTGAAAGTTCAGGGACCATGTCTCAAATAATGTTGATCCATTAGGAGAAATGTGATTTGAATGTATGCCTCCTGTAAATTTCGCTTGCTTGTTCAAGCATCAGTCTTCTTTTGCTGGAAAACTGTGCTAAATGAAGAAAGCAGTGTTCAAACCAATAATCCATTTGAATAGGCTTTTATACTGATAAATACAATAAAATTTGCAACTTTTATCTCATGGCTACTTCGAATATTTCTCTGAGGTGTGATAATTTGTGTTACTATATTGCCAAGTTTTCATAGAGAAAATAAGGTTAAATACTTGCCTAGTCAAAATAAATCTGTGCAACACATGTTAATTAGCATGCTTTTAATTTTTCAGGAAGTGCCCAGGTCCCACCTACCTCTGAAGATTCGTAAGCACATAGAAGGACCTAAAAACTGTGCATTCCTATGCCTGTTGTTAAGTGTCATCCAATCTCTTCCAACTCATAACCGATGATATTGTAGATTGTTAATGAGTCTTCCTCCAATCCTGATGCCACGTTCTTCTTCATGTAACCCAGCTTCTGGGATTATGTGCTCAGCATACACATTGAGTAACTATGCTCACGAACCTGTGGTGCTTGAAGGATATATAACAGTTTCTCCAGAATGCAACCTTCATCGTTTTCCCCTGTATTGTTTATAGTAACTCAAACCATTAAAGCTTCAAGAATGAAAATATTTAAATAACCAAATAGTTATTAAGTGGAGAACAAAGATAAACCCTCTCATTTCAGATGTAACAACTGAATTCTAGCTGTTTAAACATTTGAAAGCTTGACATATTAGTATGCACATATGATTGAAAGAGCATATTGCTCCTTATGAAAAAAGAGTCTAGATATCACTTCTTTTTACATAAACCCACATTTCTCATCCCTTTGAGATTTTCACCTCCAAATAGGAGGAAGAGTCATGGAAATCTAAGCCCAGATCCATTTTCCTTCCAGGAACTTTTATTAATGGTTACAATTCTGTTTTGTTTTGTTTTTTCATTTACTAAAGATCTATGATTTGCCTTATTAAAATCTTCCTGCAGTGTGTCTGTTACTGCTTCTGATCTTAGACTCCTTTTTTTTTTTTCCCCCAAAAAGCTTTTATTGTGAATTGAGTGATAGTTTACATGGGAGAACATCAGTTTTACACTCATCCGATCCTATTTCATTTCAATGCAATGATTGCAATCCCCTCCATGCATAATCATTCAACAGTATTTGCTTCTATTCCCCCTTTTTCTGTTTTTCTTTTTTTTTTTTTTGAATGCATACAAAAACACTCGGGAATGTGTAACCATTTAAACAACCAACCAAAGGGCACATTCTGCAAGCCTGCCTCCTGGCTGCCAGCACACAGCCTTTCTCTTTCCATGAGTCTGGTGTCCTCATCTGCTCGGTCTCTCTGCCTTCATCTCTGGTGTTGCTGTTTCTCTGGATATTGTTGTTGTTGTTAAGTGCTGTCGAGTCGGTTCCAACCCATAGCGACCCTGTACAGGGTTTCCGAGGGTGTAAATCTTTACAGGAGTAGAAAGCCTCATCTTTCTCCCGCAGAGCGGCAGGTAGTTTCGAACCGCTGACCTTAAGGTTCGCAGCTAGGGTCTCACATTCCGCTCCTGCTCTTCTCCCTTGATGGTCCTTGAGTCCTCTGTTCCTGGAATGTAAGATTAACTATTTCTCCCCTTTTTGTCACATAACAATTACTAACTTTTGAATAGTAAGAATCGTATTCCCATCTCCTTTCACCAGACCCATCTAGACAAGATGAAAACTATTCAGTTGGGATTCTACCTTCCCCACAGACTCTGAAACTAAACTCCCTCTTGAAAGCTTATAAGCCAATCACTTTGTGCCTTTATTGCTTCCCAGTTTTAGGTAGCCAGTGTCTAAATTGCCTGTCTCTATCAACCCTGTATACAGAGGGGATAAGATTGATTCTTGATGTTAAGATTCCTTCCCTTTCTGTTTGTATTTTGAGCTACAACATCAATAAGTATATGTCAAGTTCCTCAAATTGTAGCAATTTATACTTGTTTCCTTCATCAAAAATGTTTTATCTTCCTCTAATTGAGTTCTGATCATTAAGCCATCAAGGCTAGGTCAAATGGGTACTGTCTGCAAATTTGGGCATTCTTGTGGGTCTCCCCTCACTTTATATCAACTGGATGCTTCATTCTCAGCTGTAGTCCTCCATGGCTATCTCCTTGTCCATGGGCTCAGTAGTTCCCAAGTCTTACCATAATTTGGACCAACCAGCCCTTCCTCTTCTCTTTCTCATCTCCAGATTAACGGGAGTAAATGTAATGTGGTTGAATTCAGCCCATTATCTTCATTGCTGTCTTTCCCTCACTTCCACTCACCAGTTGACCAATGTGGTCACCAGCAAGCTTACATGCCTGCATGTGTGTTCCCTTTGAATTTCACTCTTGGAGGGTGGTTTGCCCTGAAGGGATTTGGTTGCTTGCCCTGATGGCTCCCTGGCAAACAACTTGCTGACTCTTGTAGTAGCCAATCAGACTTGCATGATGTTTTTGATGTCATCCCACAACTCTTTTGGTCTTCAGCCTTTAGTGTCTAATGCATAAACTCTGTTCTCCAGATGATCTCTAAATTCAGGTGAATATGTTCAAGATCATATTTTGGGTCTTATAGACTTGTTCTAATTTTCTTCAGCTTCAGCCTTAACTTGCATATGAGCAATTGATGTTCTGTTCCACAGTCTGCCCCTGGTCTTGTTTTGGCTGATGATATGAAGCTTTTCCACCGTCACTTTTCACAGATGTAGTCAATTTAATTTCTGTGTATTCCATCTGGTGAGGTCTGTGTCATCTTTTATGTTGTTTTAAAAAGATGTCTGCAATAAAGAAGTCATTGGTCTTGCAAAATTCTATCAGGTGATTGA
>NW_006408617.1:8615330-8616279 GCF_000296735.1 Chrysochloris asiatica
TATGTGCTGATTACTAATGGGTGCTTTTAGCTGTTCTTCTCATTTTGATTTGTACCTCTTCTGCAAATGAAAGACTGGAAGACTTTACTCCATTCATGTCACCACGGTCAACTCTACTTTGAGGAGGCTGCTCTTCCCCAGTCATATTTTGAGTATCTTTTAACCTGAAGAGTTCATTTCCAGCACTATATCTGGTAATATTCTGATGTTCTTCATCATGTTTCAATATTCATTATTCTTGTGCTGTCTGACAATGTTTCACTGCTGCACATAAGGTTTTCAGTGACTTAATATTCAGCAGTAGTTTATTTCTCCGTCTTCTTAATCTGTCTTTGTTTGGAAGCTCAGCTGAAACCTGTCCACCATGGGTGACGCTGTTGGTATTTAAAGTACTGCTGGCATAGCTTCCAGAATCACAACAACATGCAAGCCACCACAGTATGACCAACTGACAGACAAGTGGTAATGTTTTACTTTTAATACTTGTATATGTGGATTGAGTTCTCTGCCTGCTCAGCTTCTCCTCTCAGCAAGCACTCAACCTAGCTCTCTAACTATCCTCTGAGGTTCAGGGTGCCAAGATTGTCATCTGTGTCGGTTTCATCTAGTCTCTCATATCTTTGTTACAGTCAGTTACTATTAATGGATTGCTTTCAATACTGTCTTATTAAGGAATAGTATTAGAATTCTGGAGTGCATATATCAGTCCCTTTCATAAGACCTTGTTAGCACATACAGGATCATAGGAAAAAATGGATTTTTCAATAAATAATAAGTTGGAAATATTAGAAATTAATCTTGACCTCTAACTCGTGCCATATATATAAATCGGTATTGTGTAATTTCAAATCTGTATGTGATAAGCAAAATTAAAGTTTCAGTAGAAACATAAAAACATCTTTTTGATCATGAATTAGGTAACAGTGTTTTTTGTTTTTTTTTTAAGGAA
>NW_006408617.1:8616944-8620164 GCF_000296735.1 Chrysochloris asiatica
CCACTCCTTGGGTCGCTATGAGTCAGAACCAACTCAATGGCACTTAACAACAACAATGACACCTTTAAGAGAATGAAAAGGTGAGGTATGATTGGGAGAAGATTTTTAAACTTTCTGCCTCTGTAAAGATTTATAGTCACAGAAACCCTCTGCAGGGTTGCTACGAGTTGGAATGTACTTGATAGCACTTAACAACAACATATCTACATCGAACTGTATACCTATGACTTGCAGGCTGTGTAGTTTGCTGACTTCTTGTCTAGGAAATGAAGGTAAATGCAAGGATGATTGATGGATAAAAGTGTTTAATTAAAGGGAGAAAATTTTACTTTTTAAGCTGGCAGAAGAGAGTCAGACTTCAGAAGGACCGACTCATCATATATCCACCCATCAAAAGTTGTCTCTATGGAAAAAGAAAAGAAAAAAAAAAAACTCACAAAAATTCCAAAGCTCCCAAATTTGTGGTCAATCTGTTTGTGGTGGAAAAGCAACATTTCTCTTCTCCCTCCCACTCAAATGAACATCATATCTGCAAAGATTTTCATAAATTAGCATTGCAAATGTCAGATGAAAAGTTTTTTTTATTAAAAAACATGCACTACTCAACTTTTCATTTATTTTGGGACTACAAGTAGCCAGGGTGGCCATGTTATTTTTGTTGTTTCTTAGGGTGCAAAATGTGTGTGTACATGCATACGTTAGTACTCAGACATACTTGCTTTACTTATTAGAATATGATGTTCATACTTTTCCTTATTGTCAGCTAGACACAAATTCAGTTTTGTTTCCATCATTAAAAGGATAGCCATAACAATATTCCAGCTTATAGGCAATATTAAAAAAACATTATGATTTTAGATGTGTTATTAAGAATTTTTTAATTTTGCTTTAAGATTGAGGATATAATATATTAGTTAAGATGTATTTGGCTGTAAGGAAAAGAAAATTCAACATGAACATCTTATACACGATTGAGAAATCTGTAATCTTGATTATTTGAATAAATTCAGAGGTGGATCAAGGAACAAGAATCATTTCTTGGTTATTCTTATGAATTCACTTCCTTTGTGTGTCGGTTTCATATTCAGCCTCTTTACGTGATGGTTGTCAAGCTTCTTTGCTTCACATTTACAAATCTATCAAAGACTTCAAAACGTTTGATGGTAACCAAATCTTCTTTCCTAGAAGCCATCTTCAATCCTGCACTTATATGTCTTTGGTCCATCATATGTAGAATTTTTAAGATAATCCTTATGACCAGGGGGTTGGCTTACTATCTTGAAGGGCATAAATGATTCACTGGGACAAGAGGTCTGGGATCATCCTAAGTAAATTAGCAAGTGTGCTTCCTGACCCATCAGGATCCACATCATTAAGGAATTTGTTAGTAATGCAATTATTTGGGTCACACCCAGACCAACTGAATTAGAAACTCTTGGACCAAGAGGCAGTTGTTCGAACAAAAAAAGGGGAATACCGAATGGTTGAAAATTAAGAAAGGTGTGTGAAAAGGTTATATTCTTTCACCATACTTATTCAACTGTATGCTGAGCAAATAATCCAAGAAACTGGGTTCTATGAAGAAAAACGTGGCATCAGGATTGGAGGAAGACTCATTAACAACCTACAATATGCAGATGATACAACCTTGCTTGCTGTGAATGAAGAAGACTTAAAGTATTTATTGATGAAGATCAAAGAGCACAGCCTTTGGTATGGATCACATCTCAATGTAAAGAAAACAAACATCCTCACCACTAGACCAATAAACAACATTCTTATCAACAGAGAAAAGATTGAAAATGTCAAAGATTTCATTCTTCTTGGATCAAGTGTTGAAGAGCACAGATGTCAGCTTGAGGACTAAGGTGCACCTGACCCAAGCCATGGTATTTTCAATTATCTCATATGCTTGTGAAAGCTGAACAGTGAATAAGGAAGACCATAGAAGAATTGATGCTTTTGAGTTATGATATTGGAGGAGAATAATAATGAAAGTGCCATGGGCTGCCAAAAGAACCAACAGATCTGTGTTGGATGAAGTACAACCAGAGTGCTCCTTGGAGGCCAAAATGGCCAAACTTCAGACATATTATTAGGAGGGACCAGTCACTGGAGAAGGATATCATGTTTGGTAAGGTGGGAGGTCAGAGAAAGAGAGGAAGATCCTCAGCAAGATGGATTGGCACAGTGGCAGGATCAATGTGCTCAAGCGTGACAACAATTGTGAGGTTTATCCAGGACCTAGCAGTGTTTCGTTCTGTTGTACATAGGGTCACTATGAGTCCATACCGACTCGATGGCACTAACAACAACAACAAGGACAGAATCTGGAATCTGATATGATGATGTAGGGTGAGTTCTGCACTGCTAACAACAAGGTCAGCAGTTCACACCCACCAACTGCTCCTATACTGGGCCACTATGAGTTGGAACCGACTTGAGGGCACTTAGCAACAACAATAGGGCAGATCCTGCATTTTGTATCTTAAAGAATTCTCCAGGAGATTCTAATACAAATATGAGGACCATTGGTTTAAACTAATCAGAAGCTACGTCTGGAGCTCAAGTCAGACCCCCAAACTATACACCTACTATTTGGAAAGGGATGAAATCATTTTAGTCCTATCCATAAAAGTAAACCACACATGAAGTTGATAAAGTATATTTATCTGATAATAAAACTAATACCAAAGCATAATATTTAGTCACATTAAGTTGTAAATGGTAATTTCTTGGAACATACTTTAAATCAGATAAGCTCCAATGTTTGGGTTGGTTTGTTGTTGTTATGTGCCCTTGAGTTAGTTCTGACTCACAGCAACCCTGTAAGCAACAAAATGAAACACTGCCTTGTAGTGGTCCATCCTCACAATCAGTTGTTATGTTTGAGTCCATTGTTGCAGCTACTGTGTCAATCATCTCATTGAAGGTCTTCCTCTTTTTTGCTGCCCTCCACTTTACCATCCATGATGTCCTTCTCAAGGGACTGCTTGCTCCCTCCTGATAACATACAAAGTGAAACCAAGTCTCACCATCCGAGCTTTTAAGAAACATTCTGACTATACTTCCAAGATACATTTTATTCATTCTTTTGGAAGTTTATGGTATAATCAGTATTCTTTACCAGCATCTTAACTCAAAGGCATCAATTATTATTAAGGTCTTCTATATACTGTCTAAGGAGCTCTGGTAGCATAGTGGTTACGAATCGGGATGC
>NW_006408617.1:8621154-8624306 GCF_000296735.1 Chrysochloris asiatica
GATTTACAGCCTCGGAAACCCTGTGTAGGGTCGCTATGAGTCGGGACTGACTCCACGGCACATAACAACAACAAGAAGTAGATAATAGAATTAAATTGATACTAAAATACAGTTGCACATCCACATGTGTTAATATGTTTGAGAGACTTCAAAATTTTCCTGGGAAAAATCCACTATCTTTTCACTGCTTTTCCAGGAACTTATTGAAGCCCCTCATAGGGGTTAATAAGTTGCAATATAAAATGTCTGAGGACCAATTCTCTGGAAGACACAGAATGACCTTGCTGTCAATGCTGCCCCTCTCAACCCCATAAGAAATTTCAGATTGCCAATTACACCATTGAAGGTAGAGTTGGGAAAAATGGACAAGGTACATCATTATGTAGTATTTCCACCATAAAGATATAATTGATGTAGTTAAGTATGAGTGTACTAAAACAATTAGGAAAGGATGTGCTCTGACTCTTTATAACCTTTATTTTAAGATAATTTCTTTAATTATAAACTATATAGTGATTAATGATGGCATTCTTTAAGAACCATCTCACAACATTCTTGAAAAGTTAGCAGTCAGCTCTCATGAAGTGATGCTGTCTGATCAAGCACACCAGCAAGTTTGAAAACCATTGGTTTAGTCCATTCTATATACTCTTTACTGCTGACTCAAAATTTATGAGAAAATGGCTAATGTAATAATCTTTATTCTTTATCCTTTCTCTGGACTACCTAAGCTTCTTTATTAAAGGAAGAAAATCTGATTTCCATCCACTCTTGCTTTCTATAATCAAATTATTTTCCTCCTAAAGATTGGCAACTATAGGGCAGAGAGGAGTTGAAAATAGTCTGATACTCAAAGGTTGGTGTAATTATGTGTCATTAGTTTTAGTGAAGAGGAGTTCTGATGGCATGGTAGTTAAGCATTCAGATGTTAAAGAAACAAATAAAGGTCTGTGGTTCTGACCCACCATTGGCTCCATTCAAGAAAGATGTGGCAGTCTGTTTTTATAAAGATCATAGCATTGGAAACCCTATGGGGGCAGTTCTACTCTTTATTTTGAGTCAGAATGAATCTACAAGACAGTACTTAAGTACCAAAAAATAATAATTAAAGGAGTGTAGGATAAGTATTGTACTGACAACCACAATGTCAGTAGCTCAAGCCCATAGGCCACTCCGTGGGAGAAAGATGAAGTTTTCTGCTCCTGTAAAGATTTACATCCTCGGAAACTCTATACAGGGTCGCTGTGAGTCAGAACCAGGTCAACAGCACTTAACAACAGCAACAACAAAAATTAAACCCATTCTGTCTACTATTTTCTGTAATATTTCATGTAAAGGATATCAAAGGAAGCATCTTATTCAGGGAAGAATATCATAATATGACAAAAGGACAATTGTCATGCACATTTTTTCTGTGGCACTTTTTATCCAAGATTTTTGGCCATTTTAATAATAAAACAGATACAAATTTATTTCTAAATGAAATTCCATTTCCACTTCAATTTCTGGAAAACATTGTATGTCTTTTCCTAAAGACACAGTCTTCTCTACTAAATCTTTCCTAGTGACATGCTCTAGCTTATTTATTTTTCCTTTTCCCATTGTTGTTGCTGTTTTGTGTCATTGAGTTGGTTCCAACTCATAGCGACCCTGTATAGGGTTTCTGAGGAGCAGCTGATGAGTTTGAACCACCAAAGCTGGGGTTGAGTACTTCTCCTAAAGCACCACACATTTAACTATTGTTTTTACTGTCTTTGTTGCAAAATTAACATTTCATTGTTTTTTCATTGCTGTTGCTTGAACTAAATTTTTAAGTTCATAAGACAATATTTTACTTTAATATGTCCAATAAGCTTTAGCTGTATCATAAACATAATGGTATACAATAGCTTTTAAAGTAGAAAAAAGTGGTAAGATTCTATACACAGGTTTACAGTCAGTTCTTCCCTAATAGTAATAATAATATACTAATAGTTGTAATGTTGTTATGGAGTCCTGGTGTGACACTGTGAGCTAATGAGCTAGACTGAAGTCAGTTTGAACTGCAAGGTTAGTGGTTCTGTTCCCTGAGTGGTTCTGAAGGAGTTGCCAACACCATGCGGATTGTAACAAAGGAAGGGCTTTATTGTGCTAGCACGTGGCTCTGTGGATTCATATCCAGAGCCTGAGCCTGTGTCTTCTCTGTGTGAGGATATTTTATCAGGAATAAGGATGCATTTGGGATTGCTTAGTGAGGGCCAACAGCTTCACGAGGCTACCTGGGATTGGTTGGTTCAAACATATGGCAGGAAAGATATATGAGCATACAAGGAAGGGAGCAGTTACAGAAGCAGAAGCAGGTAAACATTAGCTCTGGGCTCTGTTCCCTCCTAGAAGTGGGTCAGGAACAGGATAATAGCCTGGGTAATACATGAGGCTTAGGAGGTCGGTTGCATATTTCCTGGAATGTGAACTTTGCCCCAGGAATGAGCTATGAGCCTGGGGGCCATGGGAGCCAGCGCCTATTTCTGCAAACCTGCCTGCCTCAGTTCAAGCTCAGCAACTGCTCCTTGGGTCAGAACCAACTCAAGGACACTTAACAACAACAGCAATGTTATTAAGTGTCATCAAGTTCACTTTGATTCATAGCAACCCTATTCACACCAGAATGAAACACTACCTGATCCTACACCATCCTCACACAATTGTGTTATTCTTGAGCCCATTGTTGCAATGAACTGTGTCAGTCTGTCTCCCTGGGGGTCTTCTTCTTTTTAACTGATCCTCTTTCTATTTTACCAAACATGATATCCTTCTCCTGGGACTGGTCCCTTCTGATAACATTTACAAAATACATGAAACAAAGTCTTATTATCCTCACTTGTAAGGAGCATTTTGGTTGTAATTTTTCGTTGACAAATTTGTTTGCTCTTTTGGCAGTGCATGGTATTTTAAACATTCTTTGCCAACACCAAATTCAATTGTATCAATTTTTCATCAATTTTCCTTATTAATTGTCTAGTTTTCACATGCATACAAAGAGATTATAAATACAATTTCTTGCGTCAGATAAAAGTTTGTCTTCAAAGTGACATCTTTGCTCTTTAAAAAGGTCTTGTGCAGCAGATTTGCCCAGTGCAGTACTTCATTTGATTTGTTCACTACTGTTTCCA
>NW_006408617.1:8626121-8635651 GCF_000296735.1 Chrysochloris asiatica
CATCCAGTCATTGAAGCCAGGTCAAGTGGGTATTATCTGCAAGTGTGGGTGTTCTTGTGCATGTTTGGCATAGACCATTGAGTGTTTCCAGTGCTACATCGCTTTGTTAAGACATTTCAACTGGTCTTCTGTCGATTCCTGGAGCCCTGTTTTTTGCCAGTGCCTTCAGTGTAGTTTGCATTTCTTCCTTCAATATCACTTGAGATTATTGAACATCCACCAATTCTTTGTGGTACAGTGACTCTTTTTATTTTTCCAATCTTCGTTTGTCACTTCTTGTATTGTTCAATAGTTTGTTGTTACTGTTAAGTCTCGTCAAGTTAGTTCCAACTCACAACAGCCCTTAATCCTATCTCCCATTTGCTTTAGCTACTTTACATTCAAGAGCAAGTTTCTGGGTCTCTTTTAACATCCACTTTTGTCTTTCCTTTCTTTTCTGTATTTTTAATCACCTTCTTTTTTCTTGTATGATATTCTTGATGTCATCCCACAACTTTTTTTGGTCTTTGGCCATTAGTATTCAGTGCACCAAATCTGTTCTTGAAATGGTCTCTAAATTCAAGTAGGATATATTTAAAGTCTTATTTTGACTTCCATAGACTTGTTTTCATTTACTTCAACTTCAATCTGAACTGGCATATTAGCAGTTAATGGTCTGCTCCACACTCTGCTTCTGGCCTTATTTTGACTGTTCATATTGAGCTTCTCCATCATCTCTTCCCACAGATGTTGTCAATTTGATTCCTCTGTATTCCATATGCTAAGTTTCTCAGTTTATGTTGAAGAAAGGTATATGAAATGAATAAGTCATCCTAGCATGTAATCTTCAGTGTGATTTCTATCACCAAGTACATATTTTCCAACTATTGATCCTTCCCCTTTATTTCCAACTTTATCATTCCAATCACTGGTAATTATCACTGCATCTTGATTGCACATTTGATCAACTCAACACTGAATAATTGGGAGAATTCTTCAGCTTCTTCATCATTGGCTTTGGTGATTAATGTGTAAATTTAAATAATAGTTGTAATAATTAGTCTTCATTGTAGGTGTATAGATATTATCCTATCACAAACAGCATGCTATTTCAAGATAAATTTTGAAATGTTCTTTCTGATTATGAATGCAAAACCATTTCCCTTCCCTTTGCCATTCCCAGCTTAGTAAACCATATGATTGTCTAATTCAAAATGGTCAATACCTCTCTAGCTCACTAATGCTAGGATACGAATCTTTCTGTGTTCCATTTCATTTTTGACAATGTCTTAATTTTCTGTGATTCATACTTCATCCATTCCACATTCTAATTATCAATGGATGCTTATAGCTGTTTCTTCTCAATGTTGAGTCATTCCTCATCAGCAAATAAAGATCCAAAACTTTGCTCCATCCATGTCATTAAAGTCAAATCTATTTTGAGAAATCAGCTCTTCCCAAGTGGTATTTTAAGTGCCTTCTCTTCTAAAGGGCTTATCTTTGGGCAATATATCAGACAATGTTTCACTGCTATTCCTAAAGTGTTCAAGGCTAATCCCTCAGAAGTGGACTACCTATTCCTTCTTCCTGGTTTGTTCAACAGTCTGAAAGCACTGTTGAAACCTGTCTACCATGGGTACTCTGCTACTATTTGAAACACCAGTGGCATAAATACCAGCATCACAGCAATATGCAAGCCACCAGAGTACGAAAAACCGACCGACTTGTGGGAATATTAATAGCTATCATTAATGTTTGTGGCACTGTAGAATAATCACTAGACCTCAAGTCCTTTTGAACCACAAAGACCATGGTTCAAACTCACAAGCCATTCCTAGGAAACTCTATACAGAGTCACTATGAGTTGGAACCAACTCGACAGCACTTAACAACAACAACAATTTTAAGTATTTCACATGAAGTGTCTATATAGTTTCCCTAACAAGCCCTTCACAGTAGGAAAAAAAAAAAAAATCCTATGATCACATAAAGTGGTGCTGTAGGTTAGGCACTGGTGTGGCATAAGCCCTGGTGTGGCACTGTATAATAAAACATGGACTGCAAGGTCAGTTTGAACTGCAAGGTTGGTGGTTCAAATTCACCATTCACTCGATGGAAGCCCTATACAGTGTTGCTATGAGTTGGAACTGACTAGATGACACTTAACAACAACAACATGCTAACAGCAAGATCTTTGATGCAAACTGCTCTGTGGAAGAAAGATGAGGATGTTTGCTCCATAAAAATTTCCAACCTCAGACCTGTATATAGGGATCAGTATGCGTTGGAACAACTAGATGGCAATGGGCCTGGGTTATGATCACATAGGTTAAGGACTGGCACCCAAGGAATTTGAGTCTAAAATATGCACCCTTCATATGCACATATGGTTAGGCAGTAGGAGCCTTTTTCAAACACCTGCCTACAAAAATTCTCACATTGATGAATTTCAGTAATTTTAAGATTACTTGAAAATTTGTTAAAATTATTAAAAATTGAATTTATAGTTTGGGAATTATTCTAAAAATAAATGAAATATAGGAAAAAGACAATTATGAGCAATGACTTGATAATATATTCTGAGTAAAATAAACATTGGATTTGAGCTTCTTTAAATATGAGAAATGAGATCGATGCTAATTCATCAAAAACTCACTATAAAGGCAGGAAGCATTTGTAAAATTAGACTTGACATTTTGAGACTATAGATTACATCTTTGGCAAGACCTGTCTGATCCAGAGGACCTGAGCTAGAGTTAAAACAAACTGAGCTTTGGACCGGTTCATTCTGTCACATGCTTTCCTTACTTATGTCTAGGAAATGAAATTATTCCATCTTTAATCTTTAATTTCTAAGAAAAGTCCAACTCAAAGGAAAAAGATTTCTGAATAATAGTTAATTTAAATTATTTATGTGAGGAATTTATTACTAAAAACCAAGAGTTATGTGTGATTTTAAAAAATTGTCTCTTATTAAAAATAAGAGGTAGAAAAAAACTACAACAAAGGCCAAGTTCATAATTACGTAAGATGAATGCACTGCTTTAACCCTGTCTTAAAATAAATAAATGTAAAACAAAGACAATAAAAATGTTAAGTCTTGGCCTTTGTGAATTAATCATTCTTTACATAATATAATTTATAATTCTTTACAGAATAAAATCCTGCAGTAGATTTTAATGGGCCGACTGAAACTTCCATGGCATTCAAGCTAAGTAGAAAAACATAATCCAAGGCCATTTCTAGAAAGAAAGTTTGTTTTGATTGCTAACATGACCAACCCTCATCTGTTTAGCAGAAGCAGAATCTGACATAACGTAGATCAGGGCATCAGAGTTTAAAGTTAGGAGCTTGAGGGTTCAAAACCAGAAAATCTTAAATGAGAAATTCAGTTTTTCTAATGACTAGTTAAATTGCTTGTTGCTCCAGTTCATATACCAAACATGGCTCAGTCTTGGACCAGCCCTTGTGATGTGTTTTTGTATGTTCAAGTCCCTTGTTGTGCCATCTTTCAGCATTGTTGTAGTTAATGTTAAGTGATATCAAGTCGGTTCTGACTAATAGCAATCCAGTATAGGGTTTCAGAGGAACAGATGGTGGTTTTGAACTGCCAACCTTGTAGTTTGAAGTTCAGTGCTGATCTAATAACACCACACCAGGAATCCTCCAAAATGCACACAGGGAGATATTCTTTTGTGGTCCACTAGCTAATTTTGGAAAGTAGATAGCCAGGCCTTTCTTCCTGGTGTGTCTTACTCTGGAAGCTCTGCTGAAACTTGTCCACCATTGGCTACTCTGCTTATCTTTGAAATACCAGTGATGCAGCTTCCAGCATCAAAGCAACATACAAGCCCACATAAGATGACAGACTAGCAGATCGGTGGAGGTTAAATAACTTTCCCTAACCTCCATGTTCAAATATTTCAAGTAGATATGAATGGATATATTAACTCAAATGATTGTTGCAGAAAACAACTAAAAAGATATGAAGCTCCCAGTAGGATAGATGCTACATACACTCAGTACTCTGCTTTTCACTCATGAATTATTTACATCTTAATTGATCATAAAAACATTTTTAATACTTTATTGGCATTATGGCTTATTCTGCTAAGTTATTTTTGTGTTAACATAAATAACACAAGTTTAGAGTATCTAAATGGTTCTTGAGAGGGAGGACCTTTTAAACAAACAACAATAGTTACATAGATAGATGTATAGATAGATAGACTTATTTTGCATATATATATATATATATAAAACATCCCACACATTACTTGGGAGGTAGCTACTAGCTGCTCAGTTTCAGCCCCTTGAATGAATTGTCCCTCCATTCTGTAATGTGAAGAACAACAGAATTAAGAAAGACAAAATGACATATTAGTTCATCAAAACTGTTGAGTGTGTGTGTTTGTTGTAATATTGTTTAAAGTATTAACTCATAACAAGGTCAAAGATACATGCATTAAATGCACTTTGAAAAGAATTCAAAGAAGAAAATATATATCATATATATCATCTTTAGCTATCAAAAATATTGCCCTTTCCCATTTGTCCAGTAATTGAAATTAAACTGTAAAGCACAATAGCTCCAAGAGATAAAATACAACCATATGTTACCTAAAGGGAAAGTGGACAATTTAATGAAGATGTGACTAGATTTCTCTTTTTTCTCTTCTTCCTTCAATAAAGTTGTTTCTTTCCATCCCCAAGAGCCTGTCTCACAATGACCTTTGTGAAAGAAAACTCAGTGACATTGCCTGCAGAAATCATCTACTGCTTCTAAGTCACTCACAGGCTTTGCTTCAAGGCAAGAAAACACATTGTTCCCAATCAGAAAGCAGTGTGCTGTCTTCAGAAAGCCTAGTGTTCCTATAAATGCAACCCCAGCTCTTATGGTCAGACTGATATATTTTAATGGATTCCTCATAATGAACTATGAATCATGGCTGAGTGTCACTGATGTGTCCAGGAAGCTATGGGTTTTTGCTGTTGTTGCTACTGTTATTTCTTTTAAGGTGAGCAATAAGATACCAAAACTGGAATGAATTTAACAGTCTAATATGGAGCTACTCAGCATACATTAAAATATCTGCACTCTATTTATGAATAGTTTAAGCAGGATGGTCTTGAAAATAAAAAAGAAACTATTAATTTGATCTAAGTAACCTAGCATCTTGTTTGTATAACTTAGCTATTATCCTTTTACTTTTAATTATAAACAGATATCACTGTGTTGTAGAAGTTGGCCTTTAAATGAATGAAAATTCATTGGTAGTTTTTCTTTACTCTATCTGGTGACCAACAGAGATGGGAGACATTCACATTTTGAAGCTGAGAAGGCAGAGATTCAGGGAAATGGGGCCAAACTTAGTAAGAAAGAGCAAACAACTGTCCTCCCCAATCTAGATCTTATTAAAATCATGGGTTTTTAACTCAATTATCTGTAGTTGTTCTTTATCCTCTGGGGTAAAAGTAAAAAGAAAATTACTGAAATGCAGACATTTCCTTGGTTCGTTATTTAAAGTAAGGCCTGACTTAGAAATGGTTTTTGGTCACTCATAGATGGTCCTTTGCAGTCATGTTTACTTAGATTGCCTAGTAAAGCAAACAGTGAAAAACCTAGATGTCACAGCAGGACTCCTGAAAAGAGTCTGCTTAATTCATTTCTTTGGGTTATTATTCTCATATGTTTGTGGATCCCTGTATTATAAACTGTTGACTGGTGATTCTCCATTTTTGTTTTTTGATTTATTATTGTTTTTGTTCCATCCGCCACAATTCTGACATGATGACATGTGAGTGGCAGGGTTGCATTCCTTATGGAGAAAAGGAGTAAAGGTCATTCCATGGTAAAGATAACGAGATGATTAATACGTTGGCTTTCAAATCAAAATGTCATTTTGTATAGCATTTATATTCTGTCTGTCAGATAAAATATCAGTAAACAAGGAACTAAATTAATTCACCATAAACTTTATGAACTTGCTGCAATATGTAGCCTGATGCCATTGAGTCTATTCCAACTCACAGTTGCCTCATGTATGCAAAGTAGAACTGCCCCATTAGGTTTTCTTGGCTACAGTAGCTACAGAAAAAGATGAGCAGGCCTGTATTCTAGGCACTGCTGGAGAGTTCAAACAAAATTAGTAGCAGAGCACAAACTACTCATACTACCCAGAGACTTCACAATAGATATACATGAGTTCTGGTATAACACTATAGGATAAAGCACTGAACCTCAAGATCAGTTTGAACTACTATACAGGGTTGCTTTGAGTTGAAACCAACTCAAAGGCACTTAACAACAAAATACAATTCAGAAAGTATGGCTTTATCATTACAAATCCTTATTCAAAAATATCAAAATGTGAAGCTATTGATTTTTTTATATATATCCTCCACCTAGGTCCTATATGCTTCTGAAGGGGTGTTTCCATGGCACTGTATGATAAGCACTGGATGGCTAAACACCAGTTTGGCGGTTCAAACCCAGCATCTCCTACTTGGAAACTCTTTACAATGTCACTATGACATTGGACTCAACAGCACACATCAACAACATAAAAACTCTTCCACCAAAGAATTCTGCAGTCTTCTATTTGCACCACATCAAAATGGAAGTTTTGGCATCCTTATGATAAGTACTGAACTGTGAGCTGTAACATCTGCAGTTTGAGCCTGTGAGAAAAAGATAAGGTTTTCTGTTCCTGCAAAGATTTGAAGCTTCGGAAACCCTAGACAGGGTCATTATGAATTAGAACCAACTCCACAGCACTTAACAACAATAAAGCGACATAAAGGATGTTTCTTTAAAGTGTTCTTTGAGTTTAGAAACAAGAAGGGCAAGGTCAGGACTGAAATGTGGATGGAGTAAGGTTTCCCAATCAAATTCTTGTAGAGTAATCATTACTGCCCCAAAGAATGAGTAGGTGTATTGTTATTGTTGTTAAGTGCCGTTGAGTTGATTCTGACTAATGTTGTTGTTGTCAGGTGCCATCGAGTTGGAACCGACTCATGGCGACCCCTGTACAACAAAACGAAAAAATGTCCAATCCTGGGCCAACCTCACTACCGCTGCCACACTTGATGGCCGAGCCATTTCATTGGGGTCTTCCTCTCCTTCTCTGACCCTCCATCTTACCCAGCATGACATCCTTCTCCAGCGACTGTTCCTTCCTGACAATATGTCCAAAGTATGAGAGATGAAGCTTAGTCATCCTGGCCTCCAAGGAGCACTCTGGCTGCACTTCTTCCAACACAGATCAGTTGGTTCTTTTGGCTAATAGCGATCCTATATAGGGTTTCCGAGGAGCAGCTGGTGGATTTGTACTGTTGACGTTGTGGTTCAAAGTCCAGTGTGATCCTTCAGTGCCACGCCAGGATCCAAATGCATTTTAGCAATGGTGAAAATATTCATAGGTGGAACTTTCCTGCCTTTTTCTCACCAATGTTGTTTTCCATGTTCTTGAAACATCTTCATAGTAAGCCCTCATTATTGTCCTGTGTCCTTAGAGAAAAATCTATAAAGATTAACACTTTGAAATCCCAAAAAACATACACCATTACCTTCTGAGATGACCTCTGTGCCTTGAATCTAATTGGACCAACAGATCTCCCTGGAAGCTGACAGTTTGATTGGACCTCTTTTTTTTTTTTTTTTTTTTCTGTTGAAGGCACCCTAAGAATGATGCATTTCTAAAAGAACTTGCCTGCAGCCAACCACTGATTACAGAAGCCTATTTAAACACATAATGTTTTGAATAAATTCATGAATATATGAATTGGAACTCTAGTAGCAACACTTTCTGATTTTTGTATAAAATTAACAAATAGTAAAATAAATCTCAGGTGTTAGAATAATTGTTACTTGTTTGAAAGGTGAGAAATAGTGGTTTTGAGAAGAACCAAGGAGATCTTTTGTGGAGCTATTATTGGTGGCGCTGTGAGCTAAGGATTGGGATGCTAGCTAATCACAAGGTCAGTGGTTGAATCCACCTGGTGTTCTGCAGGAGAAAGATGAAACTCTCTGCTCCTGTAAACATTTACAGTGTTGGAAACGCTCTGAAGTAGTTTTACTCTGCCCTGTATTTTTGTTATGAGTAGGAATCGACTTAAGAGCAATGGTTTTTGTTATTGTTGTTGTTTATCTGGTTTGGTTTAGAACAACCTGTCCTGGGAAGTTTCTTAGTATGTAAGCAACAATACTTGAGGTAAAACTTCAAGACTTGATTTTCTAATACACAACTCTAAATCAGCGCTTTTGGGATTCAAGAAATAAATGGGGAAGAAATTAATCTTATTTCATTTTAGAGTACTTTGCACTCTTTTTGTCGTTGTTGTTATGTGCCGTGGAGTTGGTTCCGACTCATAGTGACCCTGCACAAGGTTTCCAAGGCTGTAAATCTTTAAGGGAGCAGAAAACCTCTTCTTTCTCCCACAGAACAGCTGGTAGTTTCGAACTGCCAACCTTGAGGTTAGCAGCCCGATTCGGAACCACTTCACTACTCTGTCCTATAGGTCCATTATAAGTCAGAAACTACTCAGTGGTTGTAGGTTTGGTTTGTATTTTTGCTGTGCTCTTAAGCAATATATGTGTACAAATGTTTCATTATTGTATCTTAAAACACTATTCATTGTAATGAGCATATGGCACAACGAATATTTGCTGTTAAGTAGGAAAAAAGTTCAAAATCATTGCTATATAGGGTGAAGAGATGCTAATAGCATACTATAGAATGACATGTGTATTTCTAGAAATATGAAACTTCACTGGAAAGTAATTGCTAATCATCAATTATATTTTTAGATTTCAGCATGTAGTAAGATCTGATGCAGTTAGGTTCCATCGAGTTATGGGACTCACAGCGCGTCTGTGTACAACAGAAACAAGCACCACCTCTCCTGTATCAGCCTCACAACCATCGTTCTATTTGAGCCCATTGGTGCAGCCACTATACCAGTCATCTAGTTGATGCTCTTGTTCTTTTTCAGTGACCCTCAGCTATACCAAACAGGATGTCTTTCTCCAGGAATTGGTCCTTCCCAATGACATGTCCAGAGAATATGAGACAGAATCTTGCCATCCTTGCTTCGAGGATTTCTTCCAAGATAGATTTCTGTCATGGTATATTCAATATTCTTCACCGATCCATAATTCAAAGGTCTTCCTTACTCATTGTAATAATAATTTAAGTAAATATGTGTAAGCATTTAAAATGCATGGCAGATAAAAGGAAATGACTGGATTAGAAAGTAAATAGCATTTTATATCTTCAAATCTCATGCAAATTATCACATATTTTCTACTTCATCATTAATAACAAATTATATAAAATTATTTTGTAAGTGTGATGCTGTGGGTTAATAAGCCAGACTGCAAAGCCATTTGAACTGCAAGGTTGTCAGTTCAAGCTCACCAGCTGCTCCTTGGAAACCCTATGTTGTTGTTGTCAGGTGCCATCGAGTCGGAACCGACTCATAGCGACCCCATGCACAGCAGAACGAAACAATGTTCGATCCTGGACCAACCTCACCACCGCTGCCACCCC
>NW_006408617.1:8637036-8639410 GCF_000296735.1 Chrysochloris asiatica
TAACTAATAAATTTTAATAATCTTTTAACAATTATATCTAAATTGCAGTTGCAAACACAGAAATTGAAAAGGATTAGAACACATTTTTATGAGTTGCCATCCTTGCAACTCATTAAAAGGACCAATTACTGGAGAAAGACATCATGTTTGGTAAAGCTGAGGGTCGCTGCCCCAGTCCCATAATCTCCATGGCTTGTCTATTCATATTCTACTAACTACAAAGAACCATGATCCATTCAATCCGTTTTGAAGACTTTACAATGTTAACTAAAATGGTTTGTTTTTGTTTTGTTAAATGTTTGACTCATAGAGACCTAGTTCAGGGTTGCCAAGAAACAGCTGGTGGGCTTGAACCACCAACCCTGAGGTTAGCAGTCCACTGCTTATTCTACAGCACCAAACCAGGACTCAAATTAAAATTATGGTGGTGGTGGTTGTGTGCCATAGAGTTGGTTCCGACTCATAGCCACCCTGTATAGGGTTTCCAAGGCTATAAATCTTTTATTGGAACAGAAAGCCTCATCTTTCTCCCACGGTATGGCTAGTAGTTTTGAACTGCTGACCTTGAGGTTAACAGTCTGACTGGTAACCACTACGCTACCAGAGCTCTTTAACTAAAATTATATTGTTGTTGTTGTTGTTAAGTGCTGTCAAGTTGATTCCAACCCATAGCGACCTTGTATAGGATTTCTAAGGAGCAGCTGGTGAGCTTGAACCGCCAACCTTATAGTTCAAATGACTTTGTAGTCTGATGCATTAGCCCACAGCACCACACCAGGACTCCAACTAAAATTGTAGCTGCCAGTATATGAATATATAGTAGATATAATAGCTGGATTTCTGGAAGGTTATTTCTATTTTAAAGAACTTTGAAAAGCATTAAGGAAATGTAAAATTAAAAGTAAAATCCGTACCTACTTCTCCATGTAGTTTGATCGTGTAGCTTTTGTTAAGGTGGCATTCAGAACCTCAGTGCTAAGGATTCATTGTTCTGCGTGGACAATGGGCTTTTTAGTTTGGGGTAACACGATATTTTGCTATCCTTTATGCAAGTCGGAAATATGGGCTGATTGAAGAGATTCATTAGAGTGAATGAAGATTTCAGCTCCTTGGTCCTGTCCAATGGGGAAAAATGAAGAAGAACCTGCTAAAAATGGGCAAACAGAGTGCTGGGTGCATAAGATGAGAATACCCTTTCTTCTTCAGGTTTTCTGAGAAGATCTGTGCAAACTATTATTTAAGAACAGCGACTGCTAATTAATTCTTTAAAAACCAAACCTTGGAGTTGATTCCATGTCACAGTGACCCTGTAGGGCATAGTAGAAGTGCTCCATAGACTTTCCAAAGCTGTAATGCTTACTGAAGTCAACGGCCAAATCTTTCTGCCACAGAGCAGTTGGTGGATTTTAACTGCTGAACTTTTAAAGCCAACTTTAACCAGTGCACCACCAGGGCTCCTGCTTATTCATTCGTGTTGTTGTTGTTGTTGTTGTTGTGTGCCGGTCAGTGGATTCTGACTTATAGTGACCCACTCTAGGGTTTCTGAGGAGCAGCTGGTCGGTTTGAACAACCCACCTTGCTTATTCTACAGCATCACATCGTATATTTATGCACACATTTAATATAATTAATACATATGTAACATAGATTTACTATATTGGGCACGTATTAAATGTGTGTGCTTGAATATAAAAACTTAGCTTATTTCATTTGTAATATATATATATATGTATATATATATATATACATATATATATATATAAAATTAAGAATTAGAAGGAGACACATTCTTATATCCAAACTATCCTTTCATAACAGATTTTTTCTAGGCAAACAACTTATTTATTGCAAATGCCTTTTTAAACAACATATAGAAACATATCCATGTGGACCTCACCAAATAGACTACACAGGAATCAAATAAACTATATCTGTGGAAAAAGAGGATGAGAAGTTCATTATTACCAGTTACAACAAGGCCAGCAGCAGACTGTGGACTAAACTGTCAATTGTTCATATGCAAATTCAAGTTCAAGTTGAAAAAAATTAAAACAAGTACACTAAGGTGATATATAATTTTGAATATATCCCCTGAATTTAGAGACAGTATCAAGAACATATGTGATATACTGAACACTAATGACCAAAAACCAGCCAAGTTGTGGGATACCATCAAAGATATTATATAGGAAGAAAACAAAAGGTCACTAGAAACACAGAAAAAAAAAAGAAAAGAACAAAATGGATGTCAGAAGAGATTCTGAAACTTGCTTTTGAACATAGAACAATTTCAGTGAAAAGAAAAAATGATGAAATGAAAAGAGCTGAAGAGAAGATTTCAAAGGGTGGCTTGGGAAATAAACAACATTCTTAT
>NW_006408617.1:8639832-8649689 GCF_000296735.1 Chrysochloris asiatica
CCAAGTGGCAGCATTGATGGACTCAAATGTGGCAACAATAGTGATGTTGGCCCAGGATTGGGCAGTGTTTCTTTCTGCTGTGCATAAGGTCACTATGAGTTGGTACCAACTCGATGGCACCTAACAACAACAACAACCAGGAGAATGAACAATATTCTTGGAAGAAGTGCAACCAAGATGCTCCTTAGAAGTGAGATGGCAAGACTTCATTTCATCTATTTTGGTGACATTTCTTCAGGAGGAACCCGTTCATGGAGAAGGACATCATTTCTTGCTGAAGTGGAGGGTCAGTGAAAAAGAATATCCCCAATGTGATAGATTAACACTCGCTACAACAGTGGACTCAGACATAGAAATGATTTTGAGGATGACACAAGACTGGTCAGTGCTTTGTTCTGCTGCTGTAGGAGGATCGGTATGAGTATGAACTGAGTCAGTGACACATAACAACAACCAAACATCCTTACATAGATAAAATAACTGTGTCCCTTCAAAGATAGCAGAAAAGGAGGAGGGGAGGAATTTATATGCCAAACCTCATCTTTTAACTTACCCCATTTGAGAATGAAAGATGAATTTTGGGTTTGCAGATTTAAGAGAGCAGATATTGCAACTGAGATGCTGGCAGCCTATTCTGTCAGGAGGGAACAGTCGCTGGAGAAGGATCTCATGCTGGGTAAGATGGTGGGTCAGAGAAAAAGAGGAAGACCCCCAATGAGATGGATCAGCCATTGATGGCATCAAGTGTGGCAGCGATAGTGAGGTTGGCCCAGGATCGGATATTGTTTCGTTCTGCTGTGCATGGGGTTGCTATGAGTCGGTACTGACTCGATGGCACCTGACAACAACAACAACAACAATGCTGGTAGCTAATGGGCTTTAAGGTAACCTAGCTGATACAGAGTTTGGGTCTAATACTTACAGCAACTAACATCAAGATAGCATGTGAAAAGTGACCAGAAATAGCCATTTTGAATTACTTACAAAAACTATGTGATCTCACATGCATAGTTATGAGAGATGACTTTCCTTTTAATTTGGTTCATAACCCATGCACACATACCTTTTAAGAAGATGTGTAATAGTTCAGAGTACCTTAACCTCTTCTGGGCCTTAATGTAAAACGCTATGGCTGCCCCTTCTCTCATGGGAGTTGCCTAGGACAACTCTTTGGATAAAACTTAGTTCAAGGACTCTCAGAAAGGACCAGCATCATTGCTTGGAAAGCAGAGGGATACTATCAGCCTCTGTTCTGTGATTAATTGCCATCAGATCATGAAAGCTAAATATTCTTCTATGCCATAGTAAGGAATTCACCTTCTGTAATGATTTGCTATCCATATCCTTGCTTATTGTTGTTGTTAAGTGCCGTTTAGTCGGTTCCAACCCATAGCGACCCTGTACAGGGTTTCCGAGGCTGTAAATCTTTATGGGAGCAGAAAGCCTCATCTTTCTCCCACGGAGCGGCTAGTAGTTTCGAACTGCTGACCTTAAGGTTCGCAGCTCAATTTGTAACCACTATGCTACCAGAGCTCCTTGCTGTGACTGACTAGCCGTCATGGATTGAATGGTGTCCTCGAAAAAACACATGCTGTACATTTTGTATCTGAGGATATAATTCCATCTGGGAGTAGGATTTTGTTTGTTAAATTAATGAGGCAGTAGTATGCATTTTAAGTAAATCACTTTTGAGATACAAAAAGATCCCCTTGAAATGAGTTCCTGGGTCCAACGGCTCAGGACCATAGTCTCAGGGGACTTCAAGATTAATTGGCATTACACAGTCCACCAAGACAATGTTCTACATCCTACTTTAGTGGATAGCGGCTGGAATCTTAAAAGCCATGATCTAAGTTGAAGTCCTGATGTGGCACTACAAGATAAACACTGGATTTCAAACTCCCCAACCTCTCCTTGAAACCCTATACAGGGTTGCTATGAGTCAGAACCAACTAGAAGATACATTTTCTCAATCCACAGTAAAGAAGAGTGAAGAAAATTAAAGTGATATGAAAACAGTTAGTACAAAGGACTAATGAACCACAAGAATCACAGCATCCATGACCCTGAGACCAGAAGAACAAAATGCTGCCCGGCTACTACTACCCACTGTTCTGAAAAGAATCACAATAGGAGATCCTGGAAAGAGTGGCACAAAAATGTGGGACCAAATCAAAATAGTAATAACAAGACCAAGTGAAACCCCTGAGATGTTTTTCCTGCTGTTGTTAAGTGCCATTGAGTCGGTTCTGACACATAGCGACCTTGTATGCGATTTCCAAGGAGCAGCTGGTAGGTTTGAACTGCCAACCCTATGGTCACTCTTTAATCCTTTAAACCAGGGATATGAGATCAAAGGGCAGCAAATGCCCAGGGATCCAACTCAGAAGGCAGAAAAGGTACAGGAAAGAAGGATGACTAGAAATGGCAAACAAAAGGATATAATGGGAAGCATCCTGTTACATAATGAGGACTAGAGCCAACATAATTAATCAAAATGTGTATGAATTTTGAATTGAATTTAAATTTGTTTTGTAAACCAAATCACAAAGGGGGACCGGAGGTGCCCCTTCTTCACAAAAGCTAGTAAGCACAAATGGAGGGGAAAATACATGTCACAGGAAGATCACCAAGGAACCCAAGTACAGAAACTGAAAAGAGACAAGGACCTTCTCCTAAAACCCACAAAGAGAGAACACCTTAGCTCCATTAATTCAGACTTAGCTGTATAAAAATATACAAGTGTATGTATAAAAAGCATTGCTACTAGGATTTTAGCTCATACTTCCAAAGGGTTATTGAAAACAAGATGCATTTAAACACATCTTTGTGATCAGTGAATGACTGAGACAAAAATTATCTCACTAATACACCTTTCTTAGGATGCCTTCAGAAAATGGTCCAATCAAAACAGTGGCTTCCACGGGAATCTCTTGGATCAGTTATATTCAAAATCTTAGAAGATTTTTGGAATCCACAAGGGGTAATCTTGATAGCTTTTCTCAAAGGATGCAGGATGGTAATAGGAGTTTATTATAAAGAAATCTTGAGAAAATCAAAAACTATTATTGAGGAAAAAAGCCAGCAAAGTTGCACTGAGGAACTATTTTCCCCATCACAATATGTGCCTTCTCATTCTTTTAGGATAGCAAGGGCTGTCCTGTGAGAATTTCATTTGGAAACCTTACTCCATCCACCGTACAACCCTGATCTTGCTCCTTCAGACTTAATTTTGTTCCCCAAACTCAAAGAACATTTCAAAGAAACAAAATTTGAACCCCTAGAGGATGCCAAAACCACCTTGCCGAATTCTTTGGGGGAAGGGTTAGAGAGATGGAAACACTGCCTTCTAGAGTGTATAGGATATATTCTAGGTGGAGGATAGATCAAGAAATAATAGCTTCACATGGTGATATTTTAGTTTAATAAGGAGTTCTATTATTTTATAGCAAGACTTTTTGACTTAACTTTGTTTTTCATTTTAATTAAAGTCACCCATTTGTATATTTCTGTTATAGTAACACTAAGAAATGAAGACAATAGCTAATTTCACAATTTTCATCCTAAATATAGGAACCTTGGTATCACTGTAGAATAAGCAATGGACCTCAAGGTCAGCAGTTCAACCCCACCATCCACTCCTAAATAGAACTATGAGACTTTGTGCTCCTGTAAAGGTTAACAGCCTCAGGATTCCTTTATCAGGTCACTCTGCATCAGAACTGACTCTGCAGCAGTGGGTGGATTCTAAATTAATGCTTTTGTTGGCTCTGCTATTCCTGCATATCTGAAGCTAGTTTTCTTTTTAAGCTTTTATTGTGAATTGAGTGATAGTTTACATGGGAAAACATCAGTTTTACACTCATTATGCATCATCATTCAATAGTAGTTGCTTCTATTCCCTCTGGTTTTTTTGTTTGTTTGTTTTGTTTTGTTTTTGCTTGTTTGTTTGTTTTTATGTAAACAAAAGCACTCAAGAATATATAATAATGTAAACAACCAAAGGGCACATCTGCAAGTCTGCCTCCTGGCCACCAGCACACAGCTTTTCTCTTTCCATGAGTCTAGAATCTTCAGCTGCTGCCTCTCTCCATTTCCTCATCTCTGCCGCCATCTCTGGTGTCACTGTTTCTCTGGATAGGGCCCACCATTCTGTTTCTGTGAAGCTACTTTGTATAGAGTATGTACATTAGACAATTTTCATATGTTGATGACTTCACGTCATAATCCATACACATATTTCTTTAAGCTACTTGGGCCTTCTGTATCAAAGTGTATGTTTGAAAACATGCATTGAAAGTGGGATGTTAACAAGCATGACTAAGAATTCTTCTATCAGTGGTTATATACCCTAAGTCTTTTATACCTCCCAAAACCATCTCACTATATTGTGTCATTTTCTTCCCAATTAATGGGCCTAATCCAAGATTTTCCATAAAATTTATTCTCATTCTAGGATCTTCCTTTTGAGGCACCTGGATCCATCTTGTAGATTCACTCTCTCCTGACCTGCATGTCTTCCATTTAAACTTAAGAATAAAATTGAACATTGGTCTGGAGATTGAACAGAAATTTATATCTGTCCACCATATCTCCACAGTTATCTAGAAGACACTTGGGAAACTTTTTTTCTCCTTTGACTAGTCTAAGTTCCTCCTGCATCAGAGACTTTGCCTTATTTCCTACCTTTGCTTGCTGTGTTGTTCTTTCTCACTCTTCTTATTTGTCATCTTCGTCTTTGTCAGCAATAAAGGAGCAGAATTATCAAATGGTAAGTGGCAATCACCTGCAGTGCTATCACTATTTCATTGGGTTGGAATTCCTTAAGACAAATTGCCTTATAATAATGTAATATAGGTCGAATCAACTACATTGCCATCTAGTTGATTCTGATTCATAAAAACCCTATAGGACCAAGTTGTTGTTGTTCTTAAGTGCTGTTGAGTTGGTTCCGACCCATAGCGACCCTATATGGGGTTTGCAAGGAGCAGCTGGTGAGCTTGAACCACCCACCTTGCAGTTCAAACTGCCTTTGCAGCCCAGCGCATTAACATACAGCGCCACACTAGGACTTCATAGGACCAAGTAGAGCTGAATAACAGACTCCAAGGTTGCATCTTTACAGAAGCCTCATCTTTCTCCTGCAGAGTGGCTGATGGGTTTCTACTCCAGTCTTTGGTTAGCCACTATACCACCAGGCCTCCTCTAAATGTTCTTACTTCTAAATGTCATTATTTGAAAGAGCATAAAATTATTTTCTATGTGGAACATCAAAACTGCCAAAAGCAAATTTAGCCTGAATTTGGCTACTTAATTATATAACTAATTAAGACACCTGCATTAAGCACGTTCTGCATTCAGAAATTTGTCATGGGTTCTGCAGGGAGTAAATAAGGGAACAGAAGCTTCTGAGCTGATGATCTTAAAGTCTGGTTGCAGAGCCTAATCATTCACTTGATCCTCTTTTTTAAATCAAGTATTTATTGAGCAGCAATTATCTGCAAATCATTCTAAGTTATTCCACCATTTCCAATATCACCTAGATCCTAAAGAAGCATGACCTAAAAAATGGATACATTGGGAATAACCTGTGAAGATATTTTATGACCTTGCGATTAGCAGTCCAATGCTTATCCTACAACAATACACCAGTACTCTAATTTTACTCCCAAGCAAACATTAATTCAGAGTGTATTATGTGCCCAGCACTATGCTTGCCACTAAGAACATAGATTCCCTGCTTTCAAGAACCTGACTGACACTCTTTTAAAGAAACAAGCTTTTAAAAGATTTCTGTATGTTTTCATGAGTATAGAGACCTGGTCATGTTGTGGGAGGCACCACAAATCCACAGCTTGAATCCACCAGCTGCTCTGTAGGAGAAAAATGAGGCTTTCTGCTCCCACAAAGATTTACAACTTCTGAAACCCTATGTTGTTGGTGTCGTTAAGTGCCGTGGAGTCAGTTCCAGCTTGTAACAACCCTATAAGAATATCCTAGGAGCTGCTGATGGATTTGAACCGGCACCTTGTGGTTCAACTTGACCTTGCGGTCCAGTGCTTTATCCTACAGTGACACACCAGATCCAACTCAAAGCCTCAGAACCATCACCATCTTAAACAAGTGCAAGGTAGAGAAATAGTTGGTTAAAAAAAAAAACAACGAAAGGGAAGTAATCAATTAATAATTCGAGAAGTGGCAATCAGACTTCTTTCAGGGGACCTTTCTTGGCATATCTCAAGAGTATTTGAGCTTTAAATGAAGAAGAAACATATTATAAATAGAATCCTATGAGCCATTCTCTTCTACTTGTAACTAAAGATCTTCTAAACTTCTTTTCCATCACTGCCTTCTTAGTAAAGCCCTAAACCAATCAGTCCACTTATGCAGCACAAAAGAAGGAAGGGAAGACATGTGTGAACTAATACAGGGGGAGGAGACTGGGGTAATTTAGAAAACAGACAAGTAGGAGTTTCTGTGATATATGAGAAAAGTAGAAGATAGGAGGGAAATAGAAGATAGATTTTTATTTAAATGTGGTTCTTCTAGACTTCATATCACATTTATGGGTCCAAGAACAAAACTAAACTGAAGTTATTAAGTGAAACATGTAAAGGCAAATAAGGATTTCCTTGGAAAACAAGAAGGATGACATCCTAATAGAAAATACACTGGTAAGAAGCAAGGAACTGAAAATCAAAGAGCACAGCCTTTGGTATGGGTTGCACCTCAATGTAAAGAAAACAAAAATCCTCACCACTGGACCAGTAAACAACATCATGATAAATGGAAAAAAAGATTGAAGTTGTCAAAGACTAATTTTGCTTACATCAACTATCAACATTCATGGAAGCAGCCGACAAGAAATCAAATGACAAATTGCATTAGGCAAATCTGCTGCACTAGACCTCTTTAGAGTGTTCAAAATGTCAGTTTGAAGACTAAGATGTGCCTGATCCAAGCTATGGTATTTTCAGGAGTCCTGGTGTGGCGCAGTGGGTTAGTGCGCCAGACTGCAAAGCCATTTGAGCTGCAAGGTCGGCAGTTCAAGCTCACCAGCCGCTCCTTGGAAACCCTATACAGGGTCGCTATGGGTCAGAACTGACACGACGGCACTTCACAACAACAACTTATGTATGTGAAAGATGGACAATGACTAAGAAAGACTGTAGAAGAATTGATGCAGTTGAATTATGCTGCTGGAGGAGAATATTAAAAGTGCCATGAAATTCCAAAAGAAAAAACATGTATGGGTTGGAAGAAGTACAGCCAGGATGTTTCTTATAAACAGAATGGCGAGACTTCGTCTCTCATAATTCAGACATATTATCAGAAGGGATCAGTCCCTGAAGAAGGACATCTGCTTGGTAAAGTGGAGGGTCAGTGAATAAGAGGAAGACTCCCAATGAGATGAATTGGCACAGTGACAGCAGCGATGGGCTCACATGTAACAATTGTGAGGATGGCACAGGATAGGACAGAGTTTCATTCTGTGTGCATAGGGTCGCTATGAGTCAGAACCAACTCGACTGCACCTAACAGTAACAACAACAAAAGGACATTAATTGGGAAGATATGGGATCCTGAAGCATGGGAAGGGGACATATAGACAGATAATCAGGAAGCAGGGAACAGTGGACCCCTAAACTCAGTTGAATCACTCTTGCCAAGAGTATCACCCCTCCCATCTGAAGACATTACTCCGTCTTTGTCTGCTATTGGCAAGAGTGATTCGACAGAATTTAGGGGCTTAAGGTCCCTGGCTTCCTGATTATCTGTTCATGTGTTTGCATCACAAGTTTCAGGACCCCATTTCTTCCCATTCTATGCCCTCACTTTAACATCAGACCCCATTTGAGTTCAGGAACTCAGCCATTCCTATGGTAAGACTCTCGGTTTGGTTTTTGGCAAGATTAGCTCTGTTACTACAAGAAATAAGGCTTTCTTTCAGGGCACATGTAGAAACTTTGAGATCGTTCATGTGTTTCTTAAGCTTAACTCCAAAGCCTCTTTCCTTTACCTCTTGGTCTATTGTCAGTAGCTTCCCTATACTTCTCATCCTGACAAAATTGCAGAAAAATGCCAAACACACAATCACCTAGCATCTTGCTTGCCACCAATACTTGTTCTGTTGTTATTGTTATGAAGTACCATTGAGCCGGTTCTGACCCATAGTGACCCTGTATAGGATTTTTGAGAAACAGCTGGTGAGCTTGAACTGCCAACCTTTCAGTTCAAGCGGCTTTGCAGTCTGGTACATTAACCCACAATGCCATGTCAGGATAGGTGATGATATTTTGTGCATTAGCATTTCTGCCGTCTGCCATGGATTAGCAGCACCCTCTTTACTAATAAAGCATAGTTATCATTGCCATTAAAACTTGAGAACAAATTTAGAAAACCCATACTTACGATTTTGTTTCTCTAGAATCACTCCAGGTAAAAAGCATCATAATCTGGGTTCTCTAGAGAAGCAAAATTAATGAAGCTATTTATGTATACATAAAGAAAGGTTTATATTAAGGAAATGACCCACTCAGTTGTAGAGGTGGGGAAGTTCCCAGTCAGATATCAGGCTGCAGGGCTGATGAACCAAGATCTGCAGGTCAGATGACAGGCAGGCAGGCCGGGTGGGTAAGATGGCTGGCTGCTGACAACTCCCATAATTGGCAGGCAATTGAACAGACCACTGTCTCAAGTCCAAAGAACCAGAGGTTGGATGACAAGCCTGGCATAGAGTCCAGACCCAGCAGAAAAAGGAAGGAGGCTTTGCTTGAGGTCCAATATATTGGAAGTTGGCCATACGCCCCAAGGAAGCTTCCTTTCAGTTGATTGGCTGCTCTTAGCAGATCTCATCATGGGGAATTAATTACTACCTCTTAACTGTCAAACTCCTGAGCATTCTGGCCCAGTCAACTTAACACAAAACATTAGCTATAGCAAGCACAGTACAGAGGGAAAGCAAAAAGGGGAGTAAACCAAGATATTTCCAGTGGTCAATTGTATAAGCTAGCAGCATATGGAAGTCCTTATGTACCACTGCAAGATAATGCACTGGGCCTAAAGGTCAGTTTGAACTGCAGGTCAGTGTTTAAACCCACTAGCTCTGGTAGCATAGTGGTTATGAATTGGGCTGCGAACCTTAAGGTCAGTGGTTCGAAACTACCAGCCGCTCCGCGGGAGAAAGATGAGGCTTTCTACTCCGTAAAGCTTTACACCCTCGGAAACCCTGTACAGGGTCGCTATGGGTCGGAACCGACTCAACGGCACTTAACAACAACAACAACAAGCCTCTCCTTGGAAACCATATGCAGGATCGCTATGAGTCAGTACTGACTCAATGGCACTTAACAATGACAGCAGTATATGAACGTATGTCTATGGGATATTCTGTTGAAACAGTAAAATTGAAATACAGAGAATTACTGATTAATTAATTGATTCAAAATTTCAATAGCAGTTTTAACTTATAGTTTGCA
Organism: Chrysochloris asiatica; assembly: GCF_000296735.1. Classification (NCBI taxonomy): domain Eukaryota; kingdom Metazoa; phylum Chordata; class Mammalia; order Afrosoricida; family Chrysochloridae; genus Chrysochloris; species Chrysochloris asiatica. The sequence continues at coordinate 8,649,312 of NW_006408617.1, forward strand.
TTCTATTGTTAGACTGGCCAGTGGATTCATTTTGCATTTTATTGGCAATCTTATGCATGTACACAGCAAGTGGCTTATAGAGAACAATGGGCATTGATTATCATGCTGAATTGATGTATATACAATGTTTGTTTCCTATTGTTCAAGTCTTTGCAAGATCTTTTGGCGTGTCTTCTGTTTTCTTCCTCTCATCTCTTCCATTTCTTTTAGAGTTCTGCTATAACAGAATTGCGTTGCCATAAGCATCTCTTTGTCTCTGTGAGACTGGTTGTGTTGTCTCTGGGTTTAAGGAGCTCTGGTAGCGTAGTGGTTACGAATCGGGCTGCGAACCTTAAGGTCAGTGGTTCGAAACTACCAGCCGCTCCGCGGGAGAAAGAT
>NW_006408617.1:8650074-8680943 GCF_000296735.1 Chrysochloris asiatica
GGGTGTAAATCTTTACGGGAGTAGAAAGCCTCATCTTTCTCCCGCGGAGCGGCTGGTAGTTTCGAACCGCTGACCTTAAGGCTCGCAGCCCGATTCGTAACCACTACGCTACCAGAGCTCCTTAACACCCTGTATAGGCAATCTAAAAAATTCAAGGGGATTTTGATGTAGATTTTTAAATGTAAATTATTCAAAGTATAGTTTGCTTTCACAAGAGAGTATATAAAATTATTTTAAAACTTTCAGATTATCAATTCAAATATAATTACTGGGTTGAAGATTTTTTTCTCCTCATACTACAAGTACACATACATGCTTTAAGAAGTCCTGGTAATATAGTGGGTTGCTAACTACAAGGTAAGCAGTTTGAATCTGTCAGCCTCTGTGAGGGAGAAAGATGAGACAGACGTTCTGCTCCTGTAAAGACTTACTGCCTTGGAAACCCTATACAGGGTCTCTATGAGTCGGAATTGACTTCATAGCACACAGTAACTACCACTATACATGCTTTGTATTATTAATGTCAGAACAGACACACAAACAAATATATAATAGTTCTTCTAAGAACTCATGATAATAAATGGATCAGAAAGACACACTATTGCCATTTATACAATTGTTGTTGTTATGTGCTGTGAAGTTGGTTCTGACTCATAGCAACCCTGTATAGGGTTTCTAAAGAGCAGCTGGTAAATTTGAACCTCCAACCTTGTGGTTCAAACTGACTTTGCAGTCCAGTGCATTAGCTTGCATTGCCACACCAGGACTCCATTCATACAATTATCTTGCTCCTATTTAACAACATTGTTGATTGAGCATAAAATTAAAGTAAGCATCTCTAGGTTTTTATCTTGAGTAGTCACAGCTAGAGGCAAGACAGCTCAAAGTACTGAGTGTTTCTCTAATGTTAGTGCACATGGTATAGGCTTTTATTATTTTTCAGTTTGGAGTTCAGAAAACATCACTTACCTACTAGGTTGTGGCCTCAACTCACATTTCAATTCTGGGTCCTGAGCCTAGAACTTTACAAAACAGCTGATATTGAGAGATACAAATCATGATCCTTCTAATTCAATCAAGACTTGACAGCTTCTTAGTTTTGGGTGGGGGAGGGGGAGTTGTATGTGTTTTCTTTCCATGAGAGATTACTATTGACAGTTTTGGGAATTTGTGGAATGTTATAGGATCCCTGTATGTTAAGAAAACATTCTCTACAGATATACTCCCCCATTAAAAAAATTAGGTTCCCCATTATAAACAAAATTTTAAATTTTCATCCTTGACACCTCTCATCCATCAGAGTCCTGGTTTGCCACCAAAAGGTAAGTTTGAGCCAAAAGGTTGGTGGTTCAAACTCATCAGTTGCTCCTCGGAAATCTTAGGCAGGGTCACTATGAATCGGAACCAACTTGAAGACACTTAACAACAGACACACACCTCTCACTGAAATAATGGCTTTCTTAAAAAGTTGAGCCAAATTAAGCAACTAATTCCATCACCCTTCAATCCACAATATTAACTGATGAAATGGAACCATTAAAATAAAAACAACATAGAAGAGGAGGTAAAGAAGGAGGAAAGGGCAGTTCAATAAATGCAGAGAAAAGAGAAAGGAGAAAACACTTTCTTTGGAATTTTCAGAAAATCTCTCTTTAAATAACTATTGTAGTTCAGTAAATAATTCTGTCTGCAGATGATAAAAGGAGCAGATTGGCCAATTACTTTAAAACTGTTTGATCATAGCCATGTTTTCATTAATTATTCAAGCTTAAAGAATAATCAAAGAAGCCTAATGCCTAACTCAAACTGAGGAGCTAAAGCAAAGACTTGGCATATGCTTTTTATGTTTAAGATTCCTCCCACTTAGGAGCAGCTGTGCTTTTTGATGTTAGCCTGATATAAAGCTCTGTTCATGGGGAGGAAGTTAACATGTTAGCCTTTTCCACAAAGGGGAAGAAGGATAAGTCCTGGACCAAAAGGTTGGCTTGAGCCTTAAGGTCAGCAGTTCAAACTCACCAGTTGTTCCTTGGAAATCCTATACAGGGTCGCTATGAGTCAGAATAGACACCACTGTACTTCACAACAACAACAATACAAAGCCATTGTTAAGTAGAATTATTGCTATGTGGGATGAACTGACATTTTTGAGGTAATATGACCCTCTCTTGGGTTGTTTCCCCTGTATCACACTCTTGACCTGGCTGCATTTTTGTCTCACAGAAAGCAGTGATTGGCTGTATAGATCAGTTGTACTTGGGTTTTTTTTGTTTTTTTTTTTAAACTAGCTTCAAGAACAGCTTAAGAATCATAAAAATGAAAATGAATGATAAGCAGAAGAAAGACAGAGGATGGCATGGTGAGATTCTATATAATTTTGTGGAAGCTCCAAACAAACAAATATACAGAATCTGTAAAATGCTATTTTTGCTTTATCCCTTTTGCAAGTTATCAGACCGTTTTCTGCACACTCTAATGTCACTAGAAGTGCATGCCTAACAAAATAATAGGGTGCATTACCAATTCTGCTGTGATGACCATGGCAGGGAAACTATTAGACCCATTTGTCAAGGTATCTTGGTGTCTTACAGAGTTGAAGAATGGAGAGTTGGGAAAACTGCTCAATATTTTTAAAATATAATTTCTGCTTAGACACATTCCATTGAAACATTAGATTTTAGTCCATCTCTTTGTCCACTCATGCTTTTCCAACAATCTAACTGCAAAGAAAACAAAAATGTATTTTTAATGACATAAGAGAAAATATTAACAATATATGAATGTCCTATGAAAGGTCTGTTTATTGTTTCAGGAGTGATATTTTGTTACATTTTGGGTTTTGTATATTTTAAAGCATAACATTAAAATAAGAAATATATAAAATATATCTTTACAAGGGGAAATTCTGCCTTCCAATAAAATAGCTTGGAAGTCAGATTATAGTATTCACGCCATTTTGAAGAATTTCATTATACTTAATACATTTAGCAAATTCTTTAAAATTATAGATTTAGGCAGAGTTTGTAGTGCTACATTTGTGTAAAGGTCCATGTGACCCACTCCATCCTCAACCTTCATACAGTGATCTGGTATTACCAATCCATTATTGTCCTAAAAAACACTACTTTTCACCTTTCCACCTTTTTAAACAGTTGTTTAAGTGGAAGAGGATATGAGAGGGGGGAAAATGAAGGGAAAGGGGGAATACCACTTCATTTGGTTCATATGAAATGAATGAAAAACTACTGGTTTGCACTGTGCCCTCTAGTGAGTCCATTTCATTAACTATTAAGATAAGGGACTAAACAGATAATCTGTAAAGTCCCTTCCAGATTTACCATGTCATCATGCTAAATGAGAAATGAAAATGAAGTCTCTAAAGGACAAAAGCAAGCACCTGTTCAAAAATTACTTCAAATATTAAAAAGATCTTTTTGATTAAAATTCAGTATTAGTGAATTGGGAGTGTGCCACTGAGAATATAGATGTGCTACTTATTAGCTGTAGGACCTTGGGCAGGTCACTTAACTGCCGTAACCCACACGTTCCTTCTCTATAAAATAAGGATAATGGAATTGCTATATAAGGAAGTGAAGTTTAAGTAAGGTAGTGCAAAGATACAGAACTAACTAAATACTTTATAATGTTAGCATGTATTATTATTCAGATGGGGATTGTCATGTGCCATTGAGTGGGTACCCACTCATAGTGACACTATACACAGCAGGGTAAAACTCTGCCTACCCATGCACCAACCTCACAGTTGTTGCTATGTTTGAGCCTACTGCAGCTGCCTCTGTGCCAATCTCATTGGAGTCTTCCTCTTTTTCTCCAACCCTCAACTTTTCCAAACATGATATCCTTCTCCAGTCCTGGGCCCTCCTGGCTTCCAACGAGCATTCTGGTTATACTTCTTCCAACAGATTGATTTGTTTTTTGGAAGTCCTGGGTACTTTTAATATTCTCCTTTAACACCATAAATCAAATGCATCAATTCTTCTACAGGCCTCTTTATTCACTGTCCAACTTACACACGCATATGAGGTTATTGATAATACCATGGTTTTGGTCAAGAGCAATTTAGTCCTCAAACGGACATCTTTGCTCTTGAACACTTTAAAGAGATCTTGTGCGGCAGCTTTGCCTAATGCAACACATCATTGGATTTCTTGACTGCTGCTTCTGGAGTGTTAATGGTTGATATAAGCAAAGTAAAGTCTTTGACAACTCCAGTCTTTTCTCCATTTATATGGATGTTGGTTATTGGTCCAGTGGTGAGAATTTTTTTTATTTCTTTTATTAAGGTGTAACTCATACCAAAGTCTTTGATTTTCATCAGCATTTTAAGTCATCTTTGCTTTCAGCAAGCAAGGCTCTGTCATCTGCATATCGCAGGTTGTTAATGTGTCTTCCTGCAATCCTGATGCTATGTTTTTCTTCATATAATCCAGTTTCTCAGGTTATTTGTTCAGCATATGGACTGAATAAATATGGTGAAATAATACAAACGTGACACACATCTTTCCTAATTTTAAACCATTCAGTGTTCCCTTGTTCTGTTCAAACTGCCTTGTTGTCTATGTACAGGTTCCTAATGAACACAATTATGTTTCTGGAATACTCATTATTCACAGTGTTATCCATAGCTTGTCATAATCCACACAATTGAAAGCCTTTGCACAGTCAATAAAGCACAGGTAAACATTTTTTCTGGTATTCTGTGCATTCTGTCAAGATCCATCTGACATCAGCAGTGATATCCCTTGTTCCACATTCTCCTCTGAATCTGGCTTGAATTCTCTGTCAATGTATCGTGGCAGCCGTTTTTGTATTTAGCAAAATTTTACTTGCATGCAATATTAATGATATTGTCCGATGATTTCCTTGTTCTGCTTGGTCACCTTTCTTTGGAATGGGCACAGATATGGATCTCTTCCAATCAGTTGGCCAGATAACTGTCTTCCAGATTTTTTGGCATTAGATGAGTGAGTGCCACCAATGCTGCATGAGTTTGATGAAATATTTCAATTTTTATTCCATCAATTCTCCATGCCTTGTTCTTTGTCAATGCCTTCAGTGCACCTTGCACTTCTTCCTTCAGTATCATGGGCTCTTGAAATGGTTGGATATCAACCATTTCTTCTTATTACGGTGACTCTGTGTATTCCTGATGCTTTCTGCATCATTCAATATTTTGCCCATAGAATCCTCCAATATAGCAATCTAGGCTTGAATTTTTTCATCAATTCCTTCAGCTTGAGAAATGCTGAGCGTGTTCTTCTTCCTTGCTGGTTTTCCAACTCCAGGTTTTGTTTGTTATAATAAATGACTGCAACTCTGGTTGACATCTGTCCTGCAAGCATTGGTAAAAGATGAAGATTGTTCTGAGGGTACATGAAAAGCATCCAATGAAGAGCAATATCCCTGTTGGCTTTTGGTGGCTCTAGAACTTAGTAGTGTTTTCCATATATTTAGGCTGCCTAGTCTATAATCTTTGCTCAGCTTTGGAAACACCTCACATCAAACCTGTGTACTCCTTTTGTTGTTGTTGTTAAATGTCACTGACTTGGTTCCTATCATAGCAACTCTCTATAGGTTTCCAAGGTTTCAATGGCATGTCTGAACTGTCGACCTTGTAATTAGCAGTCCAATGCTTATCCTACAGCACCACAAATACTGATTTAGCTGATTCTCAGCTCTTAACTGCCTTTTGTTCCTGAGTCACGGTCTTGAGAACGTTGGGATTTCTCAGGCCCGCTACATGGAGCTCTGGTAGCGTAGTGGTTACGAATCAGGCTGTGAACCTCACAGTCAGCCGTTCAAAACTACCAGATGTTCTGCAGGAGAAAAATGAGGCTTTCTGCTCCCGTAAAGATTTACAGCCTTGGAAATCCTGTACAGGGTTGCTATGAGTCGGAACCAACTCCACATCACAACAACAACTACATGCTTAAACCTACCTAGGTGACAAATAGTAGGAGGGATAGCTACAAGCTTATTTTGTCTTTAAGCTTCAGACCTGCTAGCTATAGGACCAAGTCTGTCAAGCTTTTGAGTTAGTAAGGATCTCTGTGAATTTCTGCCACCCAACTCTCCAGGGAGTTTCAGAACAAAGTAGAGTCGGGGAATAAGACCATTCATGCTATCTATCCTTCACTTAGATAGGCAAGAAATTTGGAAGACAGCTTGGCCAACTAAGAGATCCATATTTGTACCCCTTTCAAAGAGAGGTGACCCAATGGAATGTGGAAATTTTTGAACAATACCATTAATATCACATGCAAGTATAATTTTGCTTAAGATAATTAAAAAATGGTTGCAACAGTACATTGAAAGGGAACTTCCAGAGGTTCAAGAGAGATTCAGACGAGGGTGTGTAACCAAGGATATCATTGCTGATATCAGATGGATCTTGGCTGAAAGAAAAGAATACCAGAAAGACGCTTACTTGTGCTGTATTGACTTTGCAAAAGTTTTCAGCTGTGTAGATAATGACAAACTATAGACGACATTGCGGAGAATGAGCATTCCGGAACAATTAATTGTGTTCATGAGGAACTCAGAGGCAGTTATTCAGGTAGAACAAGGGAACAATGAATGGTTTAAAATTAGGAAGAGTGTGCACCAGTGTTGTATTCTTCCAGCATACTTATTCAATCTGTATGCTGGGCACATAATCTGAGAAAATGGATTATATGAAGAAAAACATGGCATCAGGATTGTGATATGCAGATAATACAACTTGCTTGCTGAAAGAGAAGAGGACTTAAAATATTTACTGATGAAGATCAAAGACCACAGCCTTCAGTCTGGATTGCACCTCAACGTAAAGAAAACAACAATCTTCACCACTGAATCAGTAAATTACATGAAGATAAATGGATATGAGATTGAAGTTGTCACAAACTTCCTTTTGCTGGGATCAACCATCAGCACTCCTGGAAGCAGCAGTCAAGAAATCAAAGGGCATATTGCAGTAGGCAAATCTGCTGCACAGTTAGAGGACTAAGGTGCGTCTGACCCAAGCCATAATATTTTCAAAAGCTTCATATGCAAGTGAAAGTTGGACAGTACATAAGGAAGAGCAACAAAGAATTAATGTATTTGAGATATGGTATTGGAGAAGAATATTAAAAGTACCATGGACTGCTAGAAGAACAAACAAATACATGTTGAAAGAAGTTCAGCTATAGTGTTCCTTAGAAGCCATGATGACAAGACTTCATCTCTCATACTTAAGAGCAGGCCTTGGAGAAGGACATCATGATAGGTAAAGTGTAATTGTTGTTGTTAAGTGCCATCAAGTTGTTCTGAGCCATAGCAACCCTGTACAGGGTTTCCAAGGAGCAGCTGGTGAGCTTGAACCACCAACCTTGCAGTTCAAATGACTTTGCAGTCTGATGCATTACCCCACAGAGCCACACCAGGACTCCGGGTAAAGTGTTGTTGTTGTTGTCAGGTGCCATTGAGTCAGCACTAACTCATAGTGACCGTATGCACAGCAGAACAAAACACTGCCCGATCCTGGGCCAACCTCACAATTGTTGCCATGCTTGAGCCCATTGATGCTGCCATTTTGGTGAATCCATCTCACTGGAGGTCTTCGTCTTTTTCTCTGACCCTCCACCCTACCAAACATCGGTGAAAAAGAGGAAGACCCCCAGTGAGATGGATTGGTACAGAGGCTGCTGCAGCAGTGTGCTAAAGTTTAACAAGGATTGTGAGGATAGTGCAGTGTCAGGCAATGTTTCATTCTGTTGTGCAAAAAGTCGCTATGAGTGGGAGCTCGCTGGATGGCACCTAACAACAATAATAATCCTTTTGGTCTCCTTTCCCAATAGCCCTCTCCTTCATTTCCAGATCAGAATGAATTTTATCACCTTTCCACTTCCCTGAATTAGAGGAAAACTGCTACCATGGTGTGACTTATATATTATGTTTTCTGTGGCCTAAACTCTTTCCTCAAATTCCTACTGGACTTGCTTCTTGATATTTAAATCCAAGCTTTTGGAATTTTTTCTCTCAAGTCGCTGATACTTGCAATTCAAAGCCAGGACTTTAAAGACTATTGTCTGCACTGTTGGCTTGCAAAGGTCAAATTAATTGCTTAAAGGTCATAAATGTGGCTCTTTGTTCTCTCTGAATCAAAGGTACCCTGAGGCATAAAATCCTCTTTGCTACTTAAATATGGTAGAAAAATAGGACTAGAAGAAGGGGGAAAAACAAAAACAAAACAGCATTTCTTTTAATAGTAAAACACTTAACCTACTGCAGAAGGAAAGCCACAACAAAATCATATAATAGCTATACTGTAATTTTGTCTTTGTTTTCCTCTCTCCATAAGCAAAAGCAAGAACAAAACAATTAATATTATACTTCTGTTTCTAAACTTCAATGTTTTTTACCCAGCAAAACAAAGTAAATGCTAAAATGTATTTGTCTAACTTTGTTTTATAAAATCTTTCAACATGAACAGTCATTTTTGGTTGAACCTTCTTAGCTATAAACACCATTGGTTCACTTACTGAATGCCTACTGTGTATGAGAAGGATGCCTGGTAGCATTGTGGATAATGAGCTGACCTGTTAACTGCAAGTCCAAAGGAGAAATATTTGATACAGAAATATCAAATCCTGTAAAGATGCAGATCCTACTCGATAGCACACAACCACCACCACCACTATCACCACCACCACCATCACCACCACTGTGCACTGAGTTCTTGTGTGGTGCAAATGGTTAATGTATTCATCTGCTAACTGGAAGGTTGGAAGTTCACGTCTATCAGAGGCACCATTGAAGAGACATCTGGTGATCTACATTAAAAAAAAAGTCCACTAAAATTACCATAAAATGAAATAGACTCAATGGAAAATGATTTTTTTCAGTTTGTGCCAAACACTAAAGGCTAAAAGAAAAGATGAAAAATATGACACTATGAGATAAAGCACTGGGCAGCAAGGTTGGTGGTTCAACTCACCAGCCACTCCTTGGAAACCCTAAACAGGATCACTATGAGTCGGAACCGACTTGAAGGCACTTAACAACATCAACAATAATCAATGAACATGTCTGTACACACACACTGAAACTTCTCAAACTCAGCTCTCCAGACCTGGAAACATCACCTCTTAGACATAAGGGGACAGTTGATTGTAATTTGGCATTTCCTCTGGCACCTCCAGAGAGAGCACAGGTCCTATACCAAGGAGTCAACAGTGAACAAATTTAAGGCTGACTTCTATTAAACTCTATAAATGAGCAATAGAAAAAATGTGCTTTTGATAATTCAAACGTATTTCCTACTTTATAGCTGTCATTTCTCAAGATATTGCTAGTTTTTTAGAAGTAGGTAATGGCTCTAACCATTTCATTGCTCCAAATTTGGTGCATCTCCTTTCTTATTTATTGGATTATTGCTTTTAAATGAAGAAAGCATGAACACATCTCTACTTAACATCCTTTGCTATCTAATAAAGTACTCTCATAATCAGACTCTAACATTATTAAATTTTCATTAGTAATGTGTCAAAATCTGAAGTGATGAATAATCTTTTACAGCTATGTAGGGGAGCTTTTAAAGCTCCATTAGGTCTGGATTTTTAAAACAATAACATTTGTTTTAAGCTTTCTTTATTCCTTTAGTTAAGCACATGATCTTATGAGAAGTCAGTATGAATGAAAGATGCTCATGAGATTGAAATAAATGAACTCTTTCAGGACACTAGAGTCGACTTTAAACACTACATTTCTACAAATGTGGAATTTACAATACGTATTGTCCACAATCTTCTAGGCCAGTGTTTCTCAAACTGTCAATGTTATAATGTCATAATAAAGACTTTTTCTGGGGAAAACAAAAGATAAATATCCACTTCAAAGCTCCATATTAAGTCCTTTCTTTTTTTACAGTGTTACTCAAAAATATGTAGGCATGAGTGCCTTATGTTTATACTTCTTACAACATTTAATTACAAATAAAATACAAACATATCTGCAGTTCTGAGAAATTTGGTTTCACAATATAGTTTTCTACTATAAGAGCTGTTTTGTTGAAATGAAATCTTTGTTGCCCAAGTGACTGTTTGCTGCTGAGCTTTGATTCCTGTGTCCCTATGACAGTACAGTGTGCTGTATGATAACAGTTCTCCTATGTTCAACCTCTCTTTGCAGAGTATCAGTATCAATATTTGTCTATCTTTAATTTTTATTGTGAATTGAATAATAGTTTACATGGGAGAACATTGGTTTTATACTCAGCATTTCATTGCAATGATTACAATCCGTGCATCATCATTCAGTAGTATTTGCTTCTAGTCTCTCTTTTTTTGGGGGGGATGGGAAGATATACACAAAAGTACTCAGGAATATATAATCATTTAAACAACCAAAGGGTACACTCTGCAAATCTACTTCCTGGCTGCCAGCACACAGCCTTTCTCTTTCCATGAGTCTAGAGTCCTCATCTGCTCTGTCTCTCCATGTCATCATCTCTGCCTCCTTCTCAGGTGTTGCTGCTTTTCTGGATAGGGTCCCACATTCCACTTGTGCTCTTCTCCCTTATTGGTCCTAGAGTCCTCTGTTCCTGAATTGCAAGATTAACTACTTCCCCCTTTTTGTTAAAAGGAATTCTGGTAGAGTAGTGATGGGCTGCTAACCTCAAGATCAATAGTTTGAAACTATGAGCTGTTCCATGGGAGAAAGACAAGGCTTTCTGCTCCCATAAAGATTTACAGCCTCGGAAATCCTATACAGGGTTGCTAAGAGATGGAACCAACTCCATGGCAACTTCTACCTTTACAGGTGTGACAGTTGCAATTAGTCACAATAACATTTGTTCACTATTGAATCATAAGAATCTTATCCCCATCTCCTTTCACCAGACCTGTGTAGACAAAATGAAAACTATTCATTGGGGATTCTACCTTCCCCCACATACTCTGAAACTAAACTCCTTCTTGAAAACTTGTAAACCAATCACTTCATGCCTTTATAGCTCCCCCCCCTCCCATTTTAGGTAGCCAATGTCTAAGTTGCCCATCCTTATCAGCCCTGTATACAGAGGGGATAGGATTGATACTTGATGAGAAGACTCCTTCCCTCTCAGCTGATATTCTTAGCTACTACATCCATAAGTATAGGTCAAGTTCATCAAATTGTAGCAATTTACACTTGTTTCTATCTCTGTTCATTTCTTAGTAGTACTTCTTGATGCTAACATGATTGTTGTATTCACAAACAGGAGCACAGGGGTCATATGATTACTTGGTAAAATGATTGTCTTGAAGACCTCCAAATCTCTTATATTATTAAAGATATTATGGGAATTCAGAATATAAAAATTTTAAAATACTCTATTAAAGGATAAAGGAGCTCTGGTAGCATAATGGTTATGAATCGGGCTGCAAACCTCAAGGTCAGCAGTTCAAAACTACCAGCTGTTCTGTGGCAGAAAGATGAGACTTTCTGCTCCCATAAGATTTACAGCCTCTGAAACACTGTACAGGGTCACTATGAGTTGGAATGGATTCCACGGCACATAACCACCACCACCATTAAAAGATAATATTTTAAAAGTGCAAATGCAAGATTGATGCTGTTCTTGCTAAGTGCCCTCATGTCAATTCTGATTCAGAGCCACCCTGTATGGATTTCAAAGGAGTAGCTGGTGGGTGTGACTCACTGCACTAAGGTTAGCAGCCTAATACTTATTCTACAGCACCATACAAGGTGCCTCAAGACTGATATACAAATATAACCACCTACCACAGACTTTACCTCATTAATTAATGAGGGAAGTAGTAGAATGTTATGGACTGGTTAGGTAGAGAATCTAAAACCCTAGTGTGATGCTGTAGGATAAGCCCTGGGCTGCTAACCACAAGGTGGACAGTTCAAATCCACCAGCCTTTTTCAGAATTCTATATAGGCTCACCATGAGTCAGAACTAATTTGACAGTACATAACGACAAGAACAAAAGTATCACATGTTTTTCAAGATTGAATCAGGATTTCTGATTGAAAATTGCAAATAAATGCAAGATCGGCTCTATCCCCTAGTAGGTGGGGTGAAGAGAGAAATTAAATGTCCTTCCACCTAAAGGAATTTTCATGTTTTAGAACAATATGCATCTCTCTCCTCAGATAAAAACACCAGGAAAACTATTTGAATGAGCAAGGTAGATTCTAAGGAAGGAACTGTTGTAACTAATCCCAGCTCATTTGTACATGAAAACTTTGCTCAAAGAATTTAATGATAAACCTAATGCTAATGAAATTAATGATAAACCAAACCTCAATAGCAATAGGTGGAATTATTACTATTAAATAATTGCTCCATAGCAGTTACTACACTGAGTTAATATATTATCTCATTAAATACCACAATAATCCTATAGTTGTGCACATTTTATGGGTGAGAAAATTCTGCTTAAAGTATTTTTTAAAAGATAATTGAATAACAGCAGTGAGTAGTTGTTATCATTACTAACTACGATTGTCACATCTGTAATGGCAGAAGATGTGAAACAAAAAGGGGGAGTAGTTAATCTTTCATTCCAGGAACAGAGGACGCTAGGACCATCAAGAAGGAAGAACAGGAGTAAAGCCTGGGATCCTAACCAAAAAATTGATGACAGCAGAGAAGGAAGCAGAGGTGATGGCACATATAGAAAGCAGCTGAGGACTCTAGGCCCATGGAATGAGAAAGGCTGTGTGCCTGAGGGCAGGAGGCTGGCTTGCAAAATGTGCCCTTTGGACATTTAAACAAATATTTATTTTCTGTGTGTTTTTTGTACATCAAAGAAAAAAGAGTGAGCTGGAAACGAGAAAAATACTGTTAACTGGTGGTGCATGGAGGGAATTAAAAATAATAATATTAATAAATAAACCAGAGTAAAATCAGCTTTTAAGTATTTATTGGGATCAGCAATTAATTGTCATGGTGTTGTTAAGTGCTGTTGAGTTGCTTCTAACTCATAGGGACCCTGGATAGGGTTTCCAAGGAGCAGCTGTTGGGTTTGACCATCCTTCTTTAGGGCTTACAGCACCACACCAAAACTCCACATAAGTGTAGTTTCTTAAGGACTGATTTTGATGACACATGTTGTTTTTCCCCGAGTTCAGATAATATTGGAAGAACCTAGCCTAGTTCTTCCCATCTCATCTGGGAAACTGAGTATTCAGTCTTCAGTTTCTTATAGCGTTTGTGTGTACATTTGTCTTATCACTTGCCGTATGGTATATAGATGTTATTGTTGTTGTTGTTGTTGTCAGGTGCCATCGAGTCGGAACCGACTCATAGCGACCCCATGCACAGCAGAACGAAACAATGTTCGATCCTGGGCCAACCTCACTACCGCTGCCACACTTGAGTCCATCAATGATGCCACCTGGCTGATCCATCTCGTTGGGGGTCTTCCTCTTTTTCTCTGACCCTCCACCCTACCCAGCATGACATCCTTCTCCAGCGATTGTTTCCTCCGGACAATATGTCCAAAGTAGGAGAGACGAAGCTTAGCCATCCTGGCCTCCAAGGAGCACTCTGGCTGCACTTCTTCCAAAACAGATTTATTGGTTCTTTTGGCAGTCCATGGCACTTTCAGTATTCTCCTCCAACACCACAACTCAGAGGCATCAATTCTTCTACGATCCTCCTTATTCACTGTCCAGCTTTCGCATCCATATGAGGCTATTGAAAACACAATGGCCTGGGTCAGGCACACCCTAGTCCTCAAGCTGACATCTCTGCTCTTCAACACTTTAAAAAGTTCCTGTGCAGCAGATTTGCCCAGTGCAATACGTCGTCTGATCTCTTGACTGCTACTTCTGCGAGTGTTGATAGTTGATCCAAGAAGAATGAAGTCCTTGACAACTTCAATCTTTTCTCCATTGATAAGAATGTTGTTTATTGGTCCAGTGGTGAGAATTTTTGTTTTCTTGACATTGAGATGTAATCCATATCGAAGGCTGTGCTCTTTAATCTTCATAAGTAAATGTGTACATATGTGTCCTTTATCTTCACTGACTAAGCTATTAGTTACTTTAAAGAAGGACCATGTATTATTCATATGCCCCTAGTGACTTACACAATGACTGACATAAAGTAGAAGCTGAATATATACTTTTGAACTTAATTAAACAGACATAATAAAGCTAATCCATGAAATTGAACCTCAAGGAAAATTAGCAGTCCCAAGTCACTAGTTCCAAAGTTTTTATTTACTCTTTCAAAATGGTTCAGTTCTGTGGGGTAGATTTTAATGTTAACAGCTTCAACAGACCTGGAGCTGCTTAAGATTTGCCCTAAGGATACATGGAAAAGCCTGGTTTTATCTTTCTGCCAGTTGAGTGGCCTGGTGTGACATATTTGGGGATTAGTGGGAAAGAAAGCTGTGACAATGCAAAGTCCATTAGAAACCTTCAAGAATTGTGCTACCCCATTTTTCTATGCAGTGAAATTGAGAAAGCCATGAATGCCTGTGCTTATAAGGTTGCTTCAAATCTCACAAATTCAAAACCACATTTTCCTTAAGTATTTCTTTAAAAAACAAATTTGTGAAAAAATTAACTGTCATGGATTTAATTGTGTTCCCCCTGACATATATATTAACTTCCCTGAGCCAGGATTCTCAATGGTTTGGCAGTTATGTAATGACGTTGTCAGGGAGACCAGCTGTAATCTACAGCATTAAGTTGTAGCTTGACTCAATCTCGTTTTGAAATATAAAAGAGGATAAACAAGCAGAGTTCAGAGGGACCTAACACCACCAAGAAAGAAGAGCAGACTTTGAACCTCGGGTCCTTGCACTGTGAAGCTCTTTTTGTTGTTTTGTTACGTGTCATCAAGCCAGTTCTGACTCATAGAGACCCCATATAGAATTTCCAAAGAGCAGGTGGTGAGCTTGAACCACCAACCTTGCAGTTCAAACCGACTTACAGTTTAGCACATTAACCCACAGAGCCACACCAGGACTCCTGTGAAGCTCATATGTCCTGTGAAAGATTGATGCCAAGACACATGGAGATCTCCAAGGAATGCTGGGCCTACAGCAGCTGAAAGGGGAGACAAGGACCTCTCTCCAAAACCAGTGCTCTGAATTTGGACTTCTAGCCTCCTATACTAGAGAATAACTTTGTTTTGTCAAATCGATGGACACGTGGTATTTTTGTTAAAGCATTGGCCATGATTTTCAGTGGTTTAGCAATTATGTAATGATGTAACATAGCAGTTATGTAATGATGTAATCACTAGTTAACTAAGACAGCTATCAAAGAATCTCTATGAAACTGGAAATATAGAGAGTTTATACACACATGAGCAGAACAAAAAAAAAAACACAACAAAAGAGGTTACAAGAGTAAAAATTAGAGCTATAGGAGGAAAGCTACTAAAATGCTAGGAGAATGTTCCATTATACTCACTATTCTAATCGTCAACTATTTGTAGAATAAAAATAAGCATAGGATTTTTAAAAGTGTACTGTTTGGTCAAATAAGTATATTTCTTAAATAATAAATATGCTAAACCTATAAAAAATAGGAACCATAATTCCTAATTAGCTACAGAATATTTCCTTTATATTTGCCACAGACCAGAGACAATTTGTTGTCCTAGGGTACTGGTTATGAGTTGGGCTGCTAACCTCAAGGTCAGCAGTTTGAAACAACCAGGTGTTCTACGGGAGAAAGATGAGGCTTTTTGCTCCCAGAAAGATTTACGGTCTCAAAAACCTATACAGGGCTGCTATGAGTTGGAAATGACTTCACAGCACACAACCACCACCAGAGAGGAAAAATAACTGAAGTGTCTTGCTACAAGTCACATTGCAATGTGACAATGTTTTCTAAGGACAAAGAGAGCAGTTCTTATATTTAAGGGGACTTCTAAAGTCTTAACTATTTTAGAATTTAAGTATCTACATTGTGTCCTGCCAGTAGACTGTAACCCATACCCTAAGTTTCTGGTTAGACTTGGAATGCCAGTAGAGAACAGTAAGAGGGAAATATTGTTTATGTTTGGTTGATTAAAAACAAATGCATTCTTATGTACTTATATTATGGTCTTCATTTAAATTAAGCTTATTTTTCCAAAGCTAATTGTGCTACTGATGGTTTCTAGCATGTGCCCCTTAAAAAAATGTATGTTGATTTTCTTCTAGAGAGTTTCACAAAATAAACAACATGATAACCCTCTTTAGATGGTTTGGAAATTCAAGAATTAGATGGTTTCTATATTTTACTTTTTTTTCCATTTTTAGTTATGTTCTTTCAACTTTTTATCTTGGAAATCGAACACAACTTTGAGCAAATAGATTAGAAAATCAAAATATAAAAATAAGAGTTTTAATATCTAATTATGGAACATTTTCATGTTCTTCAAAAACTGGATTACCCACAGATAAACTTTTATTTTAAAGTGTGATGAGAGGGCTAATGGCAGAAGTGTTTACCTGGAAGCATTTTACATTGGAGTGCTTCATCTACTCATTGCTATCCATTTTGAACTATCAAACACTGCACCTGTCACAAGCCTGAATTTGTAGTATGTGTACACAATGCTTGTTGTTGGGAGAGCTTGCAAATCCCTCATCGGCAGTACAGTCAGTAGAAGTAGTTGCAGCTGTCTTCCCAGCTGGGCTTTGTTCATGGTAAAGAAGGTCATTTAACATCATGTTTTTCTCATGGACAGCTGTAAATACAAACTTCCTTTGGGTGTAGAAGTCCTTCTTCTTTTAAAAAAAGGACTCTAATGGCCAAGTGAGATGTAGCTTAAAAATATTTTTGATGCTTTGATTCAGTAGAATTAGAAAATATATAGATTTGGTTTAATAGAAAACCATTATTTGCTTTGCCTTGGTCTGACCACTCTATTTTTTTTTAATGACTTGGTGAGCACCAGTATATTCAGTTCAGATTAGCTTGGGGTTTAGGATAAAGTTGTTTTTTTGGGTTTTGATGCAAGCCTTTGGGTTAAGCCTGGGACTTGTCTTGATGCTAGAGCAACAACCCTTTGTTTTTGCCCATTTTAGCTATTTTTCCCCATGAGACTGTACTCTCCATAAGAATAAAGGATGTGTCTGTTCTACTAATTACTATTTTTTCTAGCAACTAGGTCAGCCTCACGCCGCTAACTCTGGATATATCTATACTTAATAAATCTTTGTTGAGTAGATGCATAAATGAAGTAATGATGAAGAATTGGTTTTCATAGTTTTAATTGGAAAAGTTCAGTAAGGACAATAAAGACTTGTTAATTAAAACTCTTTGAATTGAGAAGATTGTTTAAGTTCCATTGTTTATTGTTAATTGATATATAATTAAATTAAAATACAATGAGTAGATTTTAAGGGTACAATTCCATTCATTCTGTCAAAACTATGCATCCATGTAACCACGATCCCAATCAAGATATGGAATTTTCCCATTATTCCAGAATGTTCTGCTTTGCTTCTTGACAGTTAATCTTTCATAACTACTGTTCTTATGACCACTTTAGATTATTTCTTTCTTATCTAGAACTGCGTATTACAAAAAGCATAAGTACGGACTTTTTTTTTTTTTGTATATTTCTTTCATTCAGCTTTATGGATTTTAGATTTATCAAGATTTACAGGACTATGTAAGCCTAACATCTTTGAATTTCTCTTGCAGAAATACTTGCTATTATTACTAATAAGGTTTGTTCCCAAGGTGTTTAACTGGATTGGAGACAGTTACCATTACCCACATTAAGAAGTATAAGATTAATAATGAAAGAGTAATGATTAATGTCATTAGAAAGCTATTGTTTGACTTTCCTTAAAGAAGTTATTAGCATCACTCTCCCCAGTCTTCACCCACCTATTCTTAAGAAACCCAAAAACATATAGAATAAGGTTTTTAGAAGCAGACTTAAAAGTACCATTAAACTTGCTTCATTGCACTATGAGCCTCAATAGGCAGATCATTTGACAAAAAAAGGCAGCTCAAAGGTGGCAGATTTTAAAGTTGTAAGCACAACTTTGGGCTTCCTGACAGTTCTGAGCTTTATCCACATTACACCAGGTCTTTTTGAACTGCAAGGTCAGCAGTTCAAGTTCACCAACCATGCCTCGCAAGTCTTATACAGGGTCGCTATGAGTTGGCATCGACTCTACATCACTCTACAGCACTTAACTCTACACCACTTAACCAGTAGTTTCCCTTACCCTAAAAACAGTTCTGTGGCTAAATGAATTTGTATAATAATTGCCAGGGAATCGGTTCTGACCCACGGCAACCTTGTATTGGATTTCCGAAGAGCAGCTGATGGGTTTGAGTCACCAACCCTGTGATTATAGTCCAGTGCTTATCCTACAGCCCCACACCAGCACTGTGTAGATCATTACAGGTTATGGATTATACTGAGAAGAATGGGTATTACAGAGCCTTTAGTTGCACTGATGAGAAGCCTGTACATACACCAAGAGGCAGTCAGTCAAACAGAGTAAGGGAATAGTAGATGGTTTAAAATCAGAAACGTGCACCAGGGTTGTACTCTTTCACCATACTATTCAATCTGTATGATAAGCATACAGTCCTAAACACTGGACTATATTAAGAAGAACATGGCATCAGGATTGGAGGAAGACTCATTAACAACTGTGATATGCAGATGATGCAACCTTGCTTGCTGAAAGCAAAGGGAACTTAAAATACTGATAAAGATCAAACACTACATACAGCCTTCAGTATGGATTACACCTCAATGTAAAGAAAACAAAAATCCTCATCAATGGACCAATCAATATCATCGTAATAAATGGAGAAAAGATTGAAGCTGTCATATGACTTTGTTTTGCTTGGATCCACAATAAACACTCATGGAAGCAGCAGTCAATAAACCTAATGATGTATTATATTACGTTAGGCAAATCTGGTGCACAGGATCTTTTTAAAAGTGTTTAAGAGCAAAGATACCAGTTTGAGGACTAAGGTGTGCCTGACTCAAGCCATGATATTTTCAGTACCCTCATATGCATATGGAGTCCTGGTATGGCACTGTGGCTAATGCCCTGGCCTGCAAAGTCAGTTTGAACCATAAGGTCGGCAGTTCAAGCCCACTAGTCAGTCACTCCTTGGAAACCCTATACAGGGTTGTTATGGGTCAGAACCATCTTGATGGCACTTAACAACAGCAACACATGCATTTGAAAGTTGAACAATAAATAAGACTGTAGAAAAATTGAGATGCATTTGAGTTGTGGTGTTGGAGAAGAATATTGCATATACCATGGTCTGCCAAAAGAACAAGCAGGTCTGTGTTGGAAGAAGTTAAGTCAGGCTGGTGAGACTTTATTTCTCATACTTCAGACATGCTATCCGGAAGACCCAGTCCCTGGAGAAGGACATCATGCTTGGTAAAGTGGAGGATCAGTGCTAAAGAGGAAGAGCCCCAAGGAGATGGATTGGCACAGTGGCAGCAACAATGGACTCAAATGTAACAATTGTTAGGATGGCAGACGACTGAGCAGTGTTGTGTTTCTGTTGTTCATATGGTCACTGTGAGTCAGAACCAACTTGACGCCTAACAAGTTGTAGGTTAAGAAAGCTCTAGATTTATGTATTTCCATTGAACGTGTTCATTTAAATATGTTTTCATAAAATAAGTGGTGTTGTAGAGTGTGTTGCTAGCTATAATTGCAAAAAGAGTTTGCAAAGAAACAAATGTAGTCAGTTTGCAGGCAATGGGAAAAGGCTTGCCAAGCAAAGCCTGTGGAAAATGGATTCATTGAATTAGAGCCGTCCCCAATTGACTTGTCAAAGCCAACTGATTTTCTTTGCTAGTCCCCACCCCCCCAAGATGCCTGAAACTTTGTGTTGATGGAGGGCTATCTTCTAGAACATGCTGGCAAAGCACATGTTTTTACTGGCTCAGGTCAGCATTCTTATAGACTTGATGGGGGTACTTAGGGCTCTGGTAGAGAATTTTAGGTCAGAGAAAAATTAGGCGTAGAAGATTAGGTAGCAAAATGTGTTACTTTATCTCATAGCAGAGCAAAGCAATAAAACAGTCTTTGAGAAGCCTCAGACAGCACTGGATGAGTCTAACAATTTTGTATTTCTCTTACAAAATCACTTGCTATTACTAATAAGACCAAAGAATAAAATTGTGGTCTCAGGAAAGCAATCAAGTAATTGTTGAATATAGTTAATACGACTTTGTAATGGGTAAAGACATTGTTCCTTTAAAGATGAATGAGGGAAAAATTATAAATTATGTAAAGAAAGACAATTGTGTTTCAGACTAAGTGATCCCTAAATGCTGATTATTTTGTGGAAGAGAATTTGATGCAAGATATATGGAAACATTATGAAATGACAAAGAGAGAATGTGATCAACTTGAAATAGAGTCTTAATATTACAGAAATGTGCCAAGAAGGTTATTTATAATTTTTTTTTTTCTTTCCCTTTAGACCAGTTAGAGACGCTTCAGGATCTCCTCAGCCCAGGAATGAAGACATGGATATTTTACCCTGAGAGGAATGCAGACGTTTTCATAATAGGGTAACAGCCAATTTCTATTTTTGGTATTACAGTCTTTGAAAATAATTGAAACTCTGATATAAAAAGAAACAGTATTATTAGAAATATGATATGTGCACTGAATTTGTTTATTGTCTTATAGCATTCTTACTCTACACCTTTCATGTGAAATATGTTTAGAAATAATTCTTGACAAAGATAAGCCTTGCTCATGAAGTAAGCTCATATTTGGAAACAATGGGAATTATAAAACGGTGATCTGGCTATTTTGGAATAGAACATCATTAGAAAGGATTCTACTCTGAGGCACTTTCAGCCTTTTTCTTGTCTTGGGTATGTAGAAAATGTTCATGTTCCTGTGATACTCTGAAGAAATCATCAAGGCTGTGCTCAGCAACTGGAGAACTAAAGAAAAACTTAACAAATCTGTAAACAAGTTTGGGGAAACTCTGTTGGGAAGCAATGGAGGCTTTCTTTTGCAGAGCCTTAAGGAACCCTGGTAGCGTAGTGGTTACAAATCGGGCTATGGACCTTAAGGTCAGCAGTTCAAAACTACCAGCTGTTCTGCAGGAGAAAGATGAGGCTTTTTGCTCCCGTAAAGATTTACAGCCTCAGAAACCCTGTACAGGGTCACTATGGGTCGGAATCAACTCAATAGCACTTAACAACAACAAGGAACCCTGGTAGCACAATGGGTTACAAGTTGTGCTGTTAACCACAAGGTCAGCAGTTTGAATCTACCAGCTGCTCCACAGGAGAAAAATGAGGTTTTCTTCTCCCATAAAGATATAGGGTCACTGAATGGGAACTGACTCAACAGCACATAACTACCGCTACCACCACCCAAGTCTCCTCTGCTTTATAGGCATGTCTGTGATTGGAGTGTGAGTTTAAGAGCAATTATTCTTAGAGGAGAAAATAATATTTTGAGTCAAATAATTTTACATGAAGTTAATTTGACCTACAAATTGATCCCTGCCTTGGATCTTGTGTTGAGAAACTTTAACTTATATTATTTTTCAGTCTCAACATAAGATAAAGACAACCTTCTAGAGGCTCTGTTGAAACATCATAGCTTTGTCAGAACCCTTTTTTACTCTGTTGTTGTTGTTAAGTGCCGTCGAGTCGGTTCTGACCCATAGCCATCCTGTATAAGGATTCCGAAGAATGGCTAGTGAACTTGAACTGCTGACCTTGTGATTCAAAAAGACTTTGCATTCGAGCACATTAACCCACAGCACCACACCAGACCGAGGAAGTTTACCTAAGACAACATCTGCCCTAGGTTTCCAAGGGTCTAAGGTAGTTGTATATCCCAGTTCAGCATTTACTCTAGTCTAGGAAAGTCTTGATTCAGTCATCTTGATAGACATTAAAAAAAGATGAAGTGTTCAACAGATACAGAGTCTACACAAATTCAGGTTGACTATTGCAGAATGGCAGGTTTCAGGCTTATCAGGCCTGACATACTCTGGTATTTCCTCTGTCTCATCATAATTTACCACCAAAAGAGTTTCCTTAGAGATAAGAGGTAACAACTGGGATGCTCAGTGGCATCACCATGGAAGCTAGACAAAAATGTTCTATGTTCACAGTTTTTTATAAAGTTGTCTTATCTTACTAAAATTGTTAGTGTTGTTTTCTTTGGGTTGGATTTTACAACCTGATCTCTTAGGTTTCTAATATAGTTAGAAAAAAAAAAAATATTGTGACTGCCCAAGAGTCTCTGGTTTCTTAATCACTAAAATATCTTCCATATACTACTATACTTAGCAATGATAACGATTTGGAATCTGGTCTTTTAACTGATAATGCATACTGTGGTAACCCAACTTTGTCAAATGTGTGTGTGTATACACCTGCATTTGCACAACTACTAGTCTCTGTTGTAGAAGAAGGTCATTAGATTCTTGAATCCAAATCAAGAAGCCAAAGATTCTTCTAATTATATGCCATTAAATTAATATATACAGAATGAAAAAAAATATATGTATTTGCTTCTAAAAATGAAACATGCATGTTCTGTAGATTGTTGCTGTGTGCCGTTGAGTCAGTTCCAACTCATATAGGTTTTCTGAGAGCAGTTTCTGGGTGTGAATTGCTCCCTGTACCACACCATGGCTTTTTCTATAGATACTGATATGAGAATAGGATCATGTTTAGTGCTATTTAGACCTAGCTTTCTGTAATGAACACCAGCACTATATATAAAACACATCAAATTAGGTGCTCTAATTTTTAATGTTGTATGGATCATGACAAGCTATGGACAACATTGTGGGGAATGAGTATTGTGGAACACTTCATTGTGCTCATGAGGAACCTGTACATAAACCAAGAGGCACTTGTTCAAATACAACAAAGGGATACTGAATGGTTTAAAATTAGGAAAGGTGTGTACCAGGGTTGTATTCTTTCACCATATTTATTATGCTGAGCACATAATCTGAGAAACTGGATTATATGAAGAAAAACATAGCACCAAGATTGGAGGAAGACTCATTAGCAACCTGTGATATGCAGATGATACAAACCTCCTTGCTGAAAGGAAAAAGACTTAAAATACCTACTGATGAAGATAAAAAAAACACAGCCTTTGGTATGGGTTACACCTCAGTGTAAAGAAAACACAAATCTTCACTACTGGACCAATAAACAATATATGTAGAAGATACAACCAAGCTTGCTGAAAGTGAAGAGGACTTAAAATACTTAGGAATGAAGGTCAGAGACCACAGCCTTTGTTTGCTGTGGTCCTCTGCCATTTGTCTGGGGTCACAGCTTTCTGTCCCTAGATCTCAGGGTCCAAATAATAGGCATCACTCTTGCCTCTTCTTTCTAGGTAGTAGTGTAGTCCCCTCTTCCTGCCTCTGAGGTGGCTCATCTTGTACCCAACAGGTTAGCAAATTGATCAATCCCCACATAAGAGTTCCAAACGTTTACAATCACAATGAACCTTCTTAGCAGTCACTCACAACTAAATCATATAATCCTATCAGCATCTTTCCCCACCTTCCCTGACCCAGACCCATCAGGAAAAGAGGAGGAAGATACACCAAATCGGCCTGCTCCCAGCCAGTCATTTGTTGGGAGTTACAGAGACCATGGCTTGTTATTGTTGTTAAGTGACATCAAGTCGATTCTGATTCATACTGACCCTGTTATAGGGCTTCTGAGGTGGTTCTAGACTGCCAACCTTGAGGGTTGCTGTCCAGTGCTGATCCTACAGCTTCACACCAGGAGACTATGACTAGAAGGGCCATAGTCAATAGTTCACTGCACAGCAGAAGTGCATTGTCACATTGTTCTCCCTTGTTGCTTTCGTTTTTAATATTAAAAATATTAATAACTTTCAAATCAAAGGTGTTTTGAAATTATACCAGTTGTTGACCCCTATGGTAAACACTCTAAAACAGTGACATTCACAGCTGGTAAGTTATTAATATAATTTGAATGGTTTAGCATCTCCAACCATTAAAGCTCTTCTGCATTGAAGACAAAATATAAGACAAAAGCTTAATATCTTCAATTATCTGTTCTTCAATGACTGAGTAAGACAAAAATAATATCAAAAAGTAGCTTGTTTGGTGTAGATAAATTGTAAACAATTTAGATGAGTGGGAAAGTAGCAAGAGGAGGATTATTTGGGAAGGCTTTCTAGAACAGAAACTTATCAGCAGTAGTGGCAGAGGGAGAGGTGAGACAGAAACCCAAACTTTCATGTTAACAACCTTCATGTTGTTAAGATTGGAAATGATGGAAATGCAAGCATTTGAAACATTTAAGAATGATGGTAAGAAAGAGGCATTATTTCTGGATGCCAGCTATCTCACCAGTAGAAGGTGTAGGCCCCACACCCTTTTCTGTAGGGCCAGAGTCCTTCATAAGCTGACTTTCCAAGTCGCATCTTGGGTTTAAGGTATGAAGTAGCTTTTAGAAGGAGAGGATCTTCAGAATTTTAGAATAGGAAAGCTTGTGTAGTCTAAAAATCAATGTTTCTTATGGTGAGGGGAAAATGAGAAAAGGCATACTGGAATATTTGTGAGAGGACAAAACATTTATAATTGATGTTTACTGAAAGGAGTTATGGTTTTAAAAGATAGAATCTATCATAGACTGTATTGAACTTGGAACTTTACAAATAGGTCTGATTTGCTTTCTCAGAATATGAAAGGTAGACGTGGGAGGTATTTCAGTGATGATAGAAAACACATATACTAAAATAAGTCTGACAAGTTCCTTCTGTGAACCCAATTTTTTTTTCTTTTTTCTTTACTATAAATGCTATTGCACATTGACTTGAAGGCAGTGGATATAGCTCATGTTGCCCACACTGATAGCAAAAAAAATTTATCCAGCATTAGACCCAGTCCTAGGAGGTCAACAAATATTTCTTAAAAGGAAAAACTAGATTGACTAGAGCTGACGGAGGAGTGGGCATGAAGCTGATGTGATTGAGAGTCAGAACAGGGCTTCATGGGACTTGGCCTTACGGTGAAGGTTTCTGAGGACAATGAGAAAGGAAAACAAACAAACAAACAAACAAAAATCAGCCAACAGTAAAGGAGTAAAATGAAATACAATTGGCATCCTAATTACCATAAGAGGAAACATGAACCAGTTTGTTAAACTGTGAAAAGGGCAAAAATAGAATCCACTGCCATCTACTGGGTTCCAACTCATAGCGACGCTGTGTTGTTAAATGCAGCTGTCAAGTTAATTCTGATGCATAGAGACCCTGTATAGGGTTTCCACGGAGCAGCTGGTAGGTTTGAACCAGTGACTTAGCAGTCCATTGTTTGTCCTACAACCCCATACGAGGACTCCTATAGAGACACTATAGGACAGAATTGAACTGCTCCATGAAGTTTTAAACTATAAATCTTTATGGGTATAGACACTTTCATCTTTTTCTCTCAGAAACACTGTTGGGCTTGAACCCCAAAACTTGTGGTCAGTAGTTCAGTATTTGACCCACTGCACCAGCAGGTCTTAATGAAGACTTATCTTCATTAAAGAGCAAAAAGGTAGTGGCTAAAATTGGTATGTTTTTCAATTCAATTAGAGCAATATTAATTGAGCACATGTTAAGTGCCAGTCACTGTGTAAGTTCAGTGTGACATCAATGTACTGGATTGCAAAGTTGTTTTAAACCACAAAGTGGTGGTTCAAGCTCACCAGCCACTCCTCAGAAATCCTATGCAGGGTCACTATGGGTTGGAACTGACTCAGTGGCACTTAACAACAACAACATAATGTGTAAGAAGTATAAAATTCTGAAAATAATTTCTAATTAAAAAGCAGAGTAAGCAGGTATCAAGTGTGAGAAGGGTGGTGGGAGGGGGTGACAACAGTTGCAGGTTTTGATATGGTAATATGAGAAGAGGCAATTTGAGAAGAAAAATTTAAACAGCAGGCAGTGCCCTAAAGGAAGAGTATTTCAGGCAGAAGGAAGAGCAAATGCCTTAAAGTGGAAATGCGCCTGGGGTGTTCCAGGATGAGTCACATTTTGATTTAAAATCTATCTTAGAAAAAGATGCTCAATTGTATTAATCAACAGCTACTGAAATGGAGAACTTTGCTGTTTGAAAGAAAGTTCCTCCTCCTCAGTTCTGCTTCAGGCCAAATTGGATTAATTTTCTAACCGACAAAAGAGGTTAAAAAGAAGAGTGAGTTAAAGAGTTAGCCTTGGGCCAAGCCCATAGTGAAAGTCAAAGAAAGTCTAACCAATGATGGAAATTGGAAAAGTCAGAGGAAAATCAGTATCATGGCTAACCCTGAAGTTGTCTAAAGAGCACTTCCCTAAGGAGAGGAATCTCTGAGATACCAAATGCAGCAAAAGCTTAAGGAGAATAAAGACTGGGGAAACAAAATACCAAACCTGTGTATGGAGTTTAACACAAACCTACCAGCTCTTGGAAACTGTGTAGGGTCGTTATGAGTCAGAACTTACTCCATGGCACGTAACAACAACAACAACCAGTGCTCTACAAGAGAAAGTTGTGGCGGTCTGTTTCTGCAAAGATTGTTGTTGTTTTTAAGTGCCTTCTAGTTGAATCCAATTCATCACGACCTTGTATAGGGTTTCCAAGGGCGGCTGGTGAGTTTGAGCCACCGACTTTATGGTTCAAACTGACCTTGAGATTCTGCCTATGGGGCAGTTCTACTCTGTCCTACAGTGTGAATCAGAATTGACTTCAAGGCAACTTTATTTTTTAACCCTAAACATGAATAATATTCATTTTCAGCTGTCAATTAAAGATATTTTAATAATATTTCAAATCTACATGTGATAAAAAGTGTTGACAAGTTTGAAAGAATAAAATTAAATGTCACTCTTCAAATTGAAGGTGTGTGCAACTTTTACTTCCTCTTTCCTCTCCCCATCTGCTCTGATATTTTTAACAGGCATGATATTGACATGTTGGGGGGAAAATGGGTTCCATATTCTTTAGTGGAGTCATGTTGCAGTACTGCTTAGTTGACAAAAATTAATATTAATGCATCAAGTTCTTTTACTGTACAGCTTGATTTTCTCCTTTCAAAATTATAACAGAAACACAGTCATGATATAGCTAAGAGTGGTCAGTATTTGATAATTCCTTCAATAGTTCTCTTATTGACTGTCTTAGACTGGGTTCTCTAGAGAAGCAAAACCAGTGAACCTTATGTACATTTATATAAACGGAAGTTTATATAAAGCAAATGACTTACACAATTGTGGAAGTGGGAAGAGTCCGAAGTCCAGATCAGATGAACCAAGATCACCAGGTTGATGGCAGGTCTGGGAGGTTTGGAAGGCAGGTCCAGCAGTCAGGCAGTCAGGAAGGCAAGCAAGTAATTGAGCAAGTTACTAGTTCTCAAGCCCAAAGAACCAGAGGTCAGAGGATTAGCCAGAAGTAAGATCCAGGCCCAGCAGAGAGCCAACAAGCTTTGCTTGAGTGTCAGATATATTGGAAGCAGGCCACACCTCCAGGGAAACATCTTTTCAAATGATTGTCCATTGCAGACCTTACCATAAAGTTAATTACATTATATTACATCTCATTATGGAGATAACCACATCTCAACTGCCAAACGACTAAGAATTCTGGCACTATCGAGTTGACACAAAAGCTTAACTATCATATTGGATCTATATTTTTAGTGTTTGTAAAAATTGAAACATAGTGTAAGTGTGGACTTAATTTTCCTCTGTCAAAAAGGTAATAAAAAGATGTACAGAACTAGGGCATTTATATAATTGGCAAAGTTAGTTTTGGTTCCTGCACTGTTTGTTCTCATTTTTAAAAAATATCTTTCTATGTTTTCTAGAGAACCTACCCAGAAAAAAAAGTGCTTTTTAGAGGAGTGAAAGATTAGACATTTAAAGAATGAAAAATAGATTAATGTAAAAAATAATAATAAATGGGATTATTATTCTGGGAAACAAATTGGGAAATCATGCTAAAGCTGATTTCTTAGATGGTGAAAGTTATTTGGAATTTCAGAGTCAACTGAAGGCACTTTTTAGAAGGAGATCATATCCGTACTTATGGGTCAGTCCTTTACTCCTTAATCTCTTCTTTCCTCTTCTTTTCAGATTCCCATTATTCTGCCTCTATTAAAACCTGCTCTCAGGAGAGGCTCAACTAATAGTGTTTTATCACTTCATATGAATGTAAATCAATATGTTACTTTTCCCATGAGTATTTACATTTTAAAACAGTGAAAAGAGTGGTATTTCCATAAAACATTTTCAAAATAACCTGCTCAATCTGTATGTCAGACCTGGGGAATTTAGGGTCTTTTCATTTTTTTTTTTTTTTCTGAGTGGTTGTACTTTATTTTTGTTTTTGTTTAAAACTTCAGTTGCTATAATTGCAACAGGGTAAGATTCTTGTTATTTTAAATTAACTAACCTTTTCTTTCTTTTTCAACTTTGTAATAATTTAGCTAAATTTGTTAGCAAATGAAAATTAATTTTTCATTGCATGTTATTTTTACTATTTACTGTATTTGTCTTATACTCCCATCAGTTTGAAATGGAAAAAAAAAAAAAAAAGTATGATTTTGATTTCAGATTCTGTGATAAAAATTTCCACTTTTCCCACTGAAGGTATTCATCCAGAGTGATTTTTTATTCTAGAAGGGTAAAAGATCAGTCATAATAGTAAAATAATGATTATTGTGTTTGTTATGAGACTTAAGGATAGAGCAGCAAAAAAGAAATCTTTACTGAAGAAAAATTGGCATAATTTATTTAGAAGAGAGTTGAAATACTCTATCTGTGCATATCTGTACAATCAGAAATGGTTACTTAGAAATAACTAGCTTTTAAAAAATTGCTTTATTGAGAGTGGCCATTATAATTACATCAATGATACAATTCTTCATTTTGATAAACACAGAAATATCCATGGACTTTTTTACTTCAGTATTCCAAAATAAATCAGAAATACAGTCTATAGGAAGAGGAAGATTAAAAAATAACATAGCATCAAAGTAACTCAAAGATCTACAATCAAAGATGACAGAAATTATGTCTTTTCTTCCCCAGCAAAACAAAACACAAAGGAGTAATTTGGGTGGAGGATATGAACAAATTAAGTGAGAGCATGTGGCTGGACTGGAACCCCAAAATAAATTTGTCACAGGGTGCCATTGAGTTGGTTTCAACAACAGTATGTGTAACAGGACTAACCATCTTCACAACCTTTGTTATGTAGAATCATAGCTGCAGGCACTGCATCATTCCATCTCACTGAAGATATTCCTTCCACAGTTAAATTGACTCCATAGTCTAGTCTGAAAAGTCCCCCCTCTACCACTAAAATATCAGAAGCAAAGTCCACATGGGGAGGTTTAGAGGAGACTGATGTGTGCAGAGAGGAGTGACAAAGAGACCCACACATCAGTGTGCCACAGGGACCTAACTCATAGTGAAGAATTCTGGACCCAAACAGAAAGAAATATTTGATTATCTTTCAAGTTTATAGTATGACAGCTTAGTAACTTTTGTTGCTTTAAAAACATCATTTCAACTACTTACATCTGAATTTTTCTGAGAAAAATATCCATTTAATGTCAAAACAGCCTCACAGGAACAATTTAATAATTCCTGCTAAAAGCTTGCAAGAAGTCTCAGGATAGAAAATGCCATTTTTCAAAAGGTCCTTTCAGTCTCTGTCAATCTAACTGAGCACGTGATGAGATTATTTACCAAATTATCAGTTCTAGAGAACAGAAGGCAAGCATATGCTTTTATAAATTGTTTAATAGCTTGTCACACAGTGACCAGGTAATTACAGCTTGCTTTTATTCAGTGGTCTTTTAAAATATAGCTTCCCCCCAGAAATACTACCCTGAGAAAACCTTCGAATATTAAAACTGAAGAGACTCCCTGAAGGCTACCTCCTAGCCAAATAATAGACACGACTATAAAACAAACAACATGAAGAATGTGCTTCTCAGAACAATCAACTATATGAGACCTACAGGGCGATATTTGCCCAAGCCTGAAATGAGAAGATAGGAAGGGGCAGGGAAGCAGGGCATCCAGAGAGGAAATAAAGAGAATTCTGACACACTAATTACAATGAATGTAACCAATGTCTTGAACCAATTTGTGTAAGAACTACAGATTGGGAAAACTAATTTGCTCTGTAAACACAATAAAGCACAATAAAATGTGAAAAAACAAAATAACATAAACTATGTCTTCTATATGACCAGTTTTATTTCACTACTCTAAAAGATAACTGATAAGGAAAAAATTCCCTTGGGAAGTCGTTGAGATAACCTTTGGACGCTATTCTCTCCTCCTATATTTGTTATAAGGAGCCCTGGTAGCATAGTGATTTATGCATTGGGCTGCTAACCACAAGGTCAACAATTTGAATCCATCGGCAGCTCCATGGGAGAAAGATGAGGTGTTCGGCTCCTGTAAAGCTTTATACCCTAGGAAACCCTATGTTGTTGTTAAGTGCTGTCAAGTCAGTTCTGACTTATAGTGACCCTGTAAAGAGTTTCCAAGGAGCAACTGATGGGTTTGAACCAGTCCAGTGCTGATCCTACAGCACCACACCAGGACTCCTGGAAACCCTATACAGCGTCCCTATGAGTCGGAACCAACTCAACGGCACAGAGCACAGCAGCATTTGTTAAATACAATCCCTGGGTTTTGTAAGTAGTTCACGGGCTCAGCTGTTAACTGAAAAGTTTGAAGTTTACCCAAAGGCCTGTTGATCTACTTCAGAAAAATAAGTTATTGAAAACCCTATGGA
The DNA here is from genome assembly GCF_000296735.1 of Chrysochloris asiatica. Lineage (NCBI taxonomy): Eukaryota > Metazoa > Chordata > Mammalia > Afrosoricida > Chrysochloridae > Chrysochloris > Chrysochloris asiatica. The sequence continues at coordinate 8,680,843 of NW_006408617.1, forward strand.
ATAGAATTCTACTCTGATGACATAGGCTTGCTACGAGTTAGTATGGACTCAATGGCTACGGGTTAGTATGGACTCAATGGCTACGAGTTAGTATGGACTCA
>NW_006408617.1:8681813-8720695 GCF_000296735.1 Chrysochloris asiatica
GTATGGACTCAATGGCTACGGGTTAGTATGGACTCAATGGCTACGGGTTAGTATGGACTCAATGGCTACGGGTTAGTATGGACTCAATGGCTACGAGTTAGTATGGACTCAATGGCTACGAGTTAGTATGGACTCAATGGCTACTAGTTGTTGCTTATTGCTGATTTTGTTATGAGTTGAGGGACTGGGGCCAACATTTTTCCTGGATTTGGCCATATTTTCAGGTTCTGGTTCTATCCCTCACCAGAGTAGCTGCAATTATCTGAGATGCTGTATGCCACACTAAGACCTCAGACAGAACATGACTTGGGAAGGGGGAAAAAACTGCCCGTGTTATTATTAAAGCAAGAGAATTTGCCTAAAGCTACATTTTTATGAGAATCAATCATTCTTGAGTACGTAGCTAGCACAAAGATAGGAAATAAACACAATAGGCCATTCCTTGCTTAATATTATTGGAACTTTCAATTAAGTTGATGATTCTAACTTACTCCTAGGCTAAGTGTAGAAGAACACTAAATTTAAGAGTGATTTATAGAGGAAAATTGATCCCAGCCTCCTTGTTAGAACCAGAGACCTTACTGATCGTGAAACTATCACACTATCTGGGAATGCAAAAACTTTAACTACAGATCAATATTTAGTTAATTTCATTGGTTTCTTGTCAAATTCCTGAATTTTACATTTAAAGATTGACATTTAAAGAACCAATGTGGGAATCAACTCAATGGTATATTTTAATAAATTAGTGTGCAGTTAGCATAAAATTGACTGTCCATTAACCAAGTTTTATAACGTATTATGACAGAAAGTAAGCAGAAATGACTTTAAAAAATAGAAAACTCCAGAAAGAGGGTATTCACCAGTTTTTGTTATTATGATGGAAGCTTATTTTTTTTAAATGTATAACAAATATATTAAATTAAAAATATTTATTAGCTCAAAATAGTTAAACTATTTAATAATGTTTTAATCAATATTAGCATGTTCTAGAAATATTAATACATAAGATGTCCAAATGTTATTTCTAGTTGTCAAATATCAAGTTTTTATTTCCATCCAGTTACAGTTTTAAGTATTAAAAGAAAAAAATCTGATTTTTAGCTAGAAGTTGAAACTTAGAATATAGCAACAAAGCCAAGATAAAAAGCATCAGTGCCTTTTATCTATGAAATAAAACATTTTAACATTATGCAGCATTATTAAATTGAAATATAAAAATAAATCAATCTGATCTTCTCCAATTGTTGAAAGCTTTTGGTCCCTAGAGACAGCTCTCAGAAATGTCAACTTTATATCAGTAGCAACAAAAAGAATGCCAATGAATACTAGGCACCACTCAGTTGCTCTTGCAATAATTAAATACTTTGGACTTTACTTTGAAGTACCTGCTTATTTCTTGGTATTAAGCATTCAGAGTAGTGTTGAGTCTGAGATGAGTACATGATTGAATTACATATGACATTTACGGCAAGCCCTTAGAGTCTTATTTCTATTCTACACTCATATGTTATTCCTTTGAAGCCTTAAATGTCCTAGTAAAATAAACTTATCTTCTATCACTTTTGCATTTCCTGTTTGTAATCTATCAATACCTTTGCAATAAAATTAAAAAGATACAGAATTTTATCTGGCTCATTCAACACATATTTACTGAAAGTCCACTCTGTGCTAGGCACTTGGTAAGGTGCTGTAGAATTACGTTTCAGTAGAAGAATTACACATTAAGCAAAGAATAAACTGATCTTTCTATAGTAACAATCATGAGAAATGCTATACAGAAAAAAAGCAAGGTAATAGGAGCAGCTGAACATAATTAGAAGGGTTAGGAGTCCCTAGAAGAAAGACAGGTACAGGTAAGGGGAACATCCCAGCACAAAAACCCAGAATGCTCTAGAAATATGTTCATTAAAATTTTCCCTAGACAATACTACAGTCATTGAAACCAGGTCAAGTGGGTATTATCTGCAAGTGTGGATGTACTTATGCATGTGCCCTCTCTTCTTATCAGCTGGACGCTTCACTCTCCACTCTAGTCCTCTGTAGCTATGTCATTGACTCTTGGGCCAGGTTCACAGGAGTCTATTGAACATTGTAGGACTTAGCTCACAGCTTCATTGCTCTTTTTTCCTCACTTCCCCTTATTGGTGACGAATGTGGTCACCAATCAGAGCATATATTCCCATTGAGTCTTAGTCTTGGAAGGGAGGTTTGCTCTGAGGGGACCCGACCACTGGCCTTGATGTCTCACCTGGGTGAGCAACTTGCTTGTTCTTGTAGTAATCAGTCAGTCTGCCTATATTGTTTTGTATTTTTCCTGTCGGTCTTTCTTTCAAGAAGTATCATCTGTTCTACTAGCCACTCCAGGCTGGTCTGCTTGTCCTTTCAAGTGGAAATTTTCCACCTTTGAAGATTCTGGATGCTGTTCAGGATTACACCTGTGGTCTTATGTAATGCAGAGGTTCCGCAGGAAGTCTCCTTCACTGGGCTTCTTGTAGCCCCATTTTAGGTATTCCAATCAGTTATAGGCAGAAGATGGATTTACAAGCTTTCTATGGTGATATTTCTGGCTATTCCTTTCTCTCCCCCTCTAGTGTCTATTTTATAATGTTATGCAAGGGAAACCAAGATTCAAAAGACAGCCAAGCATTTTAACATTATTTTCCCCATTCCAACCATGTCTCAATCCCTGTATCCCAGAGCCCTGTTGTTCCAAGGTTGTGCATACATCATTATTTACCTCTGTCCTACTTACCCCATGCAAACCTGCCTAATTGTTCTTCCATCTGTTTTGTTCTTCTATTCCCCTCCCCATTCTTGTATATTACCCCTCTCCCTAGCACCCAAACTATCCTGTGTCTATTCCCTGCCCTATGCTCCACCTTCCCCTGCCTCCCCTCATCCCACCCCCTACATCCCAATAACCAGCAAAGAATCCCCCCTACCCCCTTAGTATGAATTCTTTTTCTTAGTCTTTTACAATAGTAGTCCTATGCAGTATTTCTCCTTTTGTGACTGACTAATTTCACTCAGCATAATGTCCTCAAGGTTCATCCATGTTATGTGGTGGCTTGCAGCTTGCTTAGTATTTTTCAAGGTAGCATAATATTCCATTGTGTGTATGTACCACAGTTTGTTTATCCATTCTTCAGTTGATGGACACTTTGGCTGTCTCTATAGTTTTGCTGTTGTAAATAGTTCTACTATGGACATTGGTGTGCATGTATCTACTTGTGTTATGGCTCGTATTTCTTGTGGGTAAATACCAAGTAGAGGAATTGCTGAATCATAAGGTATTTCTATTTCCAACCTTCTGAGGAAGCACCATATTGCTTTCCAGAGAGGTTGTACCATTTCATAATCCCACCAGCAATGCAGGAGCATCCCAGTCTCTCCACATCCCCGCCAGCATTTATTGTCCTCTACTTTTTTTTTTTATCTTTGCTGTTATTGCTGGTGTGAGATAATATTTCATTGTTGTTTTGATTTGCATCTCTCTAATGACTAGTGATCGTGAATATTTCTTCATGTTTGTTGGCTGCCTGGATCTCCTCCTTGGTGACGTGTCTGTTCATGTCCTGCCCCCATTTTTTAATTGGGTTATTTATATTTTTCTTGTAGAAGTATTGTAGTAACCTATATATTTTAGAAATAAATCCCTTGTCTGATGTGTCATTGCAAAAGATTTTTTCCCATTCTGTGGGTTCCCTTTTTACTCTTCTGGCGAAGTCTTTTGATGCACATAAGTTTTTAATTTTTAGTATGTCCCACTCATCTATTTTGTCTACTTTTGTTTGTGTAGTTTTCAAAATGTTTTGTAGTCTATGTATTCCCTGAATTAGTGCCCTCACATTTGTCCCTATTTTTTCATTGATGGCCTTCATAATTCTGGGATTCACATGTTGAGTTGGTTTTTGTATAAGGTGTGAGGTGAAGGTCTTGTTTCAGTCTTTCGCATATTGCTTGCCTCCAGTTATACTTTTTATGTTTCAAATTAATCTTTCTAGATTTCCCTTAAATCCTCAAGTCATAGTGTTTTGCCCATTTTCAGTGCTCAAGAAATGTGTGCCGCTGGGTTTATGAAAGTGAGCAGAGATTTAACAATAACTGCCAAGCAACAGAACTGCTGCATCATCAGTAGGAACTTGTTGGCTCCATGGGTTAATATGCTGTGGGTACAATTCCATGACAGATTAATTGCTACTAATCATGAAAAAGTTAAAATACTCTCAGAATTTAGGAGCTATGCTTGAATCACAATGAAGTTTCTTAATCTTGAGCCAAACCTATAGAGTGAGCATCTACTTTTATTTAGCTGGCCTTGTTTATTTAGAGGCAATCATTTCCTGAGAGTGTACAGAACATTGAATTGGAATGGATACAATTCTAACCTAGAGTGTATCTCCTAATATTAGTTATAAGCACCTCAAGATTAAATACTGTATGCAATTATATGTCAACCATGAAAATCACATCTAGCCACTTTTTAGAAACTCAAAATAAATATCTCAAATTTAAGGTATTGCTTATTTTGTTTTCTGTGTTATTGTTTTTTGTTTGTTTCTTATTTTTTCTTATGGTAAGGTGAATTGTTGGACTATTTCCTACATATGCATACCTCATTTCTCTTGAACTAGTGAAAACAGAAAATGGCTTATCAGAAAGGAGTTGTTATTAAGTGCCGTCAGGTCGGCGCTGACTTATAGGCACCCTGTATAGGGTTTCCGAGGAACGGCTGACGAGTTTGAGCTGCCAACCTTGCCGTTCAAACGAACTTTTAGTCCAGTGCTTATCCCGCATCGCCACACCAGAAAGGAATGGTAGTGGTGGTTGTTTTGTGTCGTGGAGGCTTGAACTCATAGTGACCCTGTACAGGGTTTCCGAAGCTGTAAATCTTTATGAGAGCAGCAAGTCTCATCTTTCTCCCACAGAATAGCTGGTAGTATCGAACTGCTGACCATGAGATTAGCAGCCAGACTCACAAACACTCAACTATCAGAGATTCTCGAGAAAGGAGTGGTGGTGGTGGTTATGTGCCATGGAGTCAGTTCCAACTCATAGCAACCTTGTACAGGGTTTCCGAGGCTGTGAATCTTTACAGGCAGAAAACCTCATCTTTCTCCAGAGGAACAGCTGATAGTTTCGAATTGCTGACCGTGAGATTACCAGCCTTATTTGTAATTCAATGCTACCAGAGCTCCTTTTAGATGGTATTTAGCCGGTTATAATAATTGGCAAGGAAACAGGAACAAGGATGTCTATTCTCCCCTTCTGCATTCTAGTCTCCCCTTATTGTTTCCTATTGGAAGAATCTAATTAGGAGCTGTGAAGCAAAGGAAAACTAAAATTTACAAATTTCCAGCCACCTTATCACAGTATTTACTGAGTATAAATAAGTAGGTTTGGAGCTTATATGTAATAACTTAATAACTAGCACATAGTGTATCTGTGAGTTTATGCCCTAGAGTGATTTTGTTGTTGTTAGGTGTCACTGAGTCACTGCGACTCCTATGTACAACAGAATTAATTGGTACCCAGTTCTGCACCCTTCTCACAGTCGTTGTTATGTTTGAACCCGTTGTGGCTGGCAACCACGGTGTTAATCCATTTCACTGAAGGTCTTCTTTTTCACTGTCCTTCTTTACCAAAGGAGCTCTGGTAGCGTAGTGGTTACGAATTGGGCTGCTAACCTCAAGGTTGGCAGTTCGAAACTACCAGTGGTTCCGTGGAAGAAAGATGAGGTGTTCTGCTCCCGTAAAGATTTACAGCCTTGGAAACACTGTGCAGGGTCACTATGAGTTGGTACCGACTTCTCCATGGTACTCTTCTCTACCAAGCATAATGTCCTTTTCCAGGGATTGGTACCTCCTGATAGTATGTACAAAGTAAGTAAAATAAAGTCTCACCATCTTTCTTGTATGGAGCATCCTGGCTGTATTTCTTTCAAGACAGATTTGTTCATTCTCCCAGCAGTCCATGGTGTATTCAATTTTCTTCACCAACACCAGAATTGAAATGTGTCAATTCTTGTTAAGTGCTGTCAAGTCAGTGCTAACTCATATTGATCCTATATAGAGTTTCCAAAGCACTATATCTTTGTGGCAGCAGAAAGTTTCATCTTTTTCCAGTGGGGTGACTAGTGGGCTTGAACCACTGACTTGTGGTTCTCAATCCAGTGCTTAGCATACAAAGCAATTCTTCTCAGGTCTTCCTTATTCATTATCCAGCTTTCATATGCACATGAAGTACTCAAGTCAGCGCACTTTAATTATTTTTCATTTTTTTAAATTGTGAATTAACTGAAGGTTTACAAAGCAAATCATCAGTTTTACATCAACAAATAATACATTTTGCTTCATTACATGCTTGCAATCCCCTCCATGTACCAACAGTTAACAGCATTTGCCTCTGTTCACTTTAAACATTGTGTTACTCCCTATGTCTTCCCCTACCTTTATCTTTCCTCTACTAACCTTTCTCTTGTATATTACCTGCACGGTCACCCATGTTAACATGTGTCTACCCTCTTGTCCACAACTAATCCCCCATAACCAACATAGATGGTTACTTTTACAAAGAAAACCTTTTTTTTTTTTTTTTTTACTTTATTCAACATTGGTCTGATACAATGTTTATCCTTCTGTGACAGACTAATTTCACCCAGCATAATGTCCTCCAGGTTCAACCATGTTGTGAAGTGTTTCACAGATTCATCATTTTTCAACATTTTGTAGTATTCTATTGTGTGTATGTACCAAAGTTGGTTTAAACAACTCTATTGTGTGTATGTACCAAAGTTGGTTTCTTCTCTTGATGGGCATTTTAGCTGTCTCCATCTGTTTAATGTCTTTTGTAGATAGCATATTGAAGGATCCTGTTTTCTTATCCATTTTGCTCTTTATGCCTCTTGACTGGAACATTAAATCCAATTACATTCAGTGTGATTATCAAGAGATATGAATTGATTTTTATAGATAAAAATTGCCATTTTTCTGTGTGTGTGTGTTTTTTTTGTTTTTTGTTTTTTTTTTTGTGGTGCTGCTGGATTCTTTGTTCCATATAATTTTTTATGCTGAGTTAATTTGTGTGTGGGTTTTCTTTTCATTTTCATTTCTGTTGTGTTAATGTTTTCCAAATCTTTCTAATTTTCTTCTTTTTTTTATTTTGAGGTGCAGGTGTATTATTTTTCCTTGAAGTTACTCTGTAATTTATTAATTTTTTCCCATTTAAAACAGTCTGTTTTATCTTAAAATCTATTTGTTTTTCTTGCCATTTGGAAGTTCTGTATCTTTACTATTCCTTTTTCTTGCTTTGTAGTTGCCTTCATTATACATTGATATTTCTAGTGCCCTGTTTTCAGTCTTGTATGTATGTTTTACTTTAAATGCTTCTATATCTGAGTTGAGTTCTGGGTGGTGTTGTCATGCGTGTTTATCTCAGTTTGTTGTCTGCTGTCATTAGTTTTCAGTACAAAGAACAAGCTATAACATTTTTTTGGTAAAGTTTTTTGTCATTAAACTTTCCTTTATATCCTGTTTATCAGGAAATGTACTAATTTTGCCTTCGTATTTGGGTATGAGTATTGGTTGGCAATTTTTTTCCTTTAGAGTTTTGTATATGCCGTCCCATTGCCTTCTTGCCTACATGGTTTCTGATGAGAAATCAGCTTAGTCTTATTAGTTCCCCTTTGTACATAGCTTTTCATTTTTCCTGAGCTGCTCTCAGGATTCTTTCCCTGATTTTGGAAAGTGTGATTATGATATGTCTTTGTGATTTTCTTTTGAGATCTATGCTATTAGGGATTCATTCATTCAGCTTCTTGTATGTTTCCCTTCTCATCTTTCATGATGTTAGGGAGGTTTTCTTCCAACAACTCTTCGACACTTTTCTCTGTGCTTGTTCCTTACTGTTCTGGCATTTCAACCACCCATAAGTTGTTCCTCTTCATGGTTTACCACATAGGTCTTAGACTTTCTTTGGATTTTTTATTATTTTTTCTGATTGTTCTTCTAGCATACTAGTATTTATCTTCAAGCTCACTACTTTGCATCTACTCCTTTGCCCTTTCAATGTATTGCCCACTTCTGAGGTCTTAGTATTAATCTTTTGGATTTTTAATTGCAGGTGTTGTATTGTTTAAAAATTTGCATTGATTTTGTCTGTTTGTTCTTGTATTGGTTTCCTGAATTCTTCTAACGTTTGTATTGTGTTCTCCTTGCTTTCATTGATCTTTCTATCAATTCTTTGAAGGTAACTAATAAACATTCTTTTGAATTCTTTTTCAGTTAGTTCCAAGTACAATGAAATCCATCACAACTTCAATCTTTTCTCTGTTTATCATGATGTTGCTTATTGGTCCAGTTGTGAAGATTTTTGTTTTCTTTATGTGAAAATGTAATCCTTAATGAAGGCTATAGTCTTTGATCTTGATCAGTAAGTGCTTCAAGTCCTCTTCACGTGCAAGAAGCAAGGTTTTGTTATCTGCGTATTGCAGGCTATACATTAATCTTCCTCCATTTCTTATTCCATGTTCTTCTTCATATTGTCCTTCATCTTGGATTGTTTGCTCGCATGTAGACTGACTATGTATGATGACGAGGTACAACTCTGACATGTGCCTTTTCCAAATTTAAACCACACAGTATCCTCTTGTTCTATTTCAATGTTTGCCTGCTGGTCTCTATACAGGTTGCACATAAGTATAACCAAATGTTCTTGAATCTCCATTCTTAAGAATGTTATCCATAATTTGTTAAGGTCCACACAGTCAACTGCCTATGTGTGGTCAATGTTGTTGTTGTTAAGTGCTGTCGAGTCTATTCCAACCCATAGCGACCCTGTATACGGTGTCCAAGGAGCAACTGGTGAGCTTGAACCACCTACCTTGCAGTTTAAATGACTTTGCAGTCTGAGGCATTAGCCCACGGCACCAATAAAGCATAGATAAACATCTTTCTGGAATACTCTGCTTTCATCTTTTGTTTGTTTGTATTCACATAATGAGAACAGTATAGGTAATACTCCTAATGTAAACTTTGGAGTTAGGCAACTGAAGTCTGACTCCCATCTGTGAAAATATAGATAAGTCACTTAATCTCTTCAAGTTACAGTCCTTTCACATCTATCGTCAAAATAGTTGATGTTGTTAAATGCCATTGAGTCTGATCTGAGTCATAGCAACCCTGTATAGGGTTTCACAGTAATGTCTGGTGGGTTTGAACTGCTGGCCTTGTGGTTGGCAGTAAAGTGCTAATCCTACAACTCCACTCCATACTTATATCATGAGACTGTTGTGAGGCTACAGTAAAATGAGTAGATTAGCTCATAATATCTGCTTAATAAACATAAACTTCTATAATCTTACTAGCACTATGATTTATGTCTTCTAACTTAAAAGAAAAAAAAAAGATTTATAGAAGTATGTCAAAAGTTTAGTATTAGATAAAATAGGATCATCACAATTTTTACAATTTAGAAACATTATTTTAAGTATTGTCATTCACACATTCATTTGCAAATGATCAACATTAAAGATTAGATTTAATCACTCAAATAATATTAAGAAAAAAATAGTTAATATATTCAGTTTGCACTAAACCTAATATATCTTGTAGGAGCTTTGGTTGCTCAGTGGTTAAGTGCTTAACTACTAACATCAAGGTCAGTGGTCGGAACCCACCAGGTTCTCCATGGAAAAGAAAAGTGACTATCTGCTTCTATAAAGGTTGTTTTTGTTGTTTTTATGTGCCGTGGAGTCGGTTCCGACTCATAGTGACCCTGTACAGGGTTTCTGAGGCTATAAATCTTTACAGGAGCAGAACGCTTCATCTTTCTCCCACGGAGCAGCTGGTAGTTTCGAACTGCTGGCCTTTCGGTTCACAGACCAATTCGTAACCACTACGCTACCAACCTTGAAAACCCCCTGTGGCCATTCTATTCTGCTTATAGGGTTGCTATGAGTTGGAATCAACACAATGACAATGAGTATTGAGATTTCAGAGAAACATTTTTTTAATTTTTCTTCTGGGTATGCATGAGGTAGAATATAACTTAGAAACTTTTAGAATCACTGCACATACCTACTTCAAATGCTATTGCATTCATTATGCTTAAGGCCAATCAAGCATCCTTCAAGAAACAAACCCTTGAGATGGAGAAGGTATTCACTTCAAATTGTCACGAAATTTATATTGGAGTTTACACAATCATTCTGAACAATGGTTCCTCAGACAGTGTTATTTAACCCAGTCTTACTGATTAGGCATAAGCTGATAAACCATAAAATTATACTGAAGCATAAATTGAATGGCTGAAAAGTGCCTTTGCAGATAGATTACTACCTCCAGGGTGATGTACATCTATTTATTGTTTTGTCTTTACATGAGTATAAAACTGCCTCTATTATTGTTTATTAGTATTGAATATGTTGATTTTTTTATCTTATATAAACTACCTTCAATAACTTTAGTTTCCTTAGGAAATTGAACCCATAATAAAGCAATGCAATATGTCCTAGTTTATTTAAAAAGCTTATCCCAAATTGCATAGTATCATGGCTTAAATATGGGGCTCTTTTGAAGACAAAATTAACTAGTGAAACTCCTCAAACTTATGTACTATCAAGATATACTTGCATGTTTTAAATAAAATAACCTTTATGTTATATGGTGAAAGAACATCCTAGACAAATTACTTTTGAATTAGGACATAAGACAAATCTGCATACATTTCCCAGGCCAGTCAATATAGTCAGTATACTTTAGCAGTATGTATTCTGAAGCAAGATTAGGTAGAATGCACTTTATCTTCTCTTTGCCACTTTTTAAAATTATACTTGCCCATTTATAGCTTTTTTGTTTTTGTTCTACTTATTTCCTTTTTGGACCATTTCTCTAACTACCTGGGATATATTGCACTTAGCTAGAAGATTCTATTAGATACGCTGAAAAAGTCAACAGTAATTTCCTCCCTGCTTATGAAAATTTCTTATTTGCTTTCCATCAGGCTCTTATTATTTCTTGTTTGGACAGATGCAGAAACTTTCTTAATGAGTGCCCTGCTGCCTCTCCTAATTCCTTTCAAACCAGCCTTAACACTTCTACCTAAAATAGAAATCCAAGTTTTATTCTACTTCAAAAGTGTTAGTATCTCCCAATCACTGTTACAATTCCCATTAGAAACTACTTATGAAATACAAAGCTGTGCATGAATTGTCCAGTGCTTGCCATGTGACTCCTGAGCATGTAAGCCAAAATTCTAGCTCAGTGATTAGTTAGGTAGGTGGCCTTTGCCAAGTGACTTAATCTTTCCCTACCTGTATGTTCTCATTTGAAAATGGGTGAAAGTAATAGTACCCTATTATTGAGAAGATAGCATTCGAAAAGATTAAGTGAATTAATATATGTAAAGTGCTTTGAACAAAAACTGGAAACTTCACAAATTCAGCTATAATTTTGTTGATGTGGTCATTTTTGTTGTTGTTATTGTTATTAATCCTATCAGACTAAGCCAATACAGCAACACATGTTATTCTGTAGCCAGCACTATTTGTTTATGATTCCTTAAGTATATAACCTGTCCTTAGGTGCAGAGTCTTGCTTCATACTCATTGTACCTGAAATTCTCTTTTCCTGTCTTTATAACTTCTATTTATTTGCTTTTCAAGATTAACTTCATTTTTTAATTCATGACTGCTCTTTATGGGTTAGCTGCTTGTTCTAGATGATTTATGTAATTGTTTCATTATACATGTATCATTTAATCTTTTTGTATGTCTACAATACATAATTATTAATATTTTAAATATAAGAGTTGGTTTTGTTGTTGTTTTTTTTAATTACCTGTATCTGTAACAGCTGGAATATAGTCCAATAATAAATCCTTATTAAATATATGAATTGTTTTTATGAAATGTAGGTAAAGAGACAGACTGTCCTCAGTTGTTTTTTTTTATTGTTGTTGTTAAAACATAAAGGAACTCATCACTTTCTACTTTGACATACTGCTTTTAATGGTTTTATTCCATGAATCTACAGAGAAAATAAATAATCCAAGTAATTGAAAGTGTCTTTAGTGTTAACAGGTTAGTAGCTTCAACTCTAAATCATCTATCCAGCATCCTTCTTTCTTTTCTAATGGAGATACTATTGTTTATGGGAATTGTAAGAAAAGCTTCTTAAAACAAAATAGTTTACAGTTTGGAAAGAGAAAAAAAAAAAAAGCAAAGTATGTTATATAGAAGTGTTTCAGCCATTAACCAAATTCTGGCCAGTTAGTATAAAAATCAAGACCAAATCCATTGTCATCAAGTCTATTCCAAATCATAGCAACTTTGTAGGACAGAGTAGAACTGCCCTATAGGGTTTCCAAGTCCTGGTGTGGCACTATAGGATAAGCACAGGACTGTTAATCACAAGGTTGGTGGTTCAAACCCACCAACCACTCCTTAGAAACGCTATACAGGGTCACTATGAGTCAGAACAAACTAGATGGCACTTGACAACAACAACAAATACTTATAGACACAGACTGCAACATCCTTCTGCTGTTGTGTGGCTGGTGGGTTTGAGCCATGGAGCTCTGAGTTAGCAGCCAAGTACTTTAACCATTGCACACCACAGCTCCTGCCAATTAATATGTTGTTTCTAAGTGCAATTAAGTCATTCCAACCCAAAACAACCCTATATATGTTCCTGAGGAGCGGCTAATGAGTTTGAATCGCCAACCTTGCAGTTCAAACCAACTTTGAGCTCCAGTGTTATCCTATAGCACCCTCATGAAATAGAGAACTGATTTTTCTTGAACTTTACATATGCTTTTTATTTTCTCATTTATAGGTAAGCCTCTTACTTTTTCATTGATTTTCATTAGAGTGAGAACAGCAGTGGTCCAGAAACAAGCCATGAATTGCATTATCTAATTTAATTAGGGTGGATTGGAAGCTTCTTTGCATATTCAACAGTCCAGTCAGCAGACAACTAAAAATGAAACTTTAAACTAACTTTGTAACGGACATACAGCTTCTGTCATTTACCTTCATTGTCTTCTCTTACATTTCTTGATGGGAACTCATGAACAATTCCAATGACACCACATTACTGGATTTACATGAGCAAAGCAGATGCTTCAAATTATTATCTATTCCTTGTTGGTGGTGGTGATTATGTGCCGTGGGGTCTGAACCGACTCATAGTGACCCTGTACAGGGTTTCCGAGGCTGTAAATCTCTACGGGAGCAGAAAGCCTCATCTTTCTCCCACGGAACGGCTGGTAGTTTCGAACCGCTGACTTAGTCCTGAAAAATCCTAAAATAAAATCTTAATCTCTGATTTTATAAACCAAACCGCTAATGATATGGCACTCAAATTTACAAAACAATATATATATATATAAACATTTCATCTCATTTACTCAGAATGTAATTGCTCCCCGCCATATGATTTCCAGCAGTGATCCTTTGGTCATAAGTAGCTTTCAGAGAAAAGATCACTGCAGGGACCAGAAGCCAAGGATAAGTCTGTAAGAAGACAAAGGATTCAACATTAACTATTCTCCTTCAAGTGCACAGTTGTGAAATCCTGAGAAATGGAGAATGAGAATTCACTGACTGCTTGGGCTTTTGTTCTAGGTTCTTATCTAGTCACATTCTTTTCAAAAGAAGATCAAACATGAGGCTAGTTCCCAAGTTGATGATGATATCAGCAACTTAATGGTGGATTCTTACTAAATCATGTCTTCTGTTACTTCAGTATAGAATATATTCAGGATTCAGTACTTATTTGTTTTAGCTCTGTCACATTTTACTTCCATACCTCCCCCAATTTTTTTTTCTAATTTAGTTATTCTTTAAGTCAGCTTTCACATTTATTTCTTCTAAGTCTCCAAACTGTTTGTGAAAGGGTCTAGTAACTTTCAATATCTTTCATTATTGTAAGCCTTTGACTGTAAACAATGAAGTGAGTAGTATGAAATTACATTAACCTTAAGAAAATTATTTTCCATTTGCTGGTTTTTGAATGAGTAAATAGATGTCATCTAAATGGGTTAGAATATGCTGCTAATGAGATTAAAATTATAGGTTTGATTCCTGGTATGGTAGAAAACTATTCAAAAGATGTAATTTGGATCCCCAAAGGAATTCTTATGAAAGGAGGCCCAGGATATGAGGTGTATATGGCTCATGGGAAACTACCATTTAGTCCTGTGGGTAAAAATATAAATACAAGCATGAAAACAAATTTCGGGCATGTAGCTTTATAGTTGGTTTGTTGCATCATTTTATGAGGCTACTTATCACCATTTGGAGTCTGGTGTGGTGCTGCAGGATAATGCCATTCAAACTGGCAAGGTTGGTTTGAATGGCAAGGTTGGCAGTTCAAATCCACCAGCTGTTCCTCAGAAACTCCATACAGGGCAACTGTGAATCAATGGAACTTAACAACAACCACATCACCTTTTAAATCTGCACTTAAATGAAGTATGGACTCAGCTCATTTCTCCCGTATCTCCACACCACTGGAATTCACTTATCTCCACACCATTGGAATTCACCATTGGAATTCACAGTGGGAGTACTGTGCATAGATCAGAGCTGCAGAATGCAAAAAATAATTGACAAATGCCTATTAGAACAAGAATGATCATTTATATCCTTTGTGTTGTTAAACTGAGTTATACCAACTTGAAATATATTTATATTTTCATTAGATATGCATATTAAGATATACAATTAAATTAAATACTAATTTTATTGGTTCTGATGTTATACTTTAACTTAACAATGTGATTATATGTATGTTTTATATATTTTCTGTTGGGGTATTAAAAGTACAGTTGGAAACCTACATTCATTTTGTTGTTGTTGTTGTTGTTGTTAAGTGCCTTCCAGTCAGTTCTGACCCATAGTGACCCTGCATAGGGTTTCCAAGGAGTGGCTGGTGAGCTTGAACCACCTACCTCGGGGTTCAAACCAACTTTGCAGTCCAGCTCATTAACCCACAGTGCCACACCAGGATCCCTACATTCATTTTAGGCTTGTTGAATATATTAAATTACTTTTCAAATTTTTTTTATCTAAAATTATGTAGTTTTATTTACACAAAGACATAGAAAAAAACATAAACGGACAAAACCATAATGTGAGACATGCAAAACTCTAACAAATAAACATAATCATGTTAATGTAGTTCCTTTTATGCTTCCTTTTTTATTGTTGCTGTTGTTTGGAACCATCAAGTCAGTTTCCAACTTAGAACAACCTTGTATAGTGTTTCTGAGGCTGTAAATCTTTATAAGAATAGAAAGCCTCATTGTTCTCCGGCAGAGCGGCTGGTGGGCTTGAACTACCAACCTTGTGGTTAACAATCCAGAGCCTTTCCTACAACATTGTCAGCACTTCTTTTTCATTATAAGACAAATATAGCAATAAAGAAAATGGATTCAAATGTGTATGCAAAACTGTAGCATGCTTTCTCTCCCACACTCCAGTATTGGTCTTCTGTCCTCTGGTCATTCTTCAAAACACTAATGACTTCATAATATTCCATTTGGGGCATAGAGTGTTACTTGCTTCAGTATTCCACAAATCTTAGTGTTTATGGTTGGTTATTATTAGAAATAGGCTCTGTTGGAAAAGCACTGGGCTGCAAACAAAAAGATTGGCAGTTCAAACCCACCAGCTACTCCTTCCTGTTGTTGTTACGTGACATCCAGTCATTACTGACTCATAGCAACCTTATGCACAGCAGAACAAAACACTGCCCCATCCTGGGCCAACCTCACTATTGTTGCCACACTTGAGTCCATTGATGCTGCTACTTGACCAATCCATCTCATTGGGGGGTCTTCCTCTTTTTCTCTGACCCTCCACCTTACCAAACATGATATCCTTCTCCAGCGACTGATCCCTCCTGACAATATGTCCAAAGTATGAGAGATGAAGTTTGGCCATCCTGGCCTCCAAGGAGCACTCTGGCTGCACTTCTTCCAACATAGATCTGTTTCTTCTTTTAGTAGCCCACATCTCTTTCAATATTCTCCTCCAACACCATAACTCAAAAGCATCAATTCTTCTACGATCTTCCTTATTCACTGTCCAGCTTTCACATGCATATGAGGTTATTGAATATACCATGGCTTGGGTCAGGCCCACCTTAGTCTTCGAGCTGACACCTTTGCTCTTCAACACTTTAAAAAGTTCTTGTGCAGCAGATTTGCCTAATGCAGTACATCATTGATTTCTTGACTGCTGCTTCCATGAGTATTGATAGTTGATCCAAGAAGCATGAAGTTCTTGACAACTTCATTCTTTTCTCCGTTGATAAGCTGCTCCTTGGGAACCCATAAAGGGTTACTATAAGTCAGAAACAACTTGACAGCACTTAACAACATTTATTAGAAATAATACGTCAATGAACACCCTTGGCTAGAAACCTGTACAAATTTCTCACCAGTTCTTTAGATAGTCTTGGGATTGAAATTGTTGTGTTAAATGGGTTAAACATTTTCTAGGTTTTTACTACAAGTCATTAAGTATTTTTCTTTGCTTCCAAATTGTCCCAACTTACGTTACCACCATCAGAATACAAGGGCTATCAACTCTTTATAGTCCTAGTATAATTTTAAAGACACAAGCAATAAAGTATTATATGATTTCTAGAATTTACTTTCACTAATCCTGGTGAAGAGTCCTGGTGTGGCATTGTGGGTTAATGTGTCAGACTGCAAAGTCATTTGAACTGCAAGGTTGGCAGTTCAAGTGCACCAGCTGCTCCTTGGAAACCTTATACAGGGTCACTATGGGTTGGAATCAACTCCATGACACTTAACAACAACAATAACAATCTTGGTGTGGCACTGTGGGTTAATGCATTGGAATGCAAAGTCAACTTGAACCACAAGGTTGGTGACTCAAGCTCACCAGCTGCTCCTTGGAAACCTCATACAGGGTCACTATGAGTCAAAACCAACTCAATGGCACTTAACAACAATCCCGTTGTGGCACTGTAAGATGAACACTCAACTACAAGGTTGGTGTTTCAAACTCACCAACCACTCCTCAGAAACCCTATACAGGGTTGCTATGGGTGGGAACTGACTCCACAACACTTAACAACAATCCCTGTTTATTTCCATGTCAATTTATGGTTTAAAGGAAATTGAATACATGTCCTTAGATTTAGTGGTGCTACAGAGTAATGCACTGGTCCACAAGTTCACCAGCCACTCCTTAAAACCCTATACAAGGTCGCTATGAGTCAGAACTGACTTGAAGGCACTTAACAACAACAACACTTAGACTTAGTTACACCAAAATTATACAGAAATAATAAAATGTAGGTAAAAATTTCAGCATAAGGTATTTATATCGATGATTAAAAAAAAAAATTGTTTAACTGTTGGCCATGATATATTAATTATTAGGAGCTCTGGTGTGGCACGGTGGGTTAATGTGCTGGACTGCAAGGTTGGCTTGAACCTCAAGATCGGCAGTTCATACTCACCAATCTCTCCTTGTAAACTCTATACAGATCCCTATGAGTCAGAGCTGACTCAATGGCACTTAACAACAACGATACAGCAGTGTATCACAAAAATTTTAGATAGTAATGTGACTTCTGGAGATTTCTAGAAAAGAAGCAAAAATCTAACTTTCATGAGACTGACTTTTGGAAGGTTTTTTAAGTGTGTGTCATTAAATACTGAGTTTATCAGAAGAAAATTCTTAAATATAATTTTTTAAGGAGGCAAAATTAAATGGATACATGATTTTCCATACCTGATCATCCACATGGTCCTTGAGTTTGTCTTTCTTTCTCCCACCTAGGTTTTTACAATTTTTTTCCCCAGCACTTTCTTGTTAAGTGTCTTTGAGTCTTCTGACTCATAGTGATCCTGTACTTTAAAAAGAGCAGATTGAATCCTTACTAACCATTCTAAAGTCAAAGATGAATGGTTTTCCTGAATTTGTGAGATTTAAAATGATTTCCAAAATTTTTCAGATTAAAGAATGAGTTTCATTACCAAGAATATCATTCACTGGAGTGCTTAAACTAATGTACATTACTACAAGAACTATAGTACATTCAACCAAGAAGAGTCCTACAGTATTTTCCAAACATCTTCAATCTAGGAATAGCCCCAGGTATAATGGTGAACTAGGGGATGTTCATCTTTGTGTTTTTGGCCTTTCCTCCCTTTGAGTTCTAGATACCCAACACTCTCTGGAATAGTGTCTGATGATCCATAAGTACTCATATTCCACCTTTCTTCTTTTTGCCCCAGCCTACTCCCCTTGTGGAGTCCTGGTCTGGTGCTGTGGGCTTGTACGTCAGACTATAAAGTCATTTGAACTACAAAGTTAGTGGTTCAAGCTTACCAGCTGCTTTTTGGAACCCTATACAGGGTTGCTATGGGTCAGAATTGACTCGATGGCACTTAACAACAACAACTCCCCTGTTGGCACACAGTCTGTGATAGGATAATATTCATGCACCTACAGGGAAGGCCAGTAATTATCACTCTTATTCAAATTTATGTACCAACCACTAAAGCCAGTGAGGATGAAACTGAAGAATTCTTCCAACTTCTTCAGTCTGAAATTTATCAAACATGTAATCAAAATGTATTGATCATTACTGGTGATTGGAATGCAAAAGTTGGAAACAAAGAGAAAGAATCAGTAGTTGGAAAATATGGCCTTGGTGATAGAAATGATACTGGAAATCACAATGGTAGAATTCTGCAACACCAATGATTTGTTCATTTAAAATAATTTTTAAAATAGCATGAAAGGTGACTATACAAATGTACCTCACCAAATGGAATACATACAAATCAAATTGACTACATCTGTGGAAAGAGACGATGGAAAAGCTCCATATCATCAGCCAAAGCAAGGTCAGGATCAAATTGTGGAAGAGACCACCAGATTCAGACTGAAGCTGAAGAAAATGAAAACAAGTCAATGAGAACGAAAATATGACCTTGAATATATCCCACCTGAATTTAAGGTTCATCTCAAGGACAGATCTGATGCATTAGACACTAAAGACCAAAGACCAGACGAGTTGTGGGATGACATCAAGAACATCATGAAGAAAGAAAGCTAAAGGTCATTAAGAAGACAAGAAAGAAGGAAAAGACCAAAATGGATGTCAGAAGAGACTCTGAAACTTGCTCTCTAGTGTAGAGATGCTAAAGCATATCGAAGAAGTGAGGCGGTACAGAGCTGAACAGAAAATTTCAAAGGTCAGCTCGAGAAGACAAAGTCAAATATTATAATGAAATGTGCAAAGACCTGGATTAGCAAACCCAAAGGGAAGAACTCCATCAGCATTTCTCAAGCTGAGGTAACTGAAGAAGAAATTCAAGCCTCAACTTGTGGAATTCAAGGATTCTCTGGGTAAATTATTGAATGATGCAGAAAGCATCAAAAGAAGATGGAGGAAACAGCTAAAGTCACTATGCCAAAAGGAAATAGTCAGTGTTCAACTATTGCAAGAAGTAGCATATGATGAAGAGCCAATGATACTGAGGGAAGAAGTCCAAGGTGCATTGAAGGAATTGGCAAAGAACAAGGCACTGGGATTTGATGGAATACAAATTGAAATATTTCAACAAACTGAAGCAGCACTGGAGGCATTCACTCATCTCTGCCAAGAAATTTGGAAGACATCTGCCTGGCCAACTGATAGGAAGAGATCCTTATTTGTACCCATTTCAAAGAGAGGTGACCCAATGAAATGCAGAAATCATCAGACATTATCATTGATATCCCATGAGAGTAAAGTTTTACTAAAGATAATATAAAAACGGCTGCAACCATACACTAACAGAGAGCTTCCAGAGGTTCAAGTCAGATTCAGAAGAGGATGTGGAATAAAGACTATCATTGCTGACATCAGATGGATCTTGGCTGAAAGCAGAGAATACCAGAAAGATACGTACCTGTGATTCATTGACTACGCAGAGACTTTCAATTGGGTCGATCGTAACAAGCTATAGACAACATTGCGAAGTATGAGTGTTCCGGAACACTTTATTGTGCTCATGAGGAACTTGTACATAGAACAAGAAGCAGTTGTTCAAACAGAACAAGGAAACATCAAATGGTCTAAAATTAGGCAAGGTGTGTGACAGGTTATATTCTTTCTCCATACTTATTTAAAAAATATGCTGAGCAAATCATCTGAGAAACTGGGTTATATGAAGAAAAATGTTGCATCAGGATTGGAGGAAGACTCAGTAACAACCTGCGATATGCAGATGATACAGCTTTGCATGCTGAAAGTGAAGAAGACTTAAAATACTTACTGATGAAGATCAAAGAGCACAGCCTTCGGTATGGATGGCTTCTCACCCCTGGACTAGTAAACAACATCCTTATCAACAGAGAAAAGATTGAAGTTGTCAAGGACTTTATTCTTCTCGGATCAACTATCAACACTCATGGAAGCAGCAGTCAAGAAATCAAATGATGTATTGCATTAGGCAAATCTGCTGTACAAGACCTTTTTAAAATGTTGAAGAGCAAAGACGTCAGTTTGAGGACTAAGGTGCGCCTGACCCAAGCCATGATATTTTCAATAACCTCATATGTATATGAAAGTTGGGCAGTGAGTAAGGAAGACTGTAGAAGAATTGATGCATTTAAGTTATGGTGTTGGAGGAGAATATTGAAAGTGCCATGGGCTGCCAAAAGAACAAATAGATCTGTGTTGGAAGAAGTACAGCCAGAGTGCTCCTTGGAAACCAGGATGTTCAGACTAGTCTCTCATACTTTGAACCAGTCACTGGAGAAGGATCTCATGTTTGGTAAGGTAGAGGGTCAGGAAAAAGAGGAAGACCCCCAGCGAGATGGATTGCACAGTGGCAGCATCCATCAGTGGGCTCAAACGTAGCAATGATTATGAGGTTGGCCCAAGACCTGGCAATGCTTCATTCTGTTGTTCATAGGGCTGCTATGAGTCAGTACAGACTCCATGGCACCTAACAACAGCAACAACAAAATCCTACTCCCAATTTTTGTTTACCATTCCATGCTATTAAAGATTTCCTATTAGAGTTTTTGATGGAATATAGAAAAGGAATCTCAGTCTTATAGTTGAAGGTATGTTTTGGGCCACTACTTCAAATCACACCAAATTTATTATTTAGCATTTCTAATAAGAAAAAACTCCCGAACTGCAAATGAAAGTATAATTGAAAAGTGTTTCTTACTCTTGGCCCCCACTAACCTAGCTTCTTTTTCTCAAGAACAACTGCTGTTCAGAGTTTCTTGTGTGCCTTTTGAAAGATAATTACATTCATTTGTAAGCATTTATGTGATCAGCGGTTCAAGTCTATCCGCTGTTCCTCAGAAGCCCTGTAAAGGGTTGTTATGAGTCAGAATCAGGGCAATAGCACTTCACAATAAATAACAACATGAAGATATTTTACATATAGGATTATCTCATTTCTTTTAATGGCTTCATAGGCTATTGAATGAATGCAACACCTTTGTACTTGTTTGATTTTAAAATTTTACTACTATAAACAATACTTTAATGACTGATTTTTGAATACATGTGGAATTTTTTTTGGATCACAGAATATGAACATTTTTTGATATTTCTGAAATATACTGCCAAATTACCATCCATAGAAATTGAACCAATCTACCACTAGTGTGTGAGAGCATTTAAAGTCTTTATTCTTAGTAAAAGAAAATGAAAAATTACATCTTATATTTGAATTATGAATTTCTGTTTATTGAATGTTAGACATATTTTTACTACATTTTTGACATCCAGTCATACCTATTGCTAAAATATCCTAATCTATGAACCCTTAAGAAGAAGCTTCAATTCTATGACCTGTTTTAGAATTCAGGTCAGCCATTAACCAACATAGAAAGAACATAGTTTTTTCATGCAGAGCAGGGGCAGCAACTGTTCAGTAACTTCTCAGTGCATGAATGAAAATAATGTCCTGACATTTTCATCTCCAAAGTAAATAATTCCTTTGCCCATGAGTATAAACTGCTATGTGCATGGGAATGTTGGACAATGAATAAGGAAAAATGAAGAAGAATTGATACCTTTGGATTATGGTATTGGTGAAGAATATTGAATGTACTCTGTACTGTCAGAAGAATAAACAGATGTTTTGGAAGAAGTACAACCAGAATGCTCCATAGAAAGGAGGCTAACAAGATTTTGTCTCTTGTACTTTGGAAATGTTTCAGGAGGCACCAGCTCCTGAAGAAGTATCTTTATTTTTAAACACCAATGTAGTATTCTATTCCACATGATGGATGTTTAGGTTAATTCCAAATATTGTATTTTACATTGTATGACTACTGCAGTAAAATTTCGTGTGCATGTGTATTTTTCACATGTACAAGGATATTGGTGGGATAAATCCTTAGGAAAATTCCTAGGTAAAGAAGTAGGTCCATGGTGCTGTAGGATAAGCACTGGACTGCTAACCAAAAGGTCAACACTTCAAATCCACCAGCCACTCCTCAGAAACCCTATGCAGAGTCACTATGAGTCGGAACCGATTTGATAGCACTGAACAACAACAGCCTATGTTACTAAGACTAATTATATGTCTACTCCCACAAATATCTGTATGAGAAGGCCTGTTTCTCTTGAATAACCATTTTCTTACTAATATTTTTTCAGGGTTTTGTAATAGTTTGAACTGGTTCAGTCAGGCTGATGAAACAAAATAGGAACAGACCCAAATTTTTAAAATTCAGGTGAAGTGAAATGATAATCAAAGCAGGAAAAATTATGGGTCAAAGCCCTAGAATGTTATACTCAGAGAGTTATTGTTAGCTCTTTCAGGAACTTGATTAGGAGATTGGATCATTGCCAGGACTCTGGAGAGCAACACATTCCAAGCCGTGTAATTGGCCACCATCTTTGAACATGTCATTGTTGTTTATCACCCTGTGGGTCAAGTGATTTGGTTGCTAATTCAAAGCACACGCTGCCCATGTTTTCTAAAAGGGAGATTATGTTTCTAGCAAGGTGTCAACCTATAATTTTTACCATTTCAGACATCGTTCCAGTGCACCCCCATTTTACAAATTTAAGTCTGGTCCAATTTCACTTCATCAGCCATGAACCGGGAAGAGCCAGTTTGAAGCCCTAATATTTTTGTATTTGTCAAGTTGTTGTTGTTGTTAAGTGCCATCAAGTCAGTTCCAACTCATAGCGACCCTAGACAGGGTTTCTGAAGAGCAGCTGGTGGGTAGACAGTTGTGTTTTATTTTGTTGTTGTTGTTGTTGTTTGAGGGATGGGGTGTTGGTTGTTTGCTTTATGTTTCTAGTTTCACGTTTTCTTTCTAAATTAGAACCATATGTATATTCTGTTCTGTTGTACAGTCTGATTTTGTTTGTTTAGCAAAACATTAAGAACATTTCTCATGTAATTGAATGTTCTTTGTAAACATTATACTTAATCAATGTTATTATCTTAAATACATTTGTATTTATAGAAATATTGTAAAGATAGTACAGAAGTTCCCCATATATATTTTTCATCTCCCATTATTGACATCTTATATTATAGTGGTACACTGTTGTATATACTGTTGATATGTTACTGTGTGTCGTGTAGTTGGTTCTGACTCACAGTGGCCATTTATGACAAAGTAGAAATGCTTCATAAGGTTTCTGAGGCTGTAATCTTTATGGGAGCAAATTGCCACGTCTTTTCTTCTATAAAGCAGCTTGTAGGCCCTGTCCTCTGATTTTTTGGTTAGAAGTTGAATGCTTAACCCTTAAGTCACCAGTGAAGAAGCTAATGAAATTCAAATAAAGTCTGAGTTTTTAATTTGAATTTCATTAGTCTCCTCATTGATGTTCTTTTTCTGTTCTAAGTATCCAATAAAGGGTACGGCATTGTATTTAACTGTCCGATCTACCCAACATTTTCTGTTTTGTGACAGAGTTTCTCAGGTTTCTCTTCTTTCTGGGCCTTGAGGAGTAATAGCCAATTCTTTTAAATAAATCTGACAGAGTTTTTATGTTGTATTCATGATTAGACTTTGCCTATATCTTTGTTTGCATGTTTGTTTTGTTTCTGTACATTTTTATTGTGAATTGAATGAGGGTTTGCAGAGCAAATTATCAGTTTCACATTTGACAAATCGTATAGACTTCATTTCAGTTCAATGATTGCAATCTTCTCCATGTAACATCAGTTATCTCGCTCCCTCCCTGTGGGTCTTATTTCCATTCCACCTTCTTTCCCAGCCCTTCTCAATTTTGTCAGTAGGTAAATGCTACCCTTTTAATCTTGAGTGGTTCATTGTTCACTGGTGTGCATACCTAACTAGTGCTGTTATTCCCCCTATATACCTATCTACTGTTGTTGAGTATCATGGAGTCGGTTCCTACTCATAGCGACTCTGCACAGGGTTTCCGAGGCTATAAACCTTTATGGGAGCAGAAAGCCTCATCTTTCTGTCACAGACAGCAGGTCATTTCAAACTGCTGACCTTGCGGTTAGCAGCCCAATTCATAACCACTACGCTACCAGAGTCTACTGGGCTGAAAATTGAGCCAGAAGGGTGAATCAGTTCCAGACCTAAAGGTGATCAAGGGCCATTGTCTCAGGTTCTTCCTGTCTCTTTCTGACCAGTAGGTTTGGTCATTCTTATGAGTTTTGTTCCACAGTGTTTCCCGCTCTACCCAACAACTTCTAATGTGATCCCCTATAGAACAGTTGGTAGTGGTAGCTGGATACCATGTAGTTCTTCAGGCCTCGGGGCTGTGGACACTGATGTTCACATGCCCTTTGGACTAATTAATTCCAAGCATCTTCCATTCTCATCACCCTTTTTCCTTTGCACATGAAGAGGCCAATAGTAGCACCTTAGATGGCTGTTCATGAGCCCTTACGATCCCAGTCCCTACCCACCAATGTAGGATGTAGAACATTGTCTTTATGAACTATGTTATGCCAGCTGGCCATGGTGTCCCTAAAACTATGGTCCTGGGCCCCTAGGCCCAACAATTCATCTATTAAGGTGTTTGGTATTGTCTAAGAAGTTTTCATAAACTTGCCCTCAGTATGGTGCTGTAGGATAAGCACTGGACTGCTGACTACAAGGTTGGCAGTTCAAAGCCATCGGCCACTTTTGAAAGCTCTAAACAAGGTCACTATGAGTCAGAAGTAACTCAACAGTGCACAGCAACAACATGCTCCACCAAGGTGTTCAGCTTTTGAAAGCATACCAAAGGGATGAAGTACTCTGCTTGTCATACCACATTGGTTGTGTTGTTGTTGTTAAGTGCAATCAAATCAATTCTGACCATAGGGATCCTGTACAGAATTTCTGAAGAGCAGCTAGTGAGTTTGAACTGCCAACCTTGAAGTTCAAACGGACCTTGTGGTCAAGTGCTTATCCCACGGCACCACATGTAGTTTCCAACTCAAAGCAACCATATGCACAACAGAAGCAAACACTGCCTCGTCCTGCACCATCTTCGCAGTTGTTACTCATGAGACCATTGCTGCTGTCACTTTGCCAGTCCATCTCATTGGGGATCTTCCTCCTTCTTGGTGACCTTTCCCTTTACCAAACATGTTGCTTTTCTCCAGGGACTAGTCCTTCCTCCTAACATGCCTGAAGTATAAGAGATGAAACCTCACCATCCTACTTTCTAATCAGTATTCTGGCTCTACTGGCAGTGCATGGTAGTTTTAATATTCTCCAAAACTATAACTCCAATGTGTCAATTCATCTATGGTCTTCCTTATTCATTGTCTAACAGTCACAAGTATATGAGTCTATTGAAAATACCATGGCTTGGGTCATGAGCTTTGAGTATGTCTTTTGTCCCTGCAAAGCCATTGCTTCTAGGGCCTCTCATGGACAAAGTTATGTAATAGACATATCTGCGTGTATCCATGAACACTCTTATATCTTTAATTGTTTTTATAATTTCCATCTGAGTATATAACAAAGTGGAGTCGTGGTGTAGTGCTGGAGAATAATGTGCTGGACTGCAAGGTCAGTTTGAACTGCAAGATCGGTGGTTCAAACCCACCAGCCACTCCTCAGAAATCCTATACAGGGTTGCATATGTGTCAGAACCAATTCAACAGCACTTACATAAATAAAGTAAAATTGATTCATATGTATGTTTCCAACTCTAGTCTAGTAATCTATAACTTCTCTTTTCTAATAGTGTGAATCCTGGCTCCTACTATTCACCATTCATTGATTTATTTGTTCAACCACATAATACACGTAAAACCATTTTAGAACAGTTAACCTGTATCATTGTGAGAAACAAATTTACCTACTATACTTTTTACTATGTAGTTCTACTTTACAGTTTTATAGTATTCCCGGAATTATGTATTTTTACATATGTTTAAAAAAACCTTAAATTTTGCTTTTCTATTATGTGTTTTTTATATTCTTTTCCTATTTGAAAATGGGGTCATTTGTAAGTACTTTCTACATTTAAAAAAAAAAAATCCCTTGCTTCATGGTGTAAGTTACAAATTTTTTCCAGTTTATCTTTTTATTACATATGATTAAAAATTTTTTTTTCTTTCATTTTATGAAGTTGAATATGTCAATCTATTCTTTTATGTCTTCTGGATATAAGATTTTTTTTTTAAATCAACTTTTTTTTTGTCCACTTGGAATGTGGTTGAACACATTACCCTTAATGGTTGAGCAACATCATACAATACTTGTCAAAACCGAATTGTGCATAAGAATAATTTCACACTCTTTCATATCCCTGAATTTTAGTTGTGCCCATAAATCTTACTTATATGAGAGGGCTCCAAAAAGTTTGTGGAAAACTGAAATTAAATGATAACAGAATTTTCCCACTAACTTTTTGAAGCTCCCTTTTGTAACTAAAAATCAATGTTTGTCCAATTTACATTTTGGGTTTTATGGACTTTTTCTAGAAGAATTCATACTAGTAAGAACTCTCTGGTTGTTGCTGTTGTTAAATGCTATCAAGTCGGTTCCAATTCATAGTGAGTTTGAACTGCTAATCTTGCTGTTGGCAGTCCATTGTTTATCCTACACTATTACTTTTAGGTAACAGTTGATTAACAATATAACTGACCTAATGGTTTCATTAATAGAGGAAAATCATTTGACAGCCTCCAATTGTAAAGTTTTCTTCTATACATAATTAGCTAATTCTCAGGACTGACCACAGTATGTTCTGCGGATCTACTGCTCCTTAAACACATGGCTGCTATTTATTTCCACACCTGTTCAGCATCGAATTTTAATTATAACAGGACTAAAATTGTGGTGAAATTTTGGGGTAGTCCTTGTTTAAAGTGGATCTTTCATATTAAGGATATTTTTCATGTCTTTCACCCTTTTAACTAAGATTTTTTAGCTTATTTTATGCAAATAAGGAAATCTCTAATCTTCTATACTAAGTTTACACTTTTTTTTTTTTTTTTTTTTTTTAACCTCAGGTATAAAATTGTGCTCTGTCAAAGGTTCAATTCCGGCATAATTGAACTTTGGAATATAGGTATATATTTAGAAGGTCATTTGCTAGCCATGAAGTATCTATTTTCTTTATTTTCCTTGACTTTTTAAAAACGTGAACTTATGCAGTACACCATCATAAGGAGTCCTAGGATCCACACTTAATTTAAATTTGTCTATTACTTTCTGGAAGTGTAGTGGTTACAAATCGGGCTGCGAGCTACAAGGTCAGCAGTTCAAAACTACCAGCGGTTCCACGGGAGAAAGATGAGATGGTCTGCTCCCGTAAAGATTTACAGTCTCGGAAACCCTGTGTAGGGTCGCTATGAGTCGGAACCAACTCCACGGCACATAACAACAACAACAACATTACTCTACAATAATAAAATCTGTCAAAAAAAAAGTGCTAGTTTTGAAGTACTTAATTTTCTAAACTAGTTATTTAATGCTCAACTGTTTTACTTTTTAGTCTACTCTTTAATTCTTAAAAATAAAAGTTTTGTTTTTAAAATTCATGAATATGTTCCAAAATCGATGTATTTGATGCTTTCCCTTTGAATTTTACATGTATTTCACATTGTTTTCTACTGTAAAAACAAAACATTCTCATTATGATGTATTTGAGTAAAATGTTCTAGACCTTAAAAACATTACTACTATATTGAGGACTCCTGAAGGATCAGCATTGGACTTTTAACCATGAGGTCAAGGGTTCAAATCAGCCAGCTGCTCCTCTGAAGGGCACAATTCCAACTACAAGGTCACTATGAGTTGGAATCGACAACAACAACCTTGTATATGTTGAGTGGTTACGAATCGGGCTGCGAACCTTAAGGTCAGCAGTTCGAAACTACCAGCCGCTCCGCGGGAGAAAGATGAGGCTTTCTACTCCCATAAGGATTTACACCCTCGGAAACCCTGTACAGGGTCGCTATGGGTCGGAACCGACTCTCTGGCACTTAACAACAACAGTTACTTATTAATTTTCTTTTGAATTTGTTATATATGTAATTTTATATTATTCATATTACCACATCAGTTATTTTCCAAGTTCTTGTACCTATCTATAACTTTAGTAGACATTTTATGAAAATATATACTTTAGTTAGTATTATTGATTTTTATTTACAAAGAGGTATGGACCTATTGGACTGGGAGTCGGCAAACTTTCTGTAAATGGCCAAATAGTAAATATTTTAGGCTTTATGGACTATAAAATCTCCACCACACACACAAAGAAAGAAAATAAAAGGAAAGAGAAGAACATAGAAAGGAAACTGGTCAACTGTTGTTGAAGTGTGAAAACAGTCATACATTGTATGTAAAGAGGTTGGGGGGAAGGTTTAGCCCCAGGCACTGTAGTTTGTCAGTGCCTTTATTAGATAACCCATTAAACAGAAGTTGATGCCTCTATGTTTATAAAAAATAAAGATCTTTTCTTCGTTTTATCATTTGGTGACATTTCATACAAACCTTGTGTGTGTGCGTGGCATGAGTCCCCAAGAACACATGTTCATAGTTGTGCTCACAAAGGCATAATGTTCGTTTTTATCCTTGGGACTCTTTTAGTGAAGGAATTCAATTTTGGCTACTTTATGTCTCATTCATTATAAAGTCAATTTATGGTCATTGTAAATATTTTAGAAAATAAGCTAAAAATAAAAATGGAGGGAGAAAACACACATTTTTATACAAATAACATATACCTTCTAAGTTTGTTAGTTACTGCTCACCCCCAAGTGTCTTTATAATGTTGTGTCTTTGAGATGTCAATTTTGTTTTTTATTATTATTCACAATAACTTATAAAATATACTGGGGTTTAAAGCCATGCCACCCAGGGCAAAGGAGCATTTGGCAGACAAACATAGGAAGTATGTTTTATCTGTGTAAAAGTATGGTATGTTGTTGTTGTTAAGTTCTGACTGTTAGTAACCCTATACACAACAAACCAAAGCACAGCCTGGGCCTGCCCCATCCTCATAATCATTGTTAACCTTGAGTTTGTTGCTGCCGATACTGTGCCAGTCCATCTCAATGAGAGTCTTCTAGGTTTTCGCTGACCCTCCTATACCAAGTATGATGTCCGTTCCAGGGACTGAGCCCACCTGATAATACGTCTTGGTAGAGTCAATGGAGAAAGAAGACGAGAGAGCTTGGCTCAACAGCAATAACAGGTTTATTCAAGACAAACCTGGGAGGGGCTTGCTGACCATGGTCAGAAACCTCTCCCACAGAGGCTGAGTGAGAGCTTTTATGAGGGTCTTATCAGGGGGGTGGAGCTTAGGAGGGGCTAGCTGTGGTGGAAATGGGCTTTTGTGAGGTTTTGCCAGGAAGTGAAATTTTAAAGGGGCTAACTGGAGGAAATGGGAAATGGAAACTTAAGGAAAATAGAAATTTAAGAGAGTTATGGTGGTTGGTCTCAAAATAGCTGCTCTCAGGCTCCCTCCTGTCTGAACTATGAGAGACAAAGTCTAGCCGTACTGGCTTCTAAGGAGCGTTCTGGTTGTACTTCTTCCAACATAGATTTGTTGGTTCTTTTAGCAGTCCATGGTACTTTCAATATTCTTCTCCAACGTCGTAACTCAAATACATCAATGCAAAAATATGGCACAGATTACCAGTATTTCTACCATCTACAACTATTAACAATTTGCTGTATTTTTCTATGAATTTACATTTGGATGTATGTATTTTATTGTATTGCACACTTTGCAGTGAGCTATATATACAGCTTGTATATAGAGATAGATAGATAGATAGATAGATAGATAGAGAGATAGATAGATAGATAGATATAGATTATAGATATATAGATATATGGAGTCCTGGTGTGGCACTATAGGTTAATGTGCTGGACTGTAAAGTTGTTTGAACTGCAAGATCAGCGGCTCAAGCCCACCAGCCACTCCTCAGAAACCAATACAGTACAGGGTCGCTATAGGTCGGAATCAACTCGACAACACTTAACAATAAATATATATATATCTTGTACTATTTAATTATATATATATAGTATCTGCCCTTTCTAGCACATTTTACGGTGGTAAGTGAAAAAGTGGAAGCTTGAGCACACTGAGAAGCACTTCGGAAGAAAGATAAGATGACATATTTCCAAAAATGTAGCCATTGAAACCCTTTAGAGCACAGTTCTACTCTAACACACATAGAGTTGCAAAGAGGTGAGTTAACTTGATAGAAACTAGTATAAAGAACATTTTCCCATTTTCTTCAAATCTATTTCTTTAACATTTGCATATTGTTGTTTTCTATCCTATAACTTTTTCATGCTTTATTTAGCCTGTGATATGATGTTTACCCTGTTTCCACTTTTTTCCCATTTCTGATTTTGTGGGGGTTGGAGAGATTCTTTTTAATGTGGAGTTACTATGGCCAAAGGATTTGAAAGATTTAGGTTTCTTGATACAGATTACACAAGGTCTTACTCTACAGTTTTTTTCTTTATTCATCCATATCAATGGTTTTTATGGCTGTTCATCTTAGCATAGTGGTTACGAATCGGGCTGCGAACCACAAGGTCAGCAGTTCGAAACTACCAGCTGCTCCGCGGGAGAAAGATGAGGCTTTCTGCTCCCGTAAAGATTTCCAGCCTCGGAAACCCTGTTCAGGGTCGCTATGGGTCGAAACCGACTTGATGGCACTTAACATCTTGTACTACTCTCTGAACACCATTCTGAAAATGAGGGAGGCTATCATGTTTGTTTTAATTATCTGGTGGGGCAATAACAGAATCACCACAAGTTAGTGTCTTTAACAAGCAAAAGTTTATTCACTCACAGTTTGTTGTCCTCAAGTGCCATCAAGTCAGTTCTGACTCATAATGATCCTGGGTAGTGTTTCCAGAGAACTTCTGGTGAATTTGAACCCCTAACCTTCCCATTCAAAACGATCTAGAGGTCCAGTGCTTTTCCTATAAGTGCCGCAGCAGGACTGGCATGGTTTAGGAAGCTAGAAGTCCAATTTCAGTGTCAGATCTAGGGGAAAGCTTCCTCTCTCTTTTGGTGAAAGGCTCTTGTCTACATCCACCATCTGTAGGCCTAGCATTCTTTGGAAATCTCCGTGTGTCTTGACATTGATCTTCTCCTGGATCTAGAAGCTTCACAGGACAGAGACTCCAGTTCCAAAGGATGATTTTCTCTGATCTCTGCTCACATCTCTCTCCTTTTATCTCTTATAAATTAAAAAAAAAGTGTTTCAGGCCGCATTCCAGGAATACTCCCTTTCATAGGTGCAGGGCTGAAAGTAAGGGTGTTGTATTCCAACCTTAATCCTCTTACTGATTTATCACATAAGATCACATCATGGAAGATTATCATAGTACTAGCACATTACATCAATACATAACTGCCAAACCACTGGCAATTATGGATCAGCCAAGCTGACAATACTGTGTTGTTGTTATGTGCCATCGAGTAGATTCCAACTCATACCAACCCTGAATATGGTTTCCAAGGAGCGACTGGTAGATTTTTGCACCATTGACCATGTGGTTAACGGTCTAGGACTTATCTGCCATACCAGGACTCCAACATGTATTTGGGAGTGGGGGCACAATTCAATCCAATACAGTGTTCTATATCTACTTTTTTCCTAATAGGGGCTCCATGCTTAGTTGATTTTACTCAGTTTTGCTTCATACCAAGAATTTTATATCTTTAAATATATTTGATATGTTTCTTCATCCTGTGATTTACACTTTCACAGGATGAAGAAACATATCATATAAAAATGGGAAACAACATATAAAATGGAAAACAAACATATAAAAATGGGAAAAAAGACTAATCCATTTATAATTACTTAACTGTACTGAAGTTCATGTTTTGTCATTTAGTTGTAAAAGATTCATTTACTTTTACAAATAATAAACTTAATTTCCAATCACAAGTTTATTTATCAAAATGTTTATTTTGGTTAAGACTTCCTCTTCACAAGTCTACAAATAATGAACTTAATTTCCAAATACAAGTGTGTTTATAAAAAAAGTTTATTTCACCCGTCCTGGTGTGGTGATGCGGGCTAGTGTGCTGGACTGCAAGGTCAGTTTGAACTGCAGAGGCAGTGGTTCAAGCTCACCAGCCACTCCTTGGAAACCCTACACAGGGTCGCTATGGATCAGAACCAACTCAACGGCACTTAACAACAAAAATACTTATAATTGTTTAAAAACAACAAAAAAAATCAGTTTCTTCCAGTTTTCAGATACAGGTGGCAGTCTAAATTCAGAACTGTTTCAGAGGTGGAGAAACAGAAGGAAAATCAAGTTTGGTCAGCTGACAGAATCAAGATGATGCTTCAAAAATTTATTGGTCACTTCTTGGAAAAAAACCCTGAGGGAAATCAATTCTTGGCACTCGTTCATTCTAGAAAGGCCAAAAATTTAAAAGCATATGTGATATGAAGGAAAGGCATACCTTGTTTTCCCTACAAATTTGACCAATGTTGTGTTACCTAGGAAGGAAGTGATTAACATCAATTGTGGGTTCAAAGCAAGTAGATTAGAATTTTCTGAATTAAAAAATAAATTTGTCTCCTTTCTATTGAATGACTTTTATTATATAGGCTATATTAATATGAAAAGCTATTTTAAGTCAAATTATATTTTGTATTTAAGTGGTTTCTAAGTTCTAGAAGTCCAGTTATAAAAGTGTCTTCCTCAACAAAATGTGTTCAGTCTTGCAACATTAGAGAGATAGATGTTGCAATTCATGCCAGATATGTAGCTTCTTAAATGTTAGGAAGAAAGAAAGGAAGGAAGGAAAAAAGGAAGAGAACATTAAAGTGGCATGGTAATAATAAAATATATTTTTTAAAATGCCATCAATGCATTTGCCATTTGTTAAGGATTGAATTGTGTCTGCCAAAAAGACATGCAATCTTTACCTGTGATAATACTAATGTTAGATATGTCTTTATTATGTTAATGAGATCATATTGGAATTTATAAACAAAAACCATACCAGCTGCCTCATGTTGTTGTTTGGTGTTTTCGAGTTGGTACCGACTCATAGCAACCTTATGCACAATAGAACAGACCACTGCCCAATCCTGGGCCAATCACATAATTGTTGCCATGCTTGAGCCCATTGATTCTGCCACTTTGCCAATCTATCTCTCTGGAGGTCTTCCTCTTATTCTCTGATCCTCCACCGTACCAAACATGATATCCTTCTCCATGACTGGTCCCTCCTGACAATATGTCTGAAGTATGAGAGATGAAGTTTGGCCATCCTGGCCTCCAAGGAGCACTCTGGCTGCACTTCTTCCAACACAGATCTGTTGGTTCTTTTGGCAGCCCATGGCACTTTCAATATTCTCCTCCAACACCATAACTCAAAAGCATCAATTCTTCTACAGTCTTCTTTATTCACTGTCTAGCTTTCGCATGCATATGAGGTTATTGAAAGTACCATGGCTTGGATCAGGCACACCTTAGTTCTCAAGCTGACATCTTTGCTCTTTAACACTTTAAAAGGGTCTTATGCAGCAGATTTGCCTACTGCAATATGTCGTTTGATTTCTTGACTGCTGCTTCCATGAGTGTTGATGGTTGATCCAAGAAAAAACAAAATCCTTGAGACTTCAGTCTTATCTCCATTGATAAGAATGTTGTTTATTGATCTAGTGGTGAGGATTTTTGTTTTCTTGACATTGAGATGCAATTCATACTGAAGGCTGTGGTCTTTGATCTTCATCAGTAAATAGTTTAAGTCCTCCTCACTTTCAGCCATCAAGGTTGTATCATATCACAGATTGTTAATGATTCTTTCTCTAATCCTGATGCCACGTTTTTCTTAATATAACCAAGCTTCTCAGATTATTTGCTCAGCATACAGGTTGAATAAGTATGGTGAAAGAATACAATCCTTTTGCACACCTTTCTTAACTTTAAACCACTCAGTGTTCCTATGTTCTGTTCAAACAACTGCCTCTTGGTCCATGTAGATTCCTCATGAGCACAATTAAATGTTTCAGAATACTCATACTTAGTAATGTTGTCCATAGCTCATCATGATCTACACAATCAAAAGCCTTTGTGTAGTCAATAAATACTGATGTCTATATAAGGTTTGTAGACTGTCAATCTTTGCAGGAGCAGATAGCCTCATCTTTCTCCTCCAGAGTGCTGGTCGATTTGAACCACTGACCTTGTGTTTAACAGCCCAACACAGCATAAGACTTAAAACCAGTCTATTCTGTGTGGTATCTTCTAAATGGCACAGTATGAAGGCAGACTCCTTTTTAAAGTGGAGGCAGGTGCATCGACAAATCTTAGAATTCCTAGGATTGCGGGCAGCTACTAAAAGCTGAGGCCCTGTGGGCTAATGTGCTAGACTGCAAAGTAGGTTTGAACTACCAGGTTAGCACTTCAAGCTCACCAGCTATTCCTCAGAAACCCTATACAGTGTCGCTATGGGTCAGAACCGACTTGACGGCACTTAACAACAACAGCTAGAAGCTGAAAGAGACCAAGAAGGGACTTCCTGTAACCATAGTTCTGATTTGGACTTCTAGCCTCCCTAAATTGTGAGCGAGTACATTTCTTAAAAGCCACCACTGGTGGTGTTTCAAGATGGTAGCTCTAGCAGACAAACAGATGTTAAAATGATATAATTCATTTTTCTAAAAGCAAACTGCAATGCATTTTATTTGTTCTGAAGTGGCAAAATGTGCAGAAAGAAAAATGTACAATGTCATTCATCACGGTTCCATAACATCTTCCAATCTTTATGTGAATACCCCTCAGCATCCTCACTACCCTTTCTGCCTCTTATCCTTCCAGCCTTCAAGAAAAGCAATTCTAGAAACAAGAATGTAGTTATGTGTTAAAAGGAGGCAGAAGAGAAAGGAGAATGTGTAAGAAATGCAGAAAACGTTACAAATAAAATTCGTTTCCATGAAGACTCTGGAGAGTTGAGTCCTGTGGGAACCAACACACTTACATCCTCCAGCTTACCCTAGCTTCAGGGGCTGCAACCTGGGAAAGGGACACAGCCTCCTACCAGACTGCGAGGCTGGTGAGGGGCACGTATTGACTAAGAAACCAGAAACTGACCCAGTACATTACAAAAAAAAAATGTACATTTTAGCTGTCCTTTCACTCCAAGAACCTATTTTGAAAGGCTGTCATGATCTGCCTACTTCCTTCCCAGTTTGGGTTTATGAAAACCTTTAGAATGTCCCAGATTCCTTGAGCAAAAAGACAGGACAATACTTATAATATCTACATATGCAAAATGTCTCAAGAGTAGCAAATGAAAACAGAAGAAAAAAGAATGCAGTTGGGAAAAGGGATTTAAAATCTAGAGCAAGGAGTAGTTAGTTATGTGTGTTTTTCTTCCAAAGCCTCCTTTCTGTTTTCCTTCACCCTCTTCCCGTAGAAAGTATCACCAAGTTCTGGCAAGTCGGCCTTCAAATCTTTTCTGTGTTTTTTTTTTTTTTTTCCGTTTCACCTATCTAAACAGTTTTCTGCTTCTGCTCTGATTGCAGGCCCAAAGTAATCCTAAATCTTTGATCTCAAGATGTCAAAATATTTTTCCAATTATTGTTTTCTTTCATTTCCTAGAAGCTTGTTTTGAAGTCACCTGTGTCCCAACCTGTATTTGTGAATATGCCCTCTGATCTAGACCATACTAATTCACCTAGACTTAGGCATTGTTGTTGTTGTTGTTGTTAAGTGCCATTGAGTCAGTTCCAATCCATAGCGACGCTGTACAAGGTTTCTGAGGCTGTAAATCTGTACGGGAGCAGAACGCCTCATCTTTCTCCCGCGGAGCGGCTGGTAGTCTCAAACTGCTGGCCTTAAGGTTTGCAGCCTGATTCATAACGGTACTGACTCATAGTGACCCTATGCACAGCAGAACGAAACACTGCCCAATCCTGGGCCAACCTCACTACTGTTGCCATGCTTGAGTCCATCAATGCTGCCACTTGGCCAATCTATCACATTGGGGGTCTTCCTCTTTTTCTCTGACCCTCCACTTTACCAAACATGAGACTTAGACATAGACACTTTTTTAAAGTACACATACACACACACACACACACACACACACACAGAGGATCAGTTAAAAAAGTATTGTTACAATATTACAGAAACTTTTATTAAACAAAACTATAAAAGTGTGAACTTAATGTTTCTCACTATATCCTCCATCTGGTTTGATACACTTCTGAAGGGAGTGTTTTGTTTTGTTTTTAATGCTTTATTGTGAGTGATGTGATAGTTTACATGAGAGAACATTAGCTTCACATTGATCCTATTGTATATTGTTTCCTTGCCATGGTTATAATCTCCTCCATGTATCATCCACCAACCACAGGGTATACCCCACAAGCCTGCCCCCTGGTCGTCAGCACACAGCCCCTATCCCTCTCTGGGTCCAAAGTCCCCAGCCGCTCCATCTCTCCACGTCATCGTCTTTGCCTCTATCTCTGGCATCACTGCTTCTCTGGGTAGGGTTCTGTTCTCCGCTCTTCTCCCTTGATGGTCCCAGGGACCTCTGCAACTAGACTGCAAAGATAGTCATTCCCCTCCCTTTGCTACAAAACGTCTACCTTTACATTTCCAGCCCTTACTATCAGTCCTGATAACAATTATTCACTATTGTATTGCAAGAGACCTATCCTCATCTCCTTTCATCAGCCCCTCCTAGACAGATTGGATACTACTCAGTGGAGAATCTACCATGCCCAACGCCCTCTGGATCTAGGTTCCCTCTTGAAATCTTGTAAGCCAGTCACTGCTTGCCTCTGTAGCCCCTCCATTCTGGGTAGTCAATGTCCAAGTTGTCCATCCCTGTCCTTTCCGTGTGTGGAGGCAGTGGGAATGATACTTGCTGTGAAGATTTGTTCATTCTTTTGAGCTACTGCATCCATAGTTGTAGGTCAAGTTCATCAAATTGTATCAGATTATTCTTTTTTTTTCCTCTTCTTTCTTCTTCTCTGATCATCTAGTCATTGAAGCCAGGGCAAGTGGGTATTATCTTCAAGTGTGAGTGTATTATGCATGTTCCCTCTCTTCTTATCAGCTCGATGCTTCACTCTCCACTCTAGTCCTCTATGGCTATGTCACTGACTCTGGGTCCAAGAGTCCCCTGGACTTGCCACACTGCTGGCCAGCCAGGTCTCCAGCCAGGTTCACTGGAGTCTATTGAACATTGTAGTGCTTAGCTCACAGCTTCATTGCTGCTTTTCCCTCACTTCCCCTTATCGGTGACGAATGTGGTCACCAATCAGAGCGTGTATTCCCATTGGATCTTCGTGTTAGAAGGAGGTTTGCCTTGAGGGGACCTGGCCACTTGCCTTGTAGTCTCCTGGGCGAGCCACTTGTTTGTTCTTATAGTAGTCAGTCGATCTGTCTGTATTGTTTTATATTTTTCCTGTCAGTCTTTCTTTCTAGAAGTATCTTCTGTTCTTCTGGCCTCTCTAGGCTGGCCTGCTTGTTCTTTCAAATGGAAATTTCCCCTCAGAAGATTCTGGATGCTGTTCAGGATTCTACCCTATGGTCTTGTGTAATGCAGAAGTTTCACAGGAAGCCACCTTCACTGAGCACGTGTTGTAGCCCCATTTTAGGTATTCCAATCAGTTATAGGCAGAAGACGGACTTACAAGCTTTCTATGGTGGTATTTCTGGCTATTCCTGTCTCTGCCCCCTCCTCCCCGTGTCTGTTTTATAGTGGAAACCATGATTCAAAAGACATACAAGCATCTTAACATTGTTTCCCCCTTTTTCCCCATTCCAACCTTGTCTCAATCTGTGTATCTCAGAGCCTTGTTGTTCCAAGGTTTTACATACATCATTATTTGCCTCTGTCCCACTTCAGCTTTACATTTATCCTGTTGTATTTCATTTCGTTACAATGATTACAATCCTCTCCAGGCATCATCAAACAACCAAAGGATACACCCCACAAGCCTGCCCCACCCCACCCCCCAACTGTCAGCAAACAGCTCCTCTCCCTCCCTGAGTCCTGTGTTCCCAGCCACTCCATCTGTTCACGCCATCATTTCTGTCTCCATGACTGGCCTTACTGCTTCTCTGGGTAGGGTCACAATTTGAGCTCTTCTCGCTTGATGGTCCCAGGGACCTCTGCTCCTGGGCTGCAAAATCAATCAATCTCTTCCTTTTGCCAGAGTTTAAAAAAAAAAGGTGGGGGAGGGGGGATCTGCCTCTATATTTCCAACCCTCACAGTCAGTCCTGAAGGCAGGTATTCACTGTTGTACCACAAGAGTCTTTTCCCCATTTCCTTTCATCAGCCCAGTGCAAACAGTTTGGAAATCAATCAGTGGAGGTTCTGCCTACCCCTGCCCTGTCTGGAACTAGGCTCCCTCTTGAACGCTTGTAAGCCAATCACTTCTTGCCTTTGTAGGCCACACACAC
>NW_006408617.1:8722091-8726994 GCF_000296735.1 Chrysochloris asiatica
GCAGTATTGAGAGATTTGTCTTCCAGCTTGCTAGTTCTGGCTTGCATCTCTTCTGTTCTGCTCCTTTCCCCTTTCAGTGTATTGTCCATTTCTGATATCTTCTTATTAATCATCTGTACTTTTTTTTGAAGATTTTGAATTTGTTTACAATACTGTTTCAATCTTATTTGATTACTCTTGTAGTACTTTCCTGACTTCTTCCTTGTTTTCCTCCACCCCTTTTCAGAGCATTTGAATTTGTTTCCATGTCATTCTTCTGAATTCTTTCTCAGGCAAATACAAAATTTGCTCTTCTTCTTCTAGAATGCCCTTGTGTGTTTCCAGCTGGTTTGTCTCAGCTACTCTCTTCTGTTTTTGGCTATGTTTTGATATCATTTGTTGTTTCTTGTTCATCATTTCCAATAATTATTTATGTGGGTGTTTTTGTTTTGTTTTGTTTGTTTGTTTTTTTATACTTAAGTGGATGTTTGTTATTAGGCTTACTGGGTGTCTCCTGGTGAATAGGATCAGGAGGTAGGCTTCCCTTTTCGCATGTAATGCTTAGCAGGTGTTGTTGGCTCTTGTCTCAGTGGTGGAATGTTATGGGGCATGCTTATAGCTTGGCTATATGGCCATGACTGCTGTCTCTTCTTGGGTAACTTAGGGAGAAAATGCTCCTGCCTCCAGGAAAGATGTGTGATCAAAAGGACCAAAAGCAGAAATAATATATATGCAGAGACAAATACCACCACTTTGGAACAGAAATAAAACTGTGGTCCACTGTCCCATGCTACACAGGCAAGGTGTGTGCAAGGTAGAAGCCTCCAGTAGTGGGTGAGGGTGTCCACTCACTCAGGGCCCTCCTCTAATCACTACAGGTAGATAATGAGAAGTTAATGGGAGAAAGATTGTCCACTATTTTTTTCACTGAAGGTCAGTTAGGTGTCTGTGTGTGCACTGCACAATTCACGAGATGGTTGAGTCCGTTTATGTTGGGGTTTTGCAGATATTTTTATAAGGGTCCTGCACCCAGAGCCCAGGTAGCACAGCTGCCACAAATGGGGCCACAAACCGCAAGGTCAGCAGCTTGAAACCACCAGCCACACCGTGGGAGAAAGGTGAGGCATGCTGCTTCCATAAAGACCCACAGCCCCGGAAACCCTGAACAGGGTTGCCTGGAGTCAGAAACGACTCCACAGTGCACAGCCACCAAGGATCTCACACAAGTCAATTTTAGGGCTGTGTCTCTGCGGCTAACATCATTAGTAGCCGCCAAGCTCCTTCTCTCTGTACTGTGGGGAAACTGTGGGGTCAGCGCTATTTTTGGGGGGTGAGCACCCACCTACCTGATGGCATCCTGGTTGAGCAATGAAGGCACGACAGGAAGAGGCGGGAGTAATGTGTAGAGTCTCCCACACCTCTTTTTGCAAGTGTCTCTGCACCACTTTTAGAGCAGGTTCCCTGAGCCGCTGGAAAGGCTGTAGCCCTGCCCTCTGAACTCTGACAGGATGGAGCAGTCGCAGAGGGAGTCCTGTCTCCAGATTTCTAACTCACAGTATTTTCCTTAATATCGTGATTTTTTTCACTTGCAAGTGCAGGAAACTGAAGTCCTGGACCTTATGGTAGATCCAGAGCTCTGGAGTTGTTCTGTGAGCACTTCCTGAGTGAGTTCCTGGTCCTTCTACCATGAAGACTTCCCTAGCTGATTTTCTCTACTGCCGCCCAAACTGGAAGTCTCCTGAAGGGAGTGTTTTAATCTCTTAACTCTTCCCCAAAGAAATCTGCATTCTTTGATTATTTTTACACCACGTCAAAACAGCAGCTTGGGCCTACTTGAGGGTCATAAAATTGTGTTCTTTGAAATGTTCTTTGAGATTTTAGAATGAAAAGAAATCTGAAGGAGCAAGATCAGAGCTATAGTGGATGGGAAAAGTTACCCAAGGAAATTCTCATAGGACAGGCCTTGCTACTTTCAAAGAATGAACAGGTGCACCATCAAAATACAAAAAAAAAATAATCCTTGCTGCAGCTTTCCTGGTCTTTGTATCACCAATGCAATTCTCTATTTTCTGAAAACTTTACCCTAGTAACCCCCATTTTCATTGTGTGTCTTTTGAGAAAATCTATCATGATAACAAGGAGCTCTGGTAGTGTAGCGGTTAAGAATCAGGCTGCTAATCTCAGGGTCAGCAATTCGAAACTATCAGCTGTTCTGCGAGAGAAAGATGAGGCTTTCTGCTCCCGTAAAGATTTATAGCCTTGGAAACCCTGTACAGGGTTGCTATGAGTCAGAACTGCCTCCACGGCACAAACACCAACAACAACATTATGATAACACCTTTGGAATCCCGGAACTTTCTGAGCTGACCTCTCTGCCTTGAACTGAGCTGACCCAGAAGATTCCCAGAAAAGCCACTGTTTTGATTGGACCTTTTTTTAGAAGGTACCCTAACGAGACTAAGACAAGTGTATTATTGAGAGACCTGTCTACAACCATTCATTAATTATAGGAACAAGTTTAAACATGTTTTATTTTGAATAAACACTTGCATGTATGAACTGGAACATTAGTAGCAATGTGTTTTTTTCTTTTTAAGTTTTTATTGTGAATTGAGTGATATTTTACATGAGGGAACATCAGTTTTACACTCATTGTATTTATTTCATTGCAATGATTACAGTCCCCTGCGTGTTTCATCATTGAACAGTTTGTTTCTATTTCCCAGAATACTCAGGAATATTCATTCATTGAAACAGCCAAAGGGCACACCCTGCAAGCCTGCGCCCCAGCTGCCAGCTCTGGCATCGCTGCTTCTCTGGGTAGGGTCCCACACGCCACTCCTACTCTTCTCCTTTGATGGTCCCAGAGTCCTCCGCTCCGAGACTGTAAGATCAACCACTCATCCCTTTTAGTAGCAATGTGTTTTGACTTACCCTCATGTAAGTCAAAATGTACATGGAAACATTCCATTGTCTTTTAATCTCATTCTTCCACAAACCTTTTGAACCCTATCATACATACATATTTATATATGAGTACATATGTTGTTGCTAAGTGCCGTGGAGTTGCTTTTGACTCATAGCAGCCTTTTATAGAATTTCCGAGGCGTTCTCCCTCAGAAAGGCTGGTTGGCTTGAATTGAAGACATTGTAGTTTGCTTATCCTACGTATACATACATAAACACACATACCTGAACCTATAGATATCCTGGGTGTGCCAATGCTTAACCCACTAGGCTACTCACTGAAAGATTAGAGGTTAAAGTCCACACACTGGCACTTTAGAAGTAAGACCTGGTGTTATACTTCTAAATATATTAGTCATTGAAAACCACATGAAGCACAGTTCTACACTGTACTGTGATACAAGCAGGGTTGCCATGAGTTAGAATCAACTAGACAGCAACTGATATGTACACATATGTATAAGAAGATGTCAAACATCGTGGAAAAATTAAATTTTCTGGGAAAAAATCAGTTTTTGTTTTTTTTTAAAGGCTTTATTGTGAATTGAGTGATAGTTTACATGGGGGAACATCAGTTTTATACTCATCCTATTGTATTCATTTCATTGCAATGATTACAATGGTATTCATTTCATTGTAATGATTACAATCCCCTGCATGCT
Organism: Chrysochloris asiatica; assembly: GCF_000296735.1. Lineage (NCBI taxonomy): Eukaryota > Metazoa > Chordata > Mammalia > Afrosoricida > Chrysochloridae > Chrysochloris > Chrysochloris asiatica. The sequence goes on from NW_006408617.1 coordinate 8,725,700, forward strand.
TAATCATTCAACAGTATTTGCTTCTATTCTCTGTGTGTGTGGTTTTTTGTTTTGTTTTGTTTTGTTTTCTGATGTGCACCAAAACACTCAGGAATATACAATCATTCAAACAGCCAAAGAGCACACCTTGAAAGCCTGACCCTTGGTTGCCAGCACACATCCCCTCTCCCTCCATGATTCTAGAATCCTCAGCTGGTCCGTCTTTCCATGTCATCATCTCTGCTTCCATCTCTGGCATCGCCCGCTTCCCTGGGTAGGATCACACACTCTGCTCCTGCTCTTCTCCTTTGATGGTCCCAGGGTCCCCTAATCCGGGACAATAAGATCGACCACTCACCCCTTTTTGCTACATGACTTCTACCTTTATAGTTGCAACAATCACGATTAGTCATGATAACAATTACTCAATATTGAATCATGAGAGTCTTCTTGTACTAGACCTGACTAGACAGGATGAAAACCACCCAGTGGGGATTCTACCTCCCCCCCACCCCACCCCACCCTGCTCCTGCACACTCTGAATCTAAACTTCCTCTTGAAAACTTGTAAGCCAATCACTTCATGCCTTTACAACCCCCCTTCCCCCCATTTTAGGTAGCCAGTGTCAAAGTTGCCCATCCCTATCAACCCTGTGTTCAGAGGGGATGGGAATGATCTTTGCTATAAAGATTCTTTCCTTCTTGGTTGGTATTTTAAGCTACTACATCCATAAGTATTCAAGTTCATCAGATTGTAGCGATTTGCACTTTTTTTAAAAACAACAACAACAACAACAAATTTCTCCTCTTTTCCTTCCTCTAATCAGGTTCTGAACATCCAGCCATTGAAGCTAGGTCCAATGGGCACTAGCTGTAAGTTTGGGCACCCTTGTGCCTATCCCCTCACTTCATATCAACTGGATTCTTCACTTTCAGTTCTAGCCCTCCATGGCCATGTTCTTATCCATGGGCTCAGGAGTCCCCAGGTCTCACTGTATTTCGGGTCAACCAGCTCTCATAATACTGCAGGTCGATGGGGGTCTATGTAACTTGGCTGGACTCAGCCCAACTCTTCATTGTTGCTTTCCCCCCACTTCCTCTCACCAGTAGACCAGCGTGACCACCAGCCAGCTTACATGCCTGCTCATATATGCCCTTTGAGTTTCAATCTTGGCAGGGCATTTGTCCTGAAGGAACTTGATTGCTTGCCTTGATGGCTCCCTGGTGAACAACTTGCTTGTTTTTGTAGTAGCCAATCAGACTGCCATTTTGGGTTTTGGTTTTCTCTGCTGGTCTTTCTTTCAAGAAGTATCTTCT
>NW_006408617.1:8727470-8747395 GCF_000296735.1 Chrysochloris asiatica
TAAATCCAATGTGGAGTATAACCAAAGCAGTCAGCTGACAGCAGTGTAATAAGCTCATTGCTTCAGCTTGCCTGTCTTAAAGTTTACATAATCAACTATGTTATATAGCAGCAAAGGAGTGGAACAATGCTTTTGTTCCAAGGTTGAGCATACATCACTATTTATGTCTGTCCCATTTAGCCCATGCAAACCTGCCTAAGTGTTCTCCTATCTACCTTTTTCTTCTCCCCCACTCCTGGTTCTTGTATATTGCCCACCCCAACACCCAAACTGTAATTTGTCTATCCCCTACCCTGTGCTCTACCACCCCCTCCCTCCTCCAACCCCCACCCTCAGTTTTCTTTTCATTCTGAATTTCTATGCACTTTTAGAAACCCTTTCTTCATATATAGAGTTTTAAAGTTCTGATAATAGTAGGGATGTTTGAGCAAAGAAAACCTGCAGTATTGTTGAGAACTCATTAAGGGTGTCAGTTTAATTTCTGTAACCATTTTTCCACTCCTTTGCTGCTATATAACACAGTTGATTATTTAAACTTTAAGACAGGCAAACTGGAGCAATGATCTTATCACATTGCTGTCAGCTGACTGCTTTGTTTATGCTCTACACTGGAATTACATTGCTCACCAAAATTAAAAAGGAAAATGACTCCATCCTATTTTTATATAACCCAATTAGTATTCTATAATATTATGTATTATCATAGAAACTATTGAATTTCACAAAATTACTATCCTTCTTCTAGGGGACTTATTGTTGTTAAGTACTGTTGAGTCGGTTTTGACTGATATGTACCCTGTATAGGGTTTCCAAGGAGTGATTGGTGAGCTTGAACTACCAACCTTACGGTTCAAACTGACCTTACAGTTCAGCGCATTAAACCACAGCACTATACCAGGACTCCTCTAGGGGACTAATAGATATTATGTTTGATATTTGGCTAAAGGGTGTGGAAGAAGGTAATTTATCTATCAGGCCTAATGATATTATTATCAGGCAAATTGAATCTATGTGATAAGTATTTTCTGAATTATTGCTTTTAAAATGTACACAAAGGACTGTACTTAGTTTAGAAAACACACTACAAAAATGAAAAAATATATATATAGCATTTGTAGTTAATTGTTAAAGACAGTGCTGAAAATTTTGACAAACTAAAGCAGTCCAATAAAAGAATAATGAAAGTAGGTTAATCTTCTTAAGCTTATATGAATTATGCCAGCTTCTTTTCTTTTCCCAATAGTATAAACATGGCTAGAATTTTTAAAGAGCTTTAGCAAAATATAGTTATTTCTCTTTCTATTTTAAAAAGATTTGGACTAGGACAGAGTTATCTCTATGATTGACAAAAAAAAAAAAAAAAAATCTTTGTAATTCCATGCAAAAGCAGACAAATAAGTCTGCCAAGGACAATATACATGTATATATTGTTTCTTATAGATAGATAGATACATACATACATACATACATACATACATGCATACATACACACACACACACACATATATATGGAGACCTGGTGTGGCACTGTGGGCTAGTGTGTCAGACTGCAAAGTCGTTTGAACTGCAAAGTCACCAGGTGCTCCTTGGAAACCCTACACAGGGTCACTATGGGTTGGAATTGACTCCACAGCCTACCACCACCATATAAATATATAAATATATATGGTGGTGGTAGGCTGTGGAGTCAGTTCTGATTCATAGCAACCCTGTATAGGGTTTCCAGCTATAAATCTTTATGGAAGCAGAAAGCCTCACCTTTCTCCCATGGAACAGCTGGTAGTTTAGAACTGCTGACCTTGAGGTTAACAGCCCAATTCATAATCACTACGCTACCGGAGCTTGCTCTCTGTGTCTGTCTGTCTGTCTGTCTGTCTGTCTGTCTCTCTCTCTCTCTCTCTCTCTCTCTCTCTCTCTATATATATATATGAAATATATGAAAATGCATATATTTTCACAGTGTGATACAGGTATACATTTGAAGCCAAGATTAGACAAAAAATTGTTCATTATCCCAAGTAAACCCAGAACAATACATTACTTTTCAAAAGCAGATTGCCTTTTTCAAACAAAGTAATATTTGAACTTCAACTTTATATGATTTATGGTATTGAAACATTTTATAAAAGACCGGATATTATTTTTTGACATTGCAGTGTAAACTGGAGGTCATATAAACACTGAATTATATTAAAATCACTGGCAGATTTATACTTATTCTTGTCTCGTTCTCTTATAACTCTTATCATAATTAACCAAAAACGGCGTTCATTCTATTTTTACAACTCTAATTTGAGATCACTAGATTGTGTTGGTTGTTGTGGTTGTGTGCTGTAGAGTCAGGTCTGACTCATAGTGACCCCGTATACAGTTTCTGAGGCTATAAATCTTTACCAGAGCAGAGAACCTCATCTTTCTCCTTTGGAGCAACTGGTAGATTTGAACTGATTACCTTGTGGTTAGCAGCCCAACTCATAACCCACTAAGCTACCTGGGCACCTTTTCTAGAGGGTAGGATGGGGCAAAGGCAATATGATCTGTTTTATACACAATATTAATGAAACTAGGAAATCATCAGTTGTAATTTAAATATAAATTGAATTTAAGAGATTTTTCGGTAAGTCTTTAATAATTTTCTGTTTTCCAAACACATTCTCCAACTGGTTACAACAAAACAGTTTCTTGCAAGAGAAAAGAGCATATTGAATATGATATAGATTTTTTTATTTGGGACCTGTGATGTTGTTAAGTGTCATCAAATCAACTCCAACTCATAGTGACCCTATAGATTTCTGAGGAGCAGCTGGTGGGTTTGAGCTTCCAATCTTGCGGTTCACAGTCCAGTGCTTATTCTACAGTTCTACACCAAGAGTCCAGGGACAGGTAGAAAGCATTAATATAATTAAGTCTCAAGCAATTACAAATCAGTTATTTCCCCCAATTTTGTGTTTTAATAGAACACTGGTGGTTGGTGATGGTTATGTGCCATGAAGTTGGTTCAACTCATAGTGACCGTGTATAGAGTTTCAGAGGCTGTAAATCTTCACAGGAACAGATAGCCTCATCTTTCTTCTGTGTAACTGCTGGTAGTTTCCAACTGTTGACTGTGAGATTACCAGCTTGACTTATAACCACTATACTACCAGAGCTACTTTTAGTAGAATACTAGTTATTTTATTTTCTATTTCCAAAATAATTTTATGGATGCTGTTCTTGTCTCACCTCTGGGTAGTCCAGTCACTAAAGTATGATTTCAGTGGGAAAGAGCTTGTCCTGACTATCTCAACTCTGGGTTAGCTCATTCCACCAATACACCAAAAGAGCACCAGCATCTGTTCTGACTCCATGCAATAATACACTGTTATTCAGAATGTGGTACCCAGATTAGTGACATCTGTGTCTCCTAGGAGATTGTGGAAAACACAAAACCGCAGCCTGACCTGGGCCTACTGAATCAGAATCCCCAGATGATTCATGTGCATAAACATTAGTGTTTCAGGAGGTGTTCCTCTCAGATTTTCTTTAATACCTAATCACTCCTTCCCTACGCAGTAATAATTCTAATGCTCATTGGTTTTTCTTTTTAAGTATTGAAAACGGTATCATCGACTTCTTTGTCTAAATTACACTAAAAAACAGCTGCTTACTTTCTTTTATAAGTGCTGTCCAGTCAGCTCTACTTGTAACTACCCTGTTTAGGGCTTCCAAGGAGTGGGTGGTGGGCTTGAGCTGCTCAGTTCAAAAGCCATTAGCAGTTCAGTGATTATCCCACAGTGCCACACCAGGACGCATTGTGTCAAGACAACAAAATAAACAACAATGACAAAAACACAGACGAGTCACTTGAACACTAATTGGCATGTCTAAGATATAGTCTTATGTATGGGACCCGCTATCTCACACCCTGTGTCTACTTATGTCTAAGGTGCCAATAAGTCTACTTCTGTGTTTTTTATCATTTCCCACTAAACAGGAGTGAAATTATTTTCTCCATCAAGCTATGAGACGAGGCAGTGTTATTGGGAATATAAAAGTGACCTTATTCAAATAAGACAACTAGCCAGATGGTGACAATGGATATTAATATCAAATAATTTAAATCATCACTTTCCTGTCCCAGCACATATAAATCAACCATTAAAAACAACTGCAAATAAAAGCATTAGTCATGCTTTGTTTGGGTGAAAATTTGAAATTACTTTTAAACAGAATTATTTGTTCTTGCCAAATGGTCACATATTTATAATTAATGACTCTGTCTAATTTCTTTTCTGGCCCCTTCATGCATGTGCGTCTGTACTGAAAAGTAAGTTCTGAGGAAAGAGCTCTGGTGGTATAGTGGGTTGCATGTTGGCAGCTAACCAACTGCAGGGTCAGCAGTTCAAATCCACCAGTCGTTCAGTGTGAAAAAGATGAGGCTTTCTGCTTCTGTAAAAATTTATAGCCTCAGATATCGTACACAGGGTCGTTATGAGTTGGAATTGACTTCAGGGCACACAACACTATCACCACCAAATTATTAGACTAAGTTCTCAGACATGCAATGAATTTCCCTTTTGATCACTTCACCTTTTACTTTAGGGTAGAACACAGTGTATTCCCCTTTCTGATTTTACTCCGCTTTTATGATCAAGAATATGGACTGTCAGTTTTAGTGTTTCTGACTCACTTTTATCAAAGATACTGCTAACTGTTTTCACTTTTATCAAAGATACTGCTACTGTTTTCCTGTTGTTTCGCTGTAAGAAAAGTATTGCAATGTTCGCCTCAAGGTCAGTGGTTCAAATCCATCAGTCACCCCTTGAAAAATCACAAAAATTTACAGCCTCGGAAACTCTATACAGGGTTGCTGTGAGTCAGAACCAACTCCAAAACACTTAACAACAACAACAAAAGTAGAATTTAATGAGCTCTGGTGGAGCTGTGGGATCAACATTGAATTACTAACCTCAAGGTTGGTGGTTCAAAGCCAACAGCTGCTTCAAGGGAAAAGATGTGACTCTTTGCTCCTATATAGATTTACAGTCTCCAAAACCCTCTGTCAGTCACTATAAGTTGGAATCAACTCAGTGGTAGTGAGTATTATTAGCAGATATTTGATATAGTCTTAAATGTGTCTAAGCTCTACCCACAGTGAAATGGATGAAAGATTTTAAGTAGTTGTGGTTCTTTTAGAGTAATCTGGATATTTCAGTTTTGACTTTTGAAAATGCTTGAAAGGACCTCCATTCTCTACATCCTTTTATCCTATTTATAGAGAAAATTTCTAGAATCACTGAAATAGTACAGGCAATCCTTGGGTATCAAGGAGATCCATTTCTAACGATGTCATAAGGGTTGCTGGGTAAGGTGACCAGGTGTATATGATTCTTATTTAGCTTCTGTTGAGCACAAGAAAAGCTGAAGTTTTTTCAATGATTTTAAAAACTGCATGTGGAGGTAATTGTGAGGAAGAATTTGTTGGGAGTAGAGATTGGCTCAAGGAGCTCTGGTAGCATAGTGGTTACGAATTGGGCTGCTAACTTTGGCGTCAGCAGTTCGAAACTACCAGCTGTTCCATGGCAGAAAGATGAGTTTTTCTTTTCCTATAAAGATTTACAGCCTCAGAAACCCTGTACAGGGTCACTATGAGTCAGAACCGACTCCATGGCACATAACAACAACAGAGGTTGGTTCATTCTTTTCAAAATGAGGGCAAATTTACATAACATTAAAGGGCATAGGGAGTTGTTTGTAAATCAGACTTTAGTAACAGAACTGCCTATGGCAGCAGAACCCTTACTGAGGACCTATTTGGTTTTTATGTGCGATGACTGTCCTCCAGTTTACCTCATCCTATTTGCCTTTAAGCAAGAATGCAATTATTTAACTCATTATTCCTAATTAACCTATGCTTTGAATTTCCACAGTGGTTAATCTCTTTCATATGACCTAGTCCTTTAAAAGACAAATCATCTCATAAAAACAGAATTGGGATCAGAGGTCACTACGGGAAGCCTTTGGTCTTAAATCTGCTGTTAACTGAATGAGTGTCCTAGAAGGAGTTACTTGAACTCCATTTTTTAATGATAATAATACTAAAACAGAAGTTAGATATTTTGAAAAGACATTAAATGGTTTTGATAAGGTCTTTTGAACCAATTGTTTAAATAAACCCAAACCATCCGGTGTTTCTTCATACCCTTTCAAACTGTGTGACAAGCATATATTTCTCTTGTTATCTTACATAAATGATGTAAGGTGACTTATCTATCTGCTCTGATAAAAGAGAAAGGAAAGGATCTGCTCTTTCGTAATTTATACACCGTTTGCTTTCAGTGATCTTTTGGCTCAGTTGTACTCAATTTAGTAAGATGAGTTTCAAGATTTAGAGTAAGTCTTAAGAAGATACTGTGCTGACAAGAACCATAACTCTCTGTGGTAAAGAACCTGGATGGTGGCTTCACAATGCACTTGTTCTTTGTATTGTAGTACAGTTGGGGGTCAATCCTTTCCACCTGGAAATCTCCATATTTGCAAGAAGGCAAAGGGCATAGTTTCTTCCTTATGAACAAATTATATATATGTAGTGTGGAAACTCTAGAGGAAAAGCACTGGACTTCAAACCACGAGATCAGCAATTCGAACCCACCAGCTGTTCCATGGGACAGTTTTCTGCCCCTGCAAAGATTCCGAAACCCTAAATAGGGTCACTGTGAGTCAGAATTGACTTGAAAGCAGTTAGCAACAACATATCATACATACGTACGTATATCTGTATATCTGTATATATATTAATATGGCACTTAGCAACAACATATAATACATGTATTGTTAAGTGCCGTCGCGTCAGTTCCGACCCATAGTGACCCTGTATAGGGTTTCTGAGGAGCAGCTGGTGAGCTTGAACTGCTGACCTTGCAGTTCAAATGGCTTTGTAGTCTGGTGCATTAACCCACAGTGACACACCAGGACTCCAATACAATACATGTATACATACATATATGTCTATGTATGTCTGTATATATAATATGGCACTTACCACAGCATATAATATGTACATATAGTGTTGTATTGTTAAGTGCTACAGAGTCGGTTCCAACTCATTGCGACTCTATATAGGGATTCCAAGAGGTGGTTGGTGGGTTTGTGGTTAGTGTCCAGTATTAACCTACAGCACCACACCAGGACTCCCAAACCACTTGTCAGTTTAATCAACTCCAACTCCTGGCAACCCCAGGTGTATCATGGTAGAACTATGCTCCATAGGATTGTCAGTGGTAGATATTTTGGAATTAGAATGTCATACCTTTCTTTCCAGACCTCTCTGGGGGGGTAGCGTAGTGGTTACGAATCGGGCTGTGAACCTTAAGGTCAGCGGTTCGAAACTGCCAGCTGCTCTGCGGGAGAAAGATGAGGCTTTCTACTCCCGTAAAGATTTACACCCTCGGAAACCCTGTACAGGGTCGCTATGGGTCAAAACTGACTCAACGGCACTTAACAACAACAACTGGGTGGGCACAGACTTCCAACAAGATATTGATGGAACACCAAAATACTGATTGGTGAAATTCTGCTCTTTCTATCTTGGGTTGTAATGCATAGTTTACATCAGATGAAAAGAACATTTTCCATAAGATAATATTCTGCAGCTGTTTATATAATTTTATATGAACTCTTTTGTAAAACGAAAGACAAAATAGGCAGATTTTAAAACCAACACTGGAATTCTTTATACTCATATTGCCTCTAAAGTTTTACATAATACATTTTAAAAAGACTCTGGAGTCGAGCATTTTGAAGTGTGAGCTTAAAGTTATAGTGAGAAAAGAAAGTTGTGAATATTTTCATTGGAGAGTTCCTAATTAAGCACTAATTTAATAAATTTGAGAATTTGAAATGTGATTTATAAGTTTTTGTTTAGTTCAGCCATCTTCGAAGGAAAATGTGTACTAATTATGCTCACATTTGGGTCAATAACAAAGTGAAATTTAAAATTTATATTACGGAATTTATCCTCCAGGATAAGGGGTTCCTATTTTTGTAAATAATCAAACATAGGGGAGCAGATTATTTAGTAATTACTCTGAAATGCGGTGAATTTAATATTTGTTTTAAAATAAAATATAACTTTATTTTGAACAAGGACTATATGCATTCAGGCAACTGAGATCTGATTAATAAACATTTTGAAAACATGTTGTTGTTAAGTGCTGTTGAATAGGTTCTGATTGATAGTAACCTTGTGAAGTAGGGTTTCCATATCTTTGCAGGAGCATAAAACCTTATCTTTCTTTCACAGAGCAGCTGGTGAACTCAAACCGTCGACCCTGTGGCACGTAGACCAGTACTTATCTTACAGAACTACCATGCTCCTCTTTGAAAATATGACAGGATATCAAAAAGTTCATGACAAAAATCCATGATCTTTTTATTTCATTTTCCCAAGAGCTTTTGAAGCACATGAATACTCTGATGGATAAAAAATGTAAGTGGCTTTAGTCTGAATGTATATGACATGGCTAAGCACCAGATATGGGTGATTAGGAATACTGACATGTTGTTACATGCCTTCCAGTCAACTCCGACTCATTACCACTCTGCATAGGGGGTTCCAAGAAGCAGCTAGTAGGTTTGAACTGCTAACCTTTTGGTTGGCAATCCAATACTTATCCTATGGCAACACACCAGGGCTCCATGTTGAGGTAGTATTAAGTGCCACTGAGTCAGTTCTGACTCATAGTGACCCTCTATAGACTTTCCAAGGAGCAATTGGTGGGTTTGAATTGCCAACCTTGTGGTTAGCAATCCAGTATTTATCCTACAGCACCACACCAGGACTGAGATAGGAGTTGGTAAAGATAAAGAGATATTTAAACAAGTAAATAAAAATTAGGAAAAGCAGAAATTGATCATTCAAGTTAAATTGTTGCGTTGAGAATTGTATAACAGAAAGCTAAGGTGGTTATGAAGTCCTGGTGTGGCACTGTAGGATAAGCACTAGACCACAAGGTCAGCGGTTCAAATCCACCAGCCGCTTCTTGGAAACAACTCGCCAGCACTTAACAACAACAAGGTGGATATAACTTTAAATATGTTTCTGTAATGTAAAGTTTCTAAAATTTATTTTACCGAATAGTATGTAGCCCAAGCTCATTGTCTTGAATAAGATAAGAGATGCAATAGAAAGAAGGAAAGCAGGCAGCAAGCTTTGGGAAAAAGATTGAAATGAGTCAGAAGAATAGGGCCCACAGACCTATGACCTTGAACAGGATGCTTTACCTTATTATCGCTCCAATAGTTTCTGTCAGTTAGAAGTGCTTTTGACTTTAACCAACAGAGAACAAACATATACTGACTTTAAGTAAATTGTTGCTGTTAAACACCATAAAGTTTATACCGACTTATAGTGACCCTCTAATAGCACAGCAAAACGAAACACTGCCGGGTCCTGCACCAACCTCACAATCACTGCTAAGTTTGAGCCCATTACTGATGCCACTGTGCATTTCTCACATAACAAGCCTGCATAGGGTTTCCAAGGTTGTTAATCTTTATGGGAGCAGAAAGCCTCATCTTTCTCCTATGGAATGTCTGGTAGTTTTGAACTGCTGACCTTGAGATGAACAGCCTGACGTGTAACCACTTTGTTAGTGTCTCAAAAATGCTATCAGTGCCTCATGCTCAACCCAGCTTTCCATACTTCCATTTTGAGAGGTTGGCTTGTACCCTTAAAGTCTGCCCTCCAGGCACTTAAAGCAGATAACCTAGCAACAGGAGAAAAGCTGCATGTGCTCTATGAGGAATGTAAAGCTTTCCTAGAATTCAAAACTCTCACAACACACACACACACATACACACTATCACCACACACACATAAATCTGTTAATTTCCCCAGTGCCAGGAACTGGTTCAGATGGAGACCATAGATCAAAGAGAGCTAGTTGAAAATTGCATTTCATGATTTGCCCTGACCAGTACTAATCCAAAGGAGCTCTGGTAAAGTAGTGGATTATAAACTGAACCGTTAACACAAGGTCAACAGTTGGAATCTACCAGCTGTTCCATGGGAGAATGATGAGGCTTTCTGCTCCTGTAAAGATTTACAGCCTCAGAACCCCATGCAGGGTTGCTACGAGTCAGAACCGACTCAACTGCACTTAACAACAACAACAGTACTAATCCAACACCTGGCCTGGGTAGGTACCTTGTTTCCATTAAAAGTGCAAAGAAAGGGAAAATTGATTTTGGAGGGATAACTAACAGTGTCTGCCACAGGGATCGTTAGAACCCTAAAGAGGAAGATTGTAAATGAAATTATATAAAAGGAAGGCGTGATACAACTCTCATGTTATTCTGACGTAGAATGTAATGCCAATGGAAAGTATTAGAGTCCTCTTGAATGTCGAAAACTCTTCTGTCCTTGAACTTTTCTTATAACACCCATCTTCCAACAATACCACCAGTCTGTAGGAGTGTGAAGTATTCTTAGCACCAGAAAGTCAGTTCACAAGAATTTCTGCGTTGAGCCAAACATACTGACAAACTTCAAGATTTATCTTTATCCTTCACATTCCTACCATGGCTCAGCATGACCTTGGCCACTCTCCAGCTTCCTGCTCACATCCAGGACTCTGCTTTTCTGCCGCAATAAACTGAGCCGACTGCTAGAAATAATCCTTCTCCCGCCTCAGAAGTTGAATTCCTGACTGCTAGCTCAGACTGTACATCTCTGGTGTTTTCAGTGCCTTTTGGAGTTGTTCTATATCGATGCTGCTCCTACTGGTACCTTCCACATGGGGGAGAAGCCACATGTTTCACCAGATCACTCAGTGATCATTTTATTTCACACGTGGACATCCTGTTTGGTATATCTGCATATTTAAAATCTTGGTGATATCCCTGAGCAAGATACAGGGAGATCGCTGGGTTGTATTATTTTGTTAGATACCAAAAAGCCAAAACAAAGCAAAACAAAAAACGAATAGTAATGCATTTAGAAAAACTAGACCCAAAGAAGCTAGACGATTTGCTAAAATTCATAGAGGTGGTGAAGACAGATCTTGATTCCAGTCCCAAACCAGGACAGGAATCAAGAGCTTCCTACTGTTTGCTCTATTTTACCTAGCTTACCTGCCAAAAGGGATCAGATCCAGCAGAAACTGTTGCATGACATTTTCTGCATGCAGAGTCTCTGCACTGCCTAACTTAGCACAGAACGCCAGGGCCAAAATCACCCAGGAAGGAGAGCCCTCCCTTCATGACACTGGACCTCCAGAACTTTCTTTGGATCTAATTTTTTTGATTGTTAAATTCTTGAACATTTACCATTTCTTAAAGTCGCTGGATCTAGCTCTAGCAGGCTGTTTCAGATCAGTTAATAACAGACAAAAATCTAGCCCTCTTTTACAGATGAGAAAAAAAGAAAACACAAAGAAATTCAATTGCTGTTGTTAAGTGCTGTCGAGTTGGTTCTAACCCATAGCAACCCTGTATAGGGTTTCCAAGGAGCAGCTGGTGAGCTTGAACCACAGACCTTGTGGATCAAACTTTGCAGTCCAGCACATTAACCCACACCAGGAAATGCAGTATCCTTATTTAATTAGCCTCAAAATCTGATTGGGAGCCCAGATCTGCTTTTTCCCATTCATTGCCCTACATGATAATTGTTTCCTTTTTGGCCTAGTAAGAAACATAAAATAGAAATCATACTTAGCAAAAACTTCTAGTTGCTGGTGACTCTGTCTCCCTTATCCACGCATCCATTCAGACTTAGTAAAACACAGCATTGTAGCGTATTGTGGCCACATGATTAACTTCTGATGATGGGGATGTTGTTGTTGTTAAGTGCCATTGAGTCAGTTCCGACCCATAGCAACCCTACAGGGTTTCCAAGGAGTGGCTGGTGAGCTTGAACTTCCAACATTGCATATCAAACCAACTTTACAGCCCAATGCATTAACCCACAGCGCCATACCAGAACGGTGGGGATATATGAGTGGAAATACAGTTTGTGATTTTTAGGAGTTCTTCTTTTAATAGTGATGGCGAGAACCCTTTTTCTCCATTCTTCCTTCCTGCTACCTGGAAAAACAGATGTATGTTTGGAGCTCTAGCATTCATTGTAGACAATGAATTGACCTTGGAGGTGGAAACAGCAAAACAGACACTGTGAAGATGGTTTCACATCTCTGCACTGCCAGTTGGTAACTTGACTTGTGTGTGTGAGAGAGACAGAGAGAGAGAGAGGATACAGGCAGACCCTGCTTTATTGTGCTTTTCTTTATTACTCTTTGCAGATACTGCAATTCTTTTTGTTTTCTTTTTAACAGTCTGAGGTTTCTAGCAATCCTGTATGTTGTTGCTTTAAGTGCCATCAAATCTGTTTAGACCCTGTATAGGGTTTGGTGGGCTGTAAATCTTTGCCAGAGCAGAAAAACCTCATCTTTCTCCCACAGCATCTCTCTACAGAGTAAGGCGATTAGCCCATGTCTCCCACAGTTTAGGAATCCTCACAATATTTAAAACTTATTAGACTATGAACAGTGTCCATGTAACTTTTATATGCATTGAGAAACAAGAAATTTTGTGCGACCATTTTATTTTGATATATGATTTATTGCAGAGATCTGCATCTAAACCAAAAGAATCTCTGAGGCATGACTATATGTTTTTGTATTTTGTCAAATTAAATTACTCTTACCTTAGATTTTCTGTAACATGTAAACAGCCCTATTGTTAAATCTAGGATTAAGGTAAATCTGCTGTTGCCATGTGCTGTCAAGTTGGTTTCGACTGACAACAACCCAGTATAGGGTTTCCTAGGAGTGACTAATGTGTTTGAACCACTTATGTTGAGGTTAGCAGTCCAGTGCTTATCCTACAGTGCCACAGCAGGACTCCATGGTAAATCTAAAAGAACTTAAATAGACTTAAAAGAAATTTAATTAATAGAACTAAAATAAATTTTCTTAACTAATATTTAATATTCTCTGTTCAAGAGCATATTTGACTCTGTTCAAGTCTTACATTTCATTCGATATTACACCTCCTCTATAACTCACATTCACTCTTATTAGCAAATTATTTTATGCTAATATTTATTGCTTTCTAAGAATGTTTTGACTCCCCAGTTAGATTGTATTTTCCTTAAAACCAGGGGTCAACAACTTCTTAGAATCATGGAATAGTTTCTGTCTTCATACTGAGAACTCGTAATCTTCTAATAAACACTTGTTTGTTGTTGTTATGAGCCACTGAGTTGGTTCCAACTCATCGTGACCCTGTATAGAGTTTCCAAGGAGCAGCTGGTGAGCTTGAACTGATGACCTTGCAGTTCAAAATGACCTTGCAGTCCAGTGCATTAACCCACAGCACCACCCATGCCAGGAATCTCAATAAATATTTAAGAAATTGTATTAAATCAATTATTAATGTTTGTTGGAATGTAAGTTATTTATAAGCTTTTACAACAGAAAAAATTAACTATGTAACTCACAGACTTGTGAGGCAGATACTAGAATCTCTGTTTTATATTAATGGAAAGAGAATCAAAGAAGTTCATAATCTGTACAACAACATTCTTTGGATGCTAATCTTCCAAGAGATAGAACCGGGAATTAAACCCTTTTCTTCACAACACATATCTATTTTCCACTATACCCTGATACCTTAAATTAATGAATGATATTATGATCTTAACTCTGTAGAGTATACCTCAGATGTGGTCCCTGTAGGTTAGAGGTTTACTCTTAAATTCATTAATATAATAATTTCCTTCTGTTAGCAAATTATCATACCTCCTCTTGCTGTGTTCTACTATTCACTAAACCCTAGGTCCAGCAAGCATACGTCCCCTTCTATGAGGTGACGTTATCATTTCAGGTGATATTGTGATATTATTCGTTCACTAATGCTCCATTTGGTTGCACTAAGTAGTCTCCTGGTCTAAATAATTTAATGGACTTCCAAGTGACCTATGTTTCATTCACTGAATATTTTATATAGTCAGAGAATCTATCTGAAGGTATGATTAGAAAAATTTACAGAAACTTAATAGCTTCTTCCAACCTAATTTGTGCTTCAAATATTATTATCATTACAGCAATGGTAAATTCATTTACATTACAATAAGTTTATTTTTCCTTTTAATGTTTATATTAGTTTACTTCTAAACAAAAGTCATTCCAAGGAAAATTACTGCCAAAATAATCTCCTACACTCTTAATCTTTTATCTGATGAACAATTCAATAGAGTTGTAAAGATTTGACACATTTGAAAAAAATTTGGAATTTCAAGTTTCAATTTTCAACCTGTCTTTGATGGTCTACAGTAGTATTACCTTCCAATTTCTACTGTGTTGTGAACTTACTTATCTTAATATCAAATCAAAATTAATCATAACAGGTGTTTCTAATCTCAAAAGCTACCCTCCTTCCCAGCCTTTTGCATTACTATACCCACATAGGGGCTGGGAGAAAACAGACGGGATGTGCAAGTTAATCTCAGATAATGAGGTATTTTACAGCAGAGCATACAATTAAAAGAAAAAAAAGTTAACCATATTTATTATGTTTTAGATGAAAGTCTGGGTACTTGAGGGGAAACTCAGAGTTTTCAAGTATACATACTGGAGCTTATGATGTACACTACAGAAAGTCTCTAGATACATATGTTTTTCTTTTAGGAAAAGACCTTGTAGCAGTATGACTAACAATGATCAACTCTGTCTGTTTTTCAGTAATAGAGAAGGTATCTCAAACTAAGAAAGGTGAGCCAATTCATTGATACCAACATGAAGGAAGAATTGCATGATGGTTTCACAAATTTTCATAAGCTGAATCAAGTTTTATTTTCCCAAAGTCTTGATATCTTCAGAGGTGGGGAAAGACTACATGACCTCAGTGGACGCCTGTGCCACTAGTGGTTGTACCACTCTTCTCTTGGGGTTGTTGTCAAGTCCCGTTGAGTCGTTTATGACTCATAGCAGCCCTGTATAGGTTTCCAAAGAGCAGCTGGTGAGTTCGACCGACTTTGTGGTTCAAACTGACCTTGAGGTCAAGTGCTTATCCTATATACCACGCCAAAAATCTTGGGAAGTTGTAGATTTTTCAGTGGGCTTTGATGATGACTTTTTTTTTTTTTTTTTTTAAATAAATTCAATTGAGAAAGGGAGAAAAGAGATAAAGTAAGTGGCACTTGGAAGGTGGAGATGGGGAGATATACACTCAAATGATTTATTGTTTTGTAGGAGCTCTGGTAGCGTAGTGGTTACGAATCGGGCTGTGAACCTTAAGGTCAGCGGTTCAAAACTACCAGCTGCTCCGCGGGAGAAAGATCAGGCTTTCTACTCCCGTAAAGATTTACACCCTCGGAAACCCTGTACAGGGTCGCTATGGGTCGGAACTGACTCGATGGCACTTAACAACAACAACAATTTAAGGATACACTATATCTGAACATGACAGACCCACTCATCTTCTAGTCTGTCCTACTGTGATGGCTTGTGTATTGCTGTGATGCTGTAAGCTATGCTACCAGTGTTTAAATGCCAGCAGAGTAACCCTTGATGGACAAGTTTCAGTAGCACTTCTAGACTAAGGAAAAACTAGGAAGAAGGAGAGGCAGACCACTTCTGAATGGTTAGCCACTGAAAAACTTATGAATGAAAACAGAACATTATCTGATATAGTGCCAGAAGATGAACCCCTCAGGTTGAAAGGCACTCAAAATATAACTGGGGAAGACTTGCCTCCTCAAAGTAGATGACCTTTATGATGTGGATGGAGCAAAGCTTTTGAGGCCTTCATCTATTGATGGGACACAAATAAAAATGTGAATAAATAGTTGCAGATATCCATCAATAATAAGAACCTAGAATCTATGAAGTATAAATCTAGGAAAATTGGAACTGCTCAAAAATGAAATGGATCTATATCCTACATGTTAATATCCTGAAATGCACTGGAGTTGGCCAATTTGAATCAGACAATCATCTGGTGTACTGTGCTAGGAATGCCAAATTCAAGAAGAATGGTATTGTACTCATCATCAAAAAGACCATTTCAAGATCTATTTTGAAGTTGTTATGTGCCGTGGAGTCGGGTCCAACTCATAGTGACCCTGTACAGGGTTTCCGAGGCTGTAAATCTTTACAGGAGCAGAAAGCCTCATCTTTCTCCTGTGGAACAGCTAGTAGTTTCGAACTGCTGACCCTGAGGTTCGCAGCCCGATTCATAACCACTACGCTACCAGAGCTGCATATAATAGGATAATATCCCTAGGCCCACAAAGAATACCAGTTAATATGATGATAACTGAAATTTAAGCACCAACCAAGAAATTTAAAGATGATGAAATTGAAGAATTCTACCAACTTCTTCAGTCTGAAATTGATCAAACATACAATCAAGATTCACACAAAAGTTGGAAACAAAGAGAAAGGATCGGTTGGAAAATTGATGCAAAAGTTGGAAAACATGGCCATGGAGATAGAAATCTGCTGGAGATCGCATAATATAGAATTTTGCAAAACCAACTGCTTATTCATTGCAAATACATTTTTTTCAAAGACTAAACATGTAGATCTCACAGATGGAATACATAGGAATCAAATTGACTACATCTGTGGGAAGAGATAATGGAGAAACTCATTATCATTGGCCAAAGCAATGCCAAGGTCAAAATGTGGAACAGATCATCAATTGCTCCTATGCAAGTTCAGGCTGAACCTGAAGAAAATTAAAGCATGTCCATGAGAGAAAAATATGAGTTTGAGTATATCCTATCTGAATTTAGAAGCCATCTCATGAACAGATTTGGCTCACTATACACTAATGAGTTAAGACCAGAATACTTGTGGAAGAACATCAAGAACATCATGCATGAAGAATGCAAACAGTCATTCCAAAGACAGAAAATAAAGAAAAAACAAAATGAATGTCAGAAGAGACTTTAAAACCTGCTCTTGAACTTAGAGGAGCTAATGCGATGGGGAAAAATAATGAAGAATAAAAGAGCTGAACGGAAAATTTTGCAGGGTAGCTCGAGAAGACAAAGTCAAGTATTATAGTGAAATGTGCAAAGACCTGCAGTTGCAAAACCAAAACAGAAGAACATGCTCAGCATTTCTCAAGCAGAAAGAAGTGAAGAAAAAATTCAAGCCTCAACTTTCAATGTGTAAGGTTTCTATGGACAAATCATTGAATGGTACAGAAAACTTCAAAAGAAGATGGAAGTTGTACACAGAGTCACTGTACCAAAAAGAAGTGGTCAATGTTCAACCATTTCATGATGCACCATATGAGCAAGAACCAATGGTATTGAAGGAAGATATTCAAGCTACTCTGAAGACATTGGCAAAAAACAAGGGTCCAGAAATTGACGAAATACAAATAAGAAATCTTTCAGCAAAATGAGAAAGCACTGGAAGCACTCACTTATATATGCCTAGAAATTTGGAAGACAACTAACTAGCTGGCCAACAGATTGGAAGAGATCCATATGTGTACCCATTACAAAGAGAGGTGACCCAACAAAATGCAGAAATCATCAGGCAGTATCATTAAAATCACATACTGGTAAAATGTTGCTGAAGATAATTTTGAAATGATTGCAGCAGTCCATTGGCAAGGAGCTGTCAGAAATTTAAGCGAGATTCAGGAGAGGACTTGGAACAAGGAATATCATACCTGATGTCAGAAGGATCTTGGCTGAAAGCAGAGAAAACCAGAAAGACATTAACTTGTATTTTATTAACTATGCAAAGTCATTTGATTCTGTGGATCAAAATAAACTGTGGATAACGTTGTGAAGAATGGAAATTCCAGAACTGTTAATTGTGCTCATGAGGAACCTGGACACAGACCAAGAGTCAGTCACTACTGAATGATTTAAAATCAAGAAAGGTGTGTATCAGGGCTGTATCCTTTCATCATACTTATCAAACTTTATGCTGTGCAAATAATTTGAGAAGCCAATTATATGAAGAAGAACGTGGCATCAGGATTGGAGAAAGATGTATTAACAGCTTCAGCTGACACAATCTTGCTTGCTGGAAGCAAAGAGAACTTGAAGCACTTATTGATGAAGATCAAAGACCACACAGCCTCCAGTATGGATTGCACCTCAATGTAAAGATAACAAAAATTCTCACAACTGGACCAACAAATAACATCATGACCAACAAATGTATGGCACAGTCTAGTGAAGATTTGCACGGGTGTTCTCTACTGTACTTTTTCAGGGACTTAGATTTTGTCAACGTAATAGCTCCTCAATTCCCCAGGACCAAAGATCCTATAGAATCCTGTGCGTAGGAAATAAGATTAAAAACAAGGAGGATTGCATGGCAAGTTTTATAGTCTAGGCTTATTCATTTCTCTCTCGACTGCATTTGCCTCATCTCAGTCATAAAATATCCTGGTATAGAGCTCTGGTAGCATTGTTGTTGTTGTTAAGTGCCATCAAGTCGGTTCCGACCCATAGCGACCCTGTACAGGGTTTCCGAGGGTGTAAATCTTTACGGGAGAAGAAAGCCTCATCTTTCTCCCACAGAGCGGCTGGTAGTTTCGAACTGCTGACCTTAAGGTTTGCAGCCCAATTAATAACCACTACGCTACCATGGTTACGAATCGGGCTGCGAACCGCAAGGTTAGTAGTTCAGAAACTACCAGCTATTCTGCAGGAGAAAGATGAAGCATTCTGCTCCCATAAAGATTTACAGTTTCGGAAACCCTGTACAGGGTCGCTATGAGTCGGAACCGACTCCACAGCACACAACAACAACATGGTGCTATAGGAGAAGCATTGGACTAAAAGGTTGGTGGTTCAAACTCACCAGCCGCTCCTTGGAATCCCTATACAGTGCATCTATAAATAGGAACCAATTAGATGAAACTTAACAACAACATTTGAAGGAGGTAGGAAATGTGTATATCTGCAAGCACAGGAAGAAAGGAAAAAATGTTGATGGACAGCTAACTAATATTTCTCACAGAATATCTACAAAGCTTGAAAGGAGCCTGTATGCATAAAAAGGGGAAGATAACTAAGAAATATACGTTGTTTGATTGAGAATAAGAAGATACGAGTTGGAAGGCATTGGTGGAGATGTTGTCTTTGAACAAGGGTTAGACTAAATAGAAGTCTGTTGTTGTTAAGTGGCATTAAGTCAATTCTGACTCATAGGATTTCCAAGGAGCAGCTGGTAGATTTAAACCTGTGATCTTGTGTTTAATGCCACATCATGACTTCAAATAGAAGGCTGTCATTGTTATTAAGCACTGTCAAATCTGTTCTGACTCATAGCGACCCTGTATAGGGCTTCTGACTAGCGGCTGGTGAATTTGAACCACCAACCTTGTGATTCAAATAAACCTTGGGATACAGTACTGATCCTCTCCAGGACTCCAATAAAAGGCTATGGAGATGTTAATTGTTACTCAGTAAAGGATTCTGTCACCACAACTTTTCATTCTAGTTCCCAGGGGGAACTCATTGAATAAAACAGCTGTTTCAAAAGCAAAATCACCACATAGAGTTGTGCAGTTTGTATATTGCACAAAAGTGCCCTGCTAAGATTGCAGGTGGAGATGAATATCAGCCAAATGGTTTGCCAAATGGTTTGCTAAATGGTGTACTCTGGTGGCCTCTGCATCCTCCTAGGAAAAGTAGCACATTTTTCATGGCATAAAGTTACCTTGTGTCTGTACGCCTGCAAATCACCCAGATGGGTGCTTTTTTCTAATTCAACCACTCAGAGAAGCAATGGTCCTGCGGCATATTAGGGATGACTTGGACCATGCTAAAGTAGGTATCTGAGAAGCAGCAATGTATCAGCCCTATGTGGGGGTCTAGGGGTACGGACTCTGAAAGAAACACTAGAAAAGGATTCTTGAGCTCCAGAGCTTGGTATTGCCATTTTAAAAACTTGCCTATTTGATGT
>NW_006408617.1:8748075-8749644 GCF_000296735.1 Chrysochloris asiatica
CGCTATGAGTCGGAACCGACTCCACGGCACATCACAACAACAATATGGCCAAAATATATCATTAACCATTTATTTTATCATTTCTTTTTAAACTGGTTAATTCCTATGCAGAGAATAATTTTTAAGCTACCTTCTTCGTCTTAGATAACAATGTTAGATGTTAAGAAATTATGTAAAGGTAACCAACTTAAAACAATATTTTCTACACCTGTGGCTCAATTTTCAAGCAATAGATGGGTGTATGTGGGGGCACAACACTAGTGAGGTGCACACACCATAGAATGATCGACCATTAAAGATCAAAAGGGCAGCATTTACCCAAGGACAAAGTTGAGAAGGAATGGAAACATGAAACATTGGGAGGAAATGGGATACGTGGTATTAGACTGAGAGGATTGCAGTTGTTGAGATGAACCGAAATGTGTGATTTGTTGAATGCAAAACTGATGATCCGCTCTGTAAATCTTCACTCACTTCATAATAAAAACTTAAAATCCTCTAGGATCACTAAGAGTCAGAATAGACTCAATAGCAGTACAGACTAAACATAGTTTTACCTTGAAATTGTGTTAGCATAGCATCATAGAACAGTGTGGAAATGCATAGTCAGGTGAATTGGATTCTGTTTTGAATCTAAGGAAAATCCCTTAGTTTTCATTGTTTCCATTTTCTCAACTGAAAACAAAATGATTCTTTTTTTTTCTTAAGGCAATACTTGTTTATGTTACATCTAACTTGCAGCAGTGAGACAAAGATATACACAAATTTGCATTTTTCAGTTTTTAATCAAGATAAACTAATACTATTTACTTAGTAAAATATGAAAAGAAAAAAACAACTTGAGTAAAAAATGTGATAATTTGTTGTTGTTGTTAGGTGCCATTGAGTCAGTACTGACTCATAGCGACCTTATCGGCACAGCAAAATGAAACACTGTCCAATCCTGGGCCAACCTCACTATCGTTGCCAAGCTTGATCCCATTGATGCTGCTACTTTGCTAATCCATCTTGCTGGGGGTCTTCCTCTTTTTCTCTGACCCTCCACATTACCAAGCATGATATCCTTCTCTAGCAACTGGTCCCTCCTGACAATATGTCCAAAGTATGAGAGACAAAGTTTGGCCATCCGGTCCTTCAGAGAACACTCTGGCTGCACTTCTTCCAACATAGTAGATCTATTGGTTCTTTTGGCAGTCCATGGCACTTTCAATATTCTCCTCCAACTCCATACATAACACAAAAGCATCAGTTCTTCTATGGTCTTCCTTATTCATTGTCCAGCTTTCGCATGCATGAGATTATTTAAAATATCATGGCTTGGGTCAGGTGCACCTTAGTCCTCAAATTGACATCTTTGCTCTTCAACACTTTAAAAAGGTCTTGTGCAGCAGATTTGCCTAATACAATACATCATTTAATTTCTTACCTGCTGCTTCCATGAGTGTTCATAGTTGATCCAAGAAGAATGAAGTCCTTGACAACCATCCACCATTTATTTTATTATCATTTTTAAGCTGGTTAATTTTCCATTGATAACTTTTTAAGTAGGTAAATATGAAATCTTTTCTC
>NW_006408617.1:8750249-8751778 GCF_000296735.1 Chrysochloris asiatica
CATCTGGTGAGTGAGTTTGAACCACTGACCTTGAGGTTCAAATCCACCTTGCAGTCCAGTGCTTATCTTATAACTTTACAGTTGGGATGAATCAGAATATTAAATGTCAAGGAATTCACTTTACTTTTTTAATTATACAGAGTATCACATTTTGTTTTACCAAGAGGCTTCAAAAAGTTTGTGGGTAAAATGGAATTATAAGATAGTGCAATATTTCCACAAACTTTTTGAAGCCCCCTTATATTTTTTTAAGTAGTTTTGAGCCCTTGAATTTCTCATTGGTCATCTTTCTCTCTCATTTCATATTCCTTATGAGCAGTCTTATTCAAGTCTTTAATACTTGAATGTGTTGTTAAACAACTTCATGAGTTTATTATTTTACTCCTGATTATCTGACCAAAACATATCATCAGATATTTATTGTATTATCATTATCAAGATATTTAATCCCTATATCAAGAGGAATTTTTAAGCTACTCTAATTTAAAATGAGAATGCCAGGCATTAGGAAATGCTTTAAAGATAATATACTAAATAAAACTTACAGCTCAACCTAAAAGTATATATATCTCAGAAGAGCTAGCAAGAGTCCGTATTTTAAATCAAAATGGGAATAGAATTAAAGCTAAGTGAATGAATAATAATGGTTATTTAATAATACCTAGTGGTACAGTGTAAAAAGCACTGGACTGCTAAATGAAAGATTGTCAGTTTGAACCCAGCAGCCACTCCTAGGGAGGAAGGTGAAGCAATCTGCTTCTGTAACGATTAACAGCCTTGGAATCCCTTTGGAACAGTTCTACTCTGACCTGTTTTTGTATTTAATATCACTGTGAGTTAGAAGGAATCCTGGTCTCGCTCTGTAAGATATGCACTGGAGTGCTACCCTCAGGGTTGGCTGTTCCAAGACACCACCCATCCTTGAAAATCCTATATGGGGTTGCTATGAGTAAAAACCGACTTGACAGCACTTAAAACAACATGAGTCAGAAATGACTTGATCACAGTGGGTAACAACCAAATTGGCGGTGATATACTGAAAATCAGGATGATAAAATGGTACATTTAGAAACAAACTAAGAAATCAAATAATGAAAAACAAAGGAGGGGAAAAAAAACTTTCTTCCACACCAGGAAATTGAGACCCAGAAGCATTAAGTTAATAACTTAGGAGTATGCAGCTGTTGAACAACAGAACTTGGATTTAGAAGACTCCTGACTACATACTGACCATGGCAACGCCATGTGTGTCACAGTGGAACTGTACATGGGGTTTCCAATGGCTGATCTTCTAGAAGTAGATCTCTCATCCTTTCTTCCAAGGTGCCTCTTGTTGTTAAGTGCCATCAAGTTGATTCCAACTCATAGTGACCCTCTATAGGGTTTCTAAAGAACAGCTGGTAGATTTGAAACACTGATCTTATTGTCCACAGTCCAGTGCTGATCCTACAGTGCCATGCCAAGACCGCTTGGTGGATTCGAACCACCAGCCTTTCAGTTTATCAATGGTTTGACTTCTGGCCTGGTTT
>NW_006408617.1:8752047-8757697 GCF_000296735.1 Chrysochloris asiatica
CGAGGTTGGCAGTTCAAGCTCACTAACCACTCATCAGAAAGCCTATACAGGGTCCCTGTGTTTTGGAACTCACTCGATGGTGCTTAACAACAACAAAAGAAAACACGCAGAATCACAGTCTGCATTCCAGTTCCTGCTCCACCCAATGATGTGACTTGGCCACACTGTAAGAACCCTTCTGGGCCTCTTCCTCTGTGGGATGGTATGCTTGACTAGACTGGCACTTGGATCTTTAGCCCGATTCCCTGCCATGGTTCCTTTTCCTTAGCAATTTAAGTCAGAATTTTTTTTTTTTCCCTTGGGCACAATTTAAAATTGTAATTTTGGAAGAATATGAGGTTCTTAATCATCACAGAATTTTTTTCTAAACACTTAAGCTGATGCAATTTTCAGAAATTCAGCAAACAAATTTTGCAATCACTTCTCCTAGTGATTGAAAAGAAGGTAAAAGGACAGCTATCAAAGGCATAATTATATGGTACATTTAGTCAACAACTATACAGGCAAGATGTCAGAAAATAAAGGCACCCATCAATGCACCTCAACTGCACTAAGATTCAGCATATTACCCACTTGGCTCAAACCCAAACCCTACTGCCTTTGAGTCAGACTCAGAGCAGCCACATAGGACAGAGTCGAACTGCTCCTGTAGGGTTTCTGGGTCTGTGAAACTGTACAGAAGCAGACTGCACAACGGCTCTGGGTTCGAACCACTGACCTTTTGGTTAAGGGTCAAATACTTTAACCACAGGTCTACCAGGTTCTTGATTTGACTCAAGGGATCTCTATGTCTTAGGAAGTAGCAACTTCTAGTGACTGGCCAGTCCTAACTCTGAGTCTTTGACCTGCACAAGATATGATTTCGAACTAGCTAATCCTCAGTCTTCTGAAGTTGATCTAATAGTAGTACTGACCTCAAGTAGTTATGGTTAAGAGGATTCACCATAACTATATAAAATTGTGCTCAAACACATAGTAAACACCTTAGAAATTCCATCCTGCCTGGTTACTATGCCATACAAGTTGTTCAGCACCTCACTCTTACTAAATTTTCAGGAAGTGTTGGCTGGATGAACCCATGGTTTGATGACTGACTAATAGACCAAGATAACACTAGGGTTATTTGAAAATAACCTCATATGCATGCGAAAGCTCAACAGTGAATAAGGAAGACCGTAGAAGAATTGATGCTTTTGCGTTATGGTATTGGAGGAGAATATTGAAAGTGCTGTGGACTACCAAGAGAACCAAATAGATCTGTGTTGGAAGAAGTGCAGCCAGATTGCTCCTTGGAGGCCAGGATGGCCAAACTTTGTCTCTCATACTTTGGACATATTGTCAGGAGGGACTAGTCATGGGAGAAGGATATCATGTTTGGTAAGGTGGAGGGTCAGAGAAAAAAAGGAAGACACCCCCAACGAGATGGATTGGCCAAGTGGCATCATTGATGGACTCAAACATGGCCACAATAGTGAGGTTGGCCCAGGGTCAGGCAGTGTTTCATTCTGCTGTGCATAAGGTCACTATGAGTTGGTACCGACTCAATGGCAACTGACAGCAACAACAACATTAATATTCCCACACGTCTGTCAGTTTGCACATTTTAAATTGTAATGCAAAGTGTCTTGTCTTTTTGTTTTATTATGTTTTCATAGTTTTAATCAGTAAGTCACTACAGAACATCGTGATTGTTTGGACATAGTATTTAAATGTAAACATTCCTAAAGGAGCTCTGGTAGCGTAGTGGTTACGAATCGGGCTGCGAACCTTAAGGTCAGCGGTTCGAAACTACCAGCTGCTCCGCGGGAGAAAGATGAGGCTTTCTACTCCCATAAGGATTTACACCCTCGGAAACCCTGTACAGGGTCGCTATGGGTCAGAACCAACTCGACGGCACTTAACAACAACAACAAAGTGTAGATATCATGTTTGGTAGGGTGGAGGGTCGGGAAAAAGAGGAAGACCCCCCCCCAGCGAGATAGATTGGCAAAGTGGCAGCATCAGTGGGCTCAAACGTGGCAACAATTATGAGGTTGGCCCAGGACCAGGCAGTGTTTCATTCTGTTGTGCATAGGGTCGCTATGAGTTGGTACTGACTTTATGGCACCTAATAACAATTTTTAGTAATCTATATTATGCAGATGATCTGCCTATTGGCCTTCTTCCTAATATGTATATTCTTAATTTTATTTTTCTTCCTCCTCTATTACAGATATGGGGTTGAGAAAAAAAAGTGTTTGAAATAAGAATAATGAACATAGTAGAATTTCAGAATCCATGTCTGATATTTATTGCTAGTTCATAAACTTGATAGCAAAATCCACAAGAGTATTTTTGCTTATTTGCCTGAAGATTATCTTCAGCCTATCCTTCATTTTCTCCTTACCAAATTAAGCTAAATTATTTTTAATTGCTTGCAAAGTACATAGCACATTTAATCAACTAAGTTAATTCCATGTGTTTCTTTACTCATCTTACCATTTGATCAACATAAAAACGATCCATGGTACATACCCTATACCTTTTATTAATTAGACACAAACACAGTGTTTGACATTGAATCCAATGCAAGGTCAGAAATGGATGCTAAGGCCTTCTGGGTGTTCTACAATGAAATCAATGACAGAAATGGCATAATGTGTTGAATAATATACAAATCCAGATCTGTACACTAGGCTTATATTTCAAATAGATAAATTATTTTAGGACAATGCATTCAAAGCTATTATATTATGTAGTAGGTTCCGTTTTCTACATCACAGTTTCTATCTAGTCTGTTGAGGAAATATCGGGCGAGGGGTAGAGGTTGCATAAGGCATGGGGCAGACATTTACTGAATATACTACATTCTTTTTTTGTACCGTGGCACTTTGCTCAGAGAACTTTGCACACGTTGTTGTTACTAAGTATGGTTGGGTCGGTTCTGACTCATAATGCCCGGGTTTCCAAGGAGCATCTACTGAGTTTAAGCCACTGGCCCTGTGGTTCAAACTGACTTTGTAGTCCTGTGCTTATCCTACAGTGCCATACTGTACATAAATCTGACCAATCTCATAAGTAACTTTCCTTCAGGACACTCAACTGAAAATAGGCTGAGATACAATAGTCAAGTCTCTGTTGTTTTCACTATGGCATCTTTCTTTGTTGTTGTTAACTGTTGTCAAGTTGGTTCCAACTCATGGTGACCCTGCATAGGATTTTCAAGAAGCTGCTGGTGGGTTTGAACTGCTGATCTTGTGGTTTGTAAGCCAGTGCTGATCCTGCAGCACCGCACCAGGCATGTTTCTAAGATAACAGTAAAGTGCAATTTTTTTAATGGATACTTTCTTCTCACTAGTATATAGCTCAGCTACTTGTCATTGCATTACCACATCTGGAGCTATTTAAGCTTTTGGCTTACATTTCACTTTTACACACTGTTATAAAAGCTGCATTCCAGAAAGAAATATAGACTTTTATTCAGACATAAAATTTGGCTAATAGCAATGATTGTGAGGATGGCATAGGACCAGGCAAGGTTTCCTTCTGCTGTATGTAGGGTCTGTATGAGTAGAAATGTCTCAGGGCCACTAACAACAACAGCAATGGCAATGACAAGGATGACTGAGAAGGGGGGCGTGAAATTGCCAAATCTATATTAGAAGTTATAGTGTTCTCCAGGAAAGAACTTGAGCATGTCATGTTGTGAAATAGCATGTGGCAGAAGATATGATGTGGTGCTCTGGCGGATTCCGTTATCCATATGGTGTGTTGATTTATCCTCTTTCCTTGGGGAATGTACTAAGGATGAAAGGAGAATGGCATCCTTCAAAAGTGTATCGAATAATCATCTGAGCCTGAATGGGTTTTGATTATACCAACATGCACAGTGACTCAGTGAGGATAATGAAAAACTAGACTTTCTGAAGGCATGTTGCACCATTTTCTATCAACGTCAGTCAAATATGTATTATTTCAACAGGATGGAGTCATCAAAGATTATTTCATAGATTTCAGCAACAACCTCGAAAGAATCAATGCCAAATACAGCATATCTGTGAACTGCTATTTTTGCAATTATTATACAATAAAGCACCACATTTTCATTAGTAATCTGAGAGACAAAAATAAAAAATAAAATCACTCCATATGGAATGACTCAGCAACATTATCTAGAATATATTTTAAATTACAATTATGTAATATTCACCTACTCAGAGATTAGAAGAAAGCATATTGATTTAATCATAGTGTTTAAAATTTGCTGCAGATGAGGCGAAATGCACTTGTAAGAACTGTACAAAGCACTTTAAAACTTTAAGTAAGTAAAAGCTCTACTCATCTATGTATCTATGGTTCACAAGAGTGGGATGTGTTTTTTTAAAACAATTATTGGTAAGAAGTCCAAGAGAAATATTAAGTCTGTAATATACTGGTATAGCTGGTATAGCTACTGTAGGATAAGCACTGATATAGCTCTGTAGGATAAACACTGAAATGCTAACCCCAAGGTTGGTGGTTCAAACCCACCAGGCCTTCCTCCAAAACCCTATACAAAGTTGGTTTGAGTTGACACTGATTCTTTGACACTGAACAAAAATAACATAGGGAGATTAAAGTAGCCGAAGAAGGCATTTTATTTATTTATATTGTGGTTTGGCTGAAAGTTTACAGAGCAAATTACATAGTGGGTTATAGAACATTGTCTTTGTGAGAAATAAGTCTTTAAAGGGTATCTTATAAATTCTACTATTTAATATATATATTTAATGTTTATTTTTTAAAGGTTTTGTTTTGACTTAAGATATTTAAATTCAAGAAACTACTGATTTATTAAAGTTTAAAGCTAAGACAATGGGTAAACTTACCCTAGTTGTAGAAACAGACATATGAGATTGTCATGGGCTGAATTGTGTCAGCTTTATTG
This sequence comes from Chrysochloris asiatica, assembly GCF_000296735.1. Taxonomy (NCBI): domain Eukaryota; kingdom Metazoa; phylum Chordata; class Mammalia; order Afrosoricida; family Chrysochloridae; genus Chrysochloris; species Chrysochloris asiatica. The sequence goes on from NW_006408617.1 coordinate 8,756,954, forward strand.
GACCATGATTTGTAGTGGGATTTTGACAGTTATATGATGATCCCCCATGAAGTGATCTGATGTGTGATAAGCCAATAAAAGGATTAAGAGTGGAATGCATAATCCTTAATCCCACTATGACCCTGACCCAATGTATGGGAGACTCCAAGGCTGTGACATGCAACACCTTTTATCTTGCAAGTGATAAAAGGAGAGAGACTTGAAGTAAGAAAGGGGTCCCCATTGCTACTAAGAGAGAAGAGCCAGAAGTCGGAAGGGAACTTTGGACCTGGGGTCTCTGCCATGTGAAACCTAGGGAATGATTGATGTCAAGACACTTGGTGATCTCCAAAGGAATGCTGGGCCTTCCCCCAGAGCCGGTTCTCTGAATTTGAACTTTTAAACTGTGAAAGAATACATTTCTGTTTGTTAAGCCCTCCACTAATGATATTTTTTTGTTATAGCAACACTAGCTAACTAAGTAAGGAGCTCTGGTAGCATAGTGGTTATAAATCAGGCTGCTAATCTCAAGATCAGCAGTTCGAAACTACCACTGGTTGCATGGGAGAAAGATGAGGCTTTCTGCTCCTGTAAAACTTTACAGCCTCAGAAACCCTATACAATGTGACTATGAGTCATACTGACTCCATGGCACATAACCATCAACCACCACAGATAACTAAGTGAACTCCTGGTATGGTGCTGTAGGATGAGTATTGGACCTCGAACCACAAGGTCAGCAGTTCAAACCCACCAGCTGCTCCT
>NW_006408617.1:8758587-8783597 GCF_000296735.1 Chrysochloris asiatica
GTTGTTGTTGTTGTTAAGTGCCATTGAGTTGATTCTGACACATAGCGACTCTGTATAGGGTTTCCGGAGAGGAGCTCGTGAATTTGAACCGCTGACCTTGCGATTCAAACCAACTTTGCAGTCCAGTGCATTAGCCTGCAGGGTTTTTTGCTGTTAAATTGGCTAAAAGCAACCCTTTTTAGGGTTTCTGAGGCTATGAATCTTTACAGGAGCAGAAAGCCTCATCTTTCTCCCATGGAGCAGCTGGTGGATTCAAACTGTTGACCTTGAAGTTAGCAGTCCAACGTCTAACCCAATGAGCTACCAGGGTTCCTTGTAGAACATGTACTAACTCCTTGTTTAAAACTCTGTTCATAAGACAAAATAAATTGTAAAATCAGTTTAAAAATAAGTGATGTGACCAAAGATATTTTGATTTAAATCCTTTATCTTATATATTTTCCAAAATTACAAACACTAGTCAACAGGGTGCTCTTGTTACTAAGACTGTTAACTTGGTATTTAACCTTCTCAGCTAAAGTCATATTGACTTGATGCAAAGTAATAAAATATTTGGTCACAGAATGGGAGTTACTCTACCTGATTGGAATTTTATGTTTGTTATATATTATTTAATATCTAAATTGTTTGGTTCTAAAAGTTTCAGTAGAACAACAAAGCATTATATCTTAAACTCAAGAACAAACCGATATTTGGCAGGACACAGGACATCCTGTTCTTTTTTTTCTTTTAGAGGATATAGTACAAGGTACAGAGAATATTTAAAGGTGTGGGTCAGGGTTCTGTTCTCTCACCATACTTATTCAATGTGTATACTGAGCAAATAATCTGAGAAGCTGGACTATATGAAAGAGAATGCCACATCCGGATTGGAGAAAGGCTCATTAACAACCTATGATGTGCAGATACTACAACCTTGCTTGCTGAAAGTGAAGAGAACTTGCTGATGAAGATCAGAAAATATAGCCTTCAGTGTGGATTACAACTTAATGTTAAGAAAACAAAAATAACTACTACTGAACAAATAAGCAGCATCATGGTAAATGAAGAAAAAAGGTAGATGTCAAGGATTTTATTTTCTTGGATTCTCAATCAATACTCACTGAAACGGCAGTCAAGAAATTAGATGTATTGCATTGGGCAAATCAGCTGCAAATCTTTTAAGTGTTAAAGAATAAAGATGTCACTTTGAAAATTAAGACATGCCTGAACCAAGCTATGCTGTATTTAATTACCTCATATGCATGTGAAAACTGGACAGTGAGTAAGGAAGACTGGAGAAGAATTGATGAATTTGAACTATGGTGTTGGGGAATAATGTTCAGAGTGCCATACACTGCCAGAAGAACAAATATGTCTGGGATGAAGGGCAGCAAGAATACCCATTAAGAAATGAGGCATTTCATTTTCACAGGATGAGTCAGAAATCATCTGCACTCTGACTGCAGAATTTATTTGAATTAACTTTTAGAAAAAGACAAATACATCATTTTTCGACATAATCTCTGCTTTTCAATACACTTTATCTGTCAACAAGCTTTCATATTCCCTTATTAAGAAATGTCTTCGGCTGAGCTACGAGTCATGAATGCACCGCTGTCTTCACTGCATCAGAGGTAAGCCTTTATCCTCAAAGGGCTGCTTTCAGTGGACCAAACAGATGAACATCTGATGGAGCAAGATCAGAACTATAGTGAAAATGCTTTCACACCTCAAAAGGAAGTTTTTGCAGAGTTAACAGTGTGGACAGACAAGTGCAAGATCATGCAAGATCACAAGGCCCTTGGACAGCAGTCCTCTTTGTTTAATCTGAAGTTTAGGCATCAGATCTTCAGTAAACACCCCACTGTAATGAATACTTGCTGAACCTTTTTCCTGATAATGTTCAGTTGCTTGCTGAACCTTTTTCCTGATAATGTTCCAATACTGACCCTTGAGTATCCCAGAAAGCTAAGCATCAATTTTCCAGTTGATGGTTGATTTTTGAACTCTTTCTTGGTTGGCGATTGAGGATGTTACCTTTCCATACTCTGCCATTGACTCTCAGACTCATAGTAATGAATCTCTGTCTCATCACCAGTAATGATATTCTTAAGAAACTTTTACCTTCCTTCAAACATCAGTCCAAATTTTGTTTGCAGATGTCCAAATGCTTCTGTTAAGCACTTCTGTGAGTTGTTTTGGTACCCATCTTGCACAAACTTTTCGAAACCCAAGTCTGTCATGGATGATTTCATAGGCAGAGCCATGGCTGACTTGCAAATGATTTGACACATAATCCACTGTCACTAGGTAATAGATTCATTTCACTTGCATGCTCAGTGTTGTCATCAGCCAGGGATGTGGATGGGCGTTATAATATAACTGGAGTGCAGATAATTTTTGACTCATCAATGTCTTTTAGACATGTAACAGGAGGAACCTTTTCCTGGAAAAGGATATCTTACTTGGTAAAGTGAGGGTCATCAAGAAAGGAAGACCCCTTCAATGTGATGGACTGGCACAGTGATAGTGAAAATGGGCTCAAACACAACAATTATGAGGATGGTACAGGATAGTGCAGTGTTTTGTTATGTTCTGCATAGGGTCACTATGAATCAGAGCCAAATTGAGTGCAACCAACAATAACAAAAACATAGAGGATATAGTACAAAAGTAGAAAATCCTGTGTTCTATCCCCAGCTACAGTGCTGGTTATTAATCAATGTGATCATGGAGAGCATTCCACAGATGTCTGCAGTTCATACACAGGTAGCTGGTGCAGAAGACAAGGATACATTTTTTAAAAAACTTTTTATTGTGAATTTAATGAAGGTTTACAGAGCAGATCATCAGTTCTGCGTTCAACAGATCATATATGTTGCTGCATTGCAAGGATTGTAATCACCTCCCTGTAGCATCAATTAATAGTGTTTACATCTATTCACTTTAGCACTTGCATTCTTCCCTCTATCTCCTGCTACTTTCATCTTTCCTCTGCCAGCCTCCCCCTTGTTGTATATTGCCCGCCCCTTCACCCATGTTAACACATGTCTACCCTGTTGTTATGTTGTTATATAGTCGGTTCCGACTCATAGTGACCCTGTACAGGGTTTCCAAGGCTATAAATCTTTATAGGAGCAGAAACCCTCATCTTTCTCCTGCGGAACAGCTGGTGGTTTTGAACTGCTGACCATGAGATTAGCAGCCTGATTCGTAACCACTACTCTACCCTGTAGCCCTTGGATAATGTTCCTTCCCCCCACCTCCCATAACCATCATAGGATATTTATTTTATCAAGAAGACCCTTTCTTAACTTCTACAGCTGGACTGAGCTTTGGATGGTGTTATGTATGGTAATCTCAGGTTGTTGTCTGCTGTTATTCGTTCTCAGTCCAAAGAATACCCTTTAATATTTTTGTAAAGTTGGTCTGATTATTACAAATTCCTTTAAATTCTGTGTATCTGGAAATGTCCTTATTTCATCAACATATTTGACTGACAGTTTTTCTGGGTATATGATTTTTGGTTGACATTTTTTTCTTTTACAGTTTTGTATATGTCACTCCATTTCTTTCTTGCCTGCTTGGTTTCTACTGTGAAAATAGAGTTTTGTCTTATCCTGATTAAAGGAGAACACTCTTTTGTAGGTAACTTTTCATTTTTCCTGAACTGCTCTCAGAATGTTTTCCTCATCTTTGTTTTTTTGTAAAGTTTGCTCCTATCTTTGTTGTTTTCTTTTGGGATCTATCCTATTTGATGTTCATTCAGCTTTTTTTGTATGCTTTTCTTCTAGTCTTTCATGATGTTAGGGAAGTTTTCTTCCAACAACTCTTCAACAACTTTCTCTGTGATTTTTATCCTATTCCTGTTCTAGAATTCTGATCACCCATAGTTATTCCTTGTCACAGTGTCCCACATAACTCTTAGGCTTTCTTTGTTTGGTGTTTTCCTTCCTTTTTTCTGATTGTTCTTCTAGCATACTAGTATTGAGAGATTTATCTTCAAGTTCATTAATTCAGGCTTCCATTATTTCGAATCTACTCCTCTGCCCTTTTAATAATGTGTTGTCCATTTCTGAAATTTTAGTATTAATCTTCTTGATTTCTAATTGCAGGTTTTGTATTGTTTCAAAAATTGTCTGTTTTGTTCTTATAGTGTTTTCCTGGATTCTTCTAAAGTTGTTTTTTGTTTCCCTGCCCCCCCTGTTTCTCCTTGCTTTACTTGAATGTCAATCCTTTGAAGGCACCTAAATATCATTCTTTTGAATTATTTTTCAGATAGTTCTATTACCTTCTCTTCCTAAGGGTGGCAGGATTTTCATCTGTATCTGTTTCATTTGGTCTCTCTTATCTTTGTGGTTGAGCTTCTATGTAGTGTGACTGCCTAGTCCATCATCTGGCAAGAAGTTCTATCATGTGTTCTGGTTGTTTTTTCACTCACCTGAGAGAATGAATGCTACAGATTTTTCTGTTCTACATATTCAATGATCACTGATTTGACTGGAGAACAAGAAAAGTATCTATTGAAGTTTTATTCTTGGAAAGAAAAAATCAAATCTGTTTACTGGGATCATTGATATAGGGGTTTTATATTGCATACTTTAAGGCTACACCAACATACTTTGTCCAAAAAATCAGGAGGTGGGGAACCCTCAATGTATTCAATCACTTCTTCCTACATCTACATTTGCTTTTCTTTTTTCCAAAATGTTAACTTTTTTCTTGGACTAGTGCTCTTACCAACTCATTCATGAATCCAAGTAGGGTTTTTGTTGTTGGTAAGTGCTGTCAAGTTGGTTCCAATGCATTACAACCTTATATATGATTTCCAAGGTGCAGCTGCTAGATTTGAACAGCTGATCCTGTGGTTAACAGTCCAGTGCTTATTCTACAGTACCACACCTCAAATTCTGATTCAAATTACAATTCTCTAAATTTTTGCATAATTTGTGTCATACCTTTAATAGAAAATGGAGATAATAGGAGTTTATGATGCTATGAAAAAGGTAAGTCTTAGGATAACAAGTAAACTGACTTTAAAAAAACTTATTTTGAAAACGGCATCCCAAAACATGGATAGGAAATAAAAGGAAAACTCAGGGTTTATATCACAGAATTTTGAAACAGATGGGTATTTTAGAAATAATGTGATCCAAGCTCGTTATTTGAATAACATGAATTTTAGTGAAGTTATAAAGCCAAAACCCACTGCCTTTGAATGGATTGGGATATATAACTAGTTAATAACAATATTGGGCATAAAGCCCACACTTCCAGGCTTAACAAAACATGCTTTGTTTGAAATGGGAGTTAGGGGCACTAATGCAATAAGGAAGGCTGGGTACTTCTGTGTTGCAGTCATGAGTGACCCATATCCAACAATGCCACACCAGCACTCCTCCCCGGCACAGGTTCTATATATAGGTGCATCTATATTTGGAAGCTGAAGGGCATGTTTATATTACATTTATGTTACTACAGTGACTTTGGTGATTAGAAAACTATTTTTTAAAGTTTCAAAAAGTAAGAAATAGAATTAATCTGCAAGACCATACATAGTAATACCTGATTATTTTTCAAATAGTGTTCAAAGGAATGTAATTCTTTGATTGAAACATATGAGTTGTCTTTTATTATACATGAGGATTTCATTTGGTTTTGGCAATTCAAGGCCATCTTTCAGGTCCTTTCTGTCTGTGTCATCTGAAAAAAGGAATCAGTCTTGAAGTTTTATATTTTAAATAAAGTTAAAGAATGCTGAGAGGGATGTACTGAGAGTGATGACTCAATGCACTTTTTTGGGGGAAGTGCTACTGTTACTAGGTATGTTTTGGTTCACATTTTGCTTTAATGTTTTCAAAAATAATATAAATGTTCTAAAAATGTCATGTTATGTTTTTCCTAAGATATTGTAGTGGATAATAATAAAAACATTGTAATACAGTTTTTGTTCATGGAATAGAATAGCTAACTATAACCAAAAGGTATTTTGGAGTCTGGTATGGCAGTGTAGGGTAAGCACTGGGCTGCAAGCCTCAACATTGGTGGTTCAAATCCACCAGCCACTCTTTGGAAACACTATACAGGGTTGGAACTGACTCAACATTACTTAACAACAACAACAAAAGGTACTTTGGATTATCTGACTCAGTGGTATATTCAGCTTTGTGCTTCTTAGCTGTGAAATCAAAATAGGGAACACAAAAAAATAAATCGTAGAGTTCTTAACTATGTTCTTCAGTTCAGAGACATTTTAATCAGTGTTCTGAAAATAAGGGGTTATAGCTTCAAGTGAGCTTGTATAATGTGGCTGCTAAATCTCTTTCTTTAAATTCTCCACAATACACACTAGCAAATCAAAGTTATGATGACATCCTGCAGTTTAAAAGAAACCTGTTTTTGAATCTTGGTTCAATTGTTAAACAAATTTAGTTTCACGTGTATAGACTTCTTTGCTTTTCTTACACAATAGCATCCTCCACAATAATTTTCTTATGAAACTCTCTTGGATACTGTTGAGTTACATAATTATATTCTGGTTAAAGGAAGCTTTTGATTTCTTCAAGGGATACATTTATCCAAGATACCACATTTTATAAGAAATTCATCATAGAATGGTGGAGGTGGAGGAATTTTACAAGGGGCCTTGTAGTTGTTGGTTTTGTTATGTGCCATGGAGTCAGTGCCGACTCATAGCAACCCTGTACACGGTTTCTTATGCTGAAAATCTTTACATGAGCAGAAAGCTTCATCTTTCTCCCGCAGAACAGCTGGTAGTTTCGAACTGCTGACCCTGAGGTTAGCAGCCTGATTCATAATCACTACACTACCAGAGATCCTTTTGTTAAGTGCTGTCGAGTTGGTTCCAACCCACAGAGACCCTGTATAGGGTTTTCAAGGAGCAGCTGGTGAGCTTGAACTGCCAAACTTTCAGTTCAAATGGTTTTGCAGTCTGGTGCATTAACCCGCAGCACCACACCAGGACTCCATAAGGGGCTTTAAATAACAGAAATACAGAAGAATTCTTTGTGTAATCATTTCTTGACCCTGTTCTCAATGAAGTGTTTTCACATTAACATGCAAACAACTCTGCATAGGTGCTTCTTTTAGTGGGACGCTCATACTGGTTGCACGTCTTTCTAGTCACATAACCTGGCATGAGACTGGACAGACTCCCTTGGAACAGCATATGTTGTACCTTTATTAAATATCACTTCGGGTAGCTAGACATTTGATAGGTCTGGAGAGAGCAAAGAAGAGATTATACTCTGAAGGGTCTCAGTTTTTGTGTGAAGGTTATTACTCTCTGTTAATATAGTGGTTATGAGTTGGGCTGCTAACCTCAAGGTCAGCAGTTCAAAACTACCAGCCGTTCCATGGGAGAAAGAAGATGGTTTTTGCTTCCATAAACATTTAGAACCTCAGAAACCCTATTCATGGTTGCAATGAGTTGGAACCAACTCCACAGCACACCACCACCATGCAAAGATAGTTTTGGTATTTAATTTTGAAAGAAGTAAAATTTCTTTGGAACATACTTATAGGGCATCACACAAAAGCAGGCTACAAATTTCCTTCAGAAACCTTGGGTTCTGTCAGGTGCCTGGGTAACTGTTCTGGTAAGACCCCAGAGTTCCAATCTATGCAACAAGATACTTTTAACCAGGATTTTCCCTAAGTCAGGAATAATCAGTAATTCTTGCCAGCCCTTCCACACAGGAAATGAAGTGATTCCCCACTAGTTCACCTCAGGTACAGCCAACACTTATCTGCAAGTGGAGGGTTGTCTATTGCTATACTGTTGAACAGATTTCAGGGAAATTTCTAGGCTAAGAAGTACATGGAAAAAATACCTGGTGATCTAACCAGCCAATCGAAACCCAATCAATCACAACAGACCCATACAATTGTACATGGTATGGGGTTGCCATAAGTCTAGAACCATGTTGATGACAACTAACAATAACATCAATCAACCATAAAAATTCCTCCAGTTCAACTCCTATGACACTTCTGTATTTGAGCAAGTTTTTTTCAGTATACCTAATCATACATGCGATTATAACTCCAGAGAACTGAAAGTAATTGACCTCTGAGTTGCATAATTTAGACTCTTTATTTTTTGAAAAATTGCAATTTTGGAAACAATAGAAGAAGAAAAAGGAGAAGAAAGATAGGAATCCAAAGCCAGAGTAGACATTATCTAATTTTTGAAATAAACGAAAATATACAATCAGCTAGTTCTATCAGAACCATGGATAACAAGAAAAGTTCGGAGTGCATTAATGGAATTTTAAAGCAGTGTGGAATTCTCATTGTTGACCATTAGCTCATCCTATTATTATAAGTCAATAATAAGCAGAAATACAATTAGTAGAAATGGAAGTAAGGGGAAAATCATAATAATAAAATGGTCATCCATTTACATTAATAAGTATAGGCAATTAGTATAATATTCTTTCCTTCTCTAAATGCTTACATCACTTTAATAACATATCATGAAAGTTATACAGATACTATATGTTTTGAAATATTTCTAAAGACATGCTTTTGCTAAGTTAATTCAGGTTTTAAATTATTAGCCATAGCACTTTGTTTGAAGTCACTGTCAGTTTTATAGGAAAATCCTTCCAGAAAATCTATGCAGATTTGGGGTTTAGACTGAACAGATATTATATTTCCTTTCTTATTTTATCAGTCACTCCTCAGAAACCCTATCCAGGGTTGCTATGAGTCAGAACCAACTCAACAGCACTTAAAAACAGCAACAACACTAAGTATCCAAGTATATTAAACTTACCACAAACTGTAAGTGTATAAAATGAAACAAAACTTTCTCTTTTTAGCTGTGTTTCAAACACCACATATTGGGATTCATGAATATTTTTAAGTAAAGCTTGTGTATCTTTTGCACATCTGGCACATGGTCTACCTCTGGAGGATACTTCCTGTGCTCTGCAGCTAGTGTTTATTTTATGGGATTTCTTTGTTTGTTGTCCTGGAAGTGATATTTTGGTAGGTGGCCCAGCTAACTTTACAACAAATGCATACATGAGCTTTTGGGCTGAGGTCAGAGCCTTAGTGCAAAAGGGAGCACTGCAGTGACTTTTGTATGAACCTGGTGGGTTGGTGAGAGATGCTGGTGTATGGATGTCTTAGGTTAGAGGGAAGGAACATTATTAGGTGCCCTGTTAATTAGAAATAATCAGGGAAAGTAAATTAAATTCTGTTACTTCCTTGTCCAGATTCAAAGAGACATTGATCAATTGTAGCTTCTAAAAGTTCACTCTCAAATTATCTCAAGTCTTCAACGACGCTTACTCAAGTGTCTACTCTCAAGAGCTTTCCTGCATGTGTAATTTCTGCTGTGCTCCAAGGTGGTCTGAGTCTGACATGCTAAAAGATAAGACAAGTGTGAGATACCAGGTGAGAAGGGTTCCTGTGACTAAAAAGAGAGGCTTATTCTAAAATAATTTCAGAGGAAGCTAAAGCCTTTTGTAACTAAGAAGATACAATGCTGGTATTTTACAAAAATATATTTTGGGTGTTACTTGCTTATCTTAGGAAACTGCATTGGGTTTCTATTTAAGTGGGCTGAAGCATAGAAGGTAGAAACTTCTTGATACTATTTAGAACACTATTGAATTTTGTTTGACACCAGAAATGACAGCAAATGTGATTAATTGCCACTCATAATTGCAGTTTCATTCCAGTGGTTATTGCTTGTCAGTATCAATTAATAGCTCAACAAAAACCTCATTCATTCCAGAATATTAAAGAATGATGGCTTGTGGGAATTATGCTAAACTAGCACTTTCAATTAGATTTTGAATTTTATAGGGTACTGAATAATAGTTTATGAGTTTATAATAGTAAGGACCAGTGAGTTATTGTTGAATTGTAATTACTATAATTATATATGTTTATCAGGAGAATTGTAATTAGTATTGTCTTGATGTTTAAAAATAGACTGTTGTACTTAATTTTTCATTGAATGTATAGTTTCTGGGGTCCATTGCATAAGGAAATGCACTACAAAAATAACCAAAACCTATTGTCTAACCATGATATTTTCAATAACCTCATATGCATTCGAAAGCTGGACAGTCACTAAGAAAGACCGTAGAAGAATTGATGCTTTTGAGTTATGGTGTTGGAGGAGAATATTTAAACTGCCATGGTCTTCAAAAAACCCAACAGATCTGTATTGGAAGAAGTGCAGCCAGAGTGCTCCTTGGAGGCCAGGATGGCCAAACTTTGTCTCTCATACTTCGGACATATTGTCAAGGGACCAGTCACTGGAGAAGGATATCATGTTAGGTAAGGTGAAGGGTCAGAGAAAAAGAGGAAGACCCCCAGTGAGATGGATTGGCCAAGTGGCAGCATCGATGGACTCAAGTGTGGCAACAATAGTGAGGTTGGCCCAGGATCAGGCAGTGTTTCATTCTGCTGTGCATAAGGTTGCTATGAGTTGGTACCAACTCGATGGCACCTATCAACAACAATAACATTGTCTAGAACAAGTAAGTGTACTGAGCATAACTACTGGCTTATGGGAGATCATAGTCACTGAACTGTGAATCACAAGGTCTGCAGTTCGAGCTCAACAGCAGCTGCTCTGTGGGAGAAAGATGAGGCTTTATGCTCCCTTGAAGTCTTGGAAATCCTATTAGGGCCATTATAAGTCGGAACAGATTTGAAGGCACTTAACAACAATAACTGTCTTATGGGGAGTGGGGGTAAGGTTGAATGAAAACAACTTAAACATGTGAAATTCAATAGATAAAGTATTCGATACCTAGTTTGAATACTGTACACCAATTGTTTCTTTTTCTATTATGTCAATCGTTTGTCTTATAACTTACATTAATGCAGGAATATATGAAAGATTTGCCAAAATGGTACAAGCAAAAGTTGAGACAATTGAAACTTGAAATTTATTTAGTGTCTAGAATTTTTAAATTGGTTTACAAAACTATTTTGCTTGTAGAATTCAAGTTTCCATCAGTTCTCAGAATATTAGAGAAAGCACATAAATTTCATATATAGGATTCTAAAATGCGAACTTTGCACAGACTCAATAACCTTGTTTAAATAAACCAGTCTCCAAAGACATTTAACATTTTAAAAGCACCTTCAAAACATAGGGAAATTATTCAGAAAGACAAACTGGAATTTAAAATTCAAATCTAAAGTCTGATAAAATTGTTAAGCCTGATTATTCAGGGTAAATTCAAACCAACTAAATTTAGATCTGATTCCCTTTTTTTTTTTTTTTTCCCTTAACCTAATTGCACCAGTAACAGTCAACTTAAAAAAACAAAAAGAAAATAGTGACTATAGGACCAAATTAAATGATTGTTGACAATTCTGGTAATTTAGGAAATATGAAGATAACCTAGTTGATTTAGTTAATTATGTGGTAACTGTTTATTAAAATGCTTGAACAAAATCAAGTTGGCAAAACTTACTGTTGCAAAACCCATTGTTGTAGCCAGTGTATTGATCCATCTAGTTGAGGGTCTTCCTTTTTTTTCCACCTACCCACTGCTTTACCATGTTTGATGTGTTTCTCTAGGGATTGGTCCCACCTGATGACATGTCCAAAGTACCATCCTTGCTTCAAGGGTACATTCTGACTGTACTTCTTCCAAGAAAGATTTGTTCATTCTTTCAGCAATCAATATTCAAAGGCATCAATTCTTCTTTGTTCTTTCTAATTCACTGTCCCACTTTCACATGCATATGAGGTGTTTTAAAATACCATGACTTGGGTCAGCTGAACCTTAGTTCTCCAAGTGACATCTTTGGTTTCTTAACACTTTAAAGAGGTCTTTTATCACAGATTTGCCCAATGGAATACATGGTTTGATTTCTTGCCTGCTGCTTCCCTGAGCATTGATTGTGGATCCAAGTAAAGTGAAATCCTTGACAACTTCAATATTTTCTCTGTTTATTATGATATTGCTTATTGGTCTAGCTGTGAGGATGTTTGTTTTCTTTATGTTGATGTGTTTTCCATACTGAGGATTGTATTCTTTAATCTTCAGCAGTAAGTGCTTCAAGTGCCCTTTGCTTTTGGCAAGAAAAATTGTGTTGTCTGCATATGCTGTTGTTGTTGTTGTTGCTGGGTGCCATTGTGTTAGCCCAGACCCATAGCTACCCCATGTACAACAGAATGAAACACCACTAAGTCCTGTGCTATCCTCACACTTGTTACTCTTGAGCCCGTTGCTGCGGCCACTGTGCCGATCCTTCTCACTGGGGGTATTTCTCTTTTTCACTAACCCTCCACTTTACCAAGCACGGCCTTCTCCAAGGACTGGTCCTTCCTGATAATATGTCTGAAATATAAGACATGAAGTCTAACCACTCTTGCTTCTAAGGAGCATTCTGGTCATACTTCTTCCAGCACAGATTTGTATGTTCTTCTAGAAGTCTCTGGTACCGTTAATATTCTTTACCAACATCATAACTCAAATGCATCAGTTCTAAGGTTTTCCTTATTTATTGTCCAACTTTCACATGCATATGAGGTTACTGAAAATTCCATGACTTGGGTCAGGCACAACTTAGTCTTCAAACTGATGCCTTTGTTCTTGAACACTTTAAAGATACAACAGATTTGTCTAATGCAATACGTCCTTAAATTTCTTGACTGCTGCTTCCATGAGTGCTGTTTGTAGTGACACGAAAAATGAAATCTTTGACAACTTTAATGTTTTCTTTATTTATCAAGATATTACTTATTGATCCAGTTGTATTTTTGTGTTCTTCATATTGAGGTTATACCCATACTGAAGGCTGTGGTCTTTGATCTTCATCAGTAAGTATTTTAAGTCCTCTTTGCTTTTAGCAAGCCAAGTTGTATCAGCTGCATATTGCAAGTTATTCATTAGTCTTCCTCCAAGCCTGAGGAAGTCTGCATGTAATCCAGCTTCTCTAATTATTTGCTCAGCATACAGATTCATAAGTAGGGTGAAAGAATACAGTCCTGGTACACACCTTTCCTGATTTTAAACCTTTCAGTACCTCCTTGTTCTGTTCAAAAGACTGCTTCTTGGTCTATGTACAGTTTTCTCATGAGCACAGTGTTCTGCAATACCGTTCTTCCCAGTACTAGCCATAGCTTGTCATGATTGACACATTCAAAAGCCTTTACATAGTTAATAAAGCACAAGTAAACATTTTTCTGATATTCTCTGCTTTCAACCAAGATCCATTTGACATCAGCAATGATATCCCTAATTCCACGTCCTCTTGTGAATCCAGCTTGAGTTTCTGGTAGTTCCCTGTAGTTGTACTGTTGCAGCTGTTTTTGAACTATCTTCAGCAAAATTTTGCTTGTTTGTGATATTAATTCTATTGTTCAATTCTTGCTTCTCCACTTACTGGCTCTATGACTCTACCAAACAGCTTTACTTCCTTTTGCCTTGGTCTTCTCATCTGTGAAATGGGAATAGTAGCAGCTATTTCATAGCCCAATTTTGAGGATTAAATGATTTACCATGTAGGAGAGTACCTGGCACACAGTAAATACTACTTAATGCGCTGTGATTATTATTGCTGTGAATCTTTTTATGTAAGGGATTGCTCTGGTCCTTAGTGAAGAAACAACTCAATTACTGCAATATAGAATAAACAGTCAGCCCTGTAAAATATTATTCAACAGTAAGTTCCTCAATTTATCTGCCTTTGCTCACACACCACCTTTTTGCTTGAACATTACTTCTGAATCCCTTTTGGATTTTAGACTATCAGATGCCATTCCCTTCTACCCATTTACAGCCTTGACGTAGCCATTGGAGGGGAACTTCTACCAATTGTGTTTATAGAATGTTGGTTCAAGTATGCTTATAGCTTTGTTTTTGCTCCTGGCCACTGCGACACTCTTTTTACTTTTCTTTCTTTTTTTTGTCAGTCTGCCATTCCAAACTGTTTACTTTAGGACCTTCATTCTGTTTTATTGTTGTATTTTATTTGTTTTAGCTCTTTGAGTTCTGAGAATATGACAGATGTCTTCTATGTCTTCCTATGAGTCATTCACAATAATTTTCAGTAAATCGTGGTTAAACACAGAGCTCTTTGGCACACCAACAAGCTTATCTTGCTAGGGTGAAATGGATCCACTAATCTCACACTCTTCATACGGTGGTTCAACCAGCTTTGCATCTGTTTAACCCAATTATTGGTCAGCTCATGCGTCTCTATCTTGTGTGTCAGGGTATAACAGGAGAGACTCTGAAATGGCTTTCTGAAATACATTTTTTTATAAAACTAATGATACCCATTTAAAAGTCACCTTTTGATTGAAGTTTAATATAGGCTATATGTATATAAGGAGCTCTGGTAGCGTAGTGGGTACGAATCGGGCTGCGAACCTTAAGGTCAGTGGTTCAAAACTACCAGCTGCTCCGCGGGAGAAAGATGAGGCTTTCTACTCCCGTAAAGATTTACACCCTCGGAAACCCTGTACAGGGTCGCTATGGGTCAGACCCGACTCGTTGGCACTTAACAACAACAACAACATATGTAGGTTTACTCAGTTATTTTATTCACTGCAAAATATCTATACCCCCAAATAAAAAGAACAAAGGGGCATCAATGGAATGGATTACTGTTACTTGCATCATGACCTAACTTTCTTGTTTTCCCCAAATGATTTAAAAATAGGTGTCTGCATTTTCAATTTCTAGGACACACATGAAATCAGCATTTAGATGTGTCTTTGTTTTGCAGCTGCCCTTTCCATCATATATGATGATGCTGTGTGATGTCTACTTGATTCCAGTAGTGACCCCAATTGATAAAATAGTCCTGGTGTGGTGCTGTGGGTTAATATGCTGGACTGCAAGGTCAGTTTGAACTACAAGGTCGGTGGTTCAAGCTCATCAGTTGCTGCACCGAAACCCTATATAAGGTCACTGTGGGTCAGCACCAACTCAGCGGCACTTAACAACAACATTAATGTTTTCAGAGCTTTCATATTTATGAGAGCAGATTTCCAAGTTTTTTTCTTCCTTGGAAAGCTCCCTGTTGGCACAGTGGTGTAAGCACTGGATGGCAGCTCAAACCCATCAGCTGTTTCTCAGGAGTGAGATGAGGTCATTTGTTTCTGTAAAGATTTACAGCCTAGGAAACCTCATGGAGCAGTTCCATTCTGCGCTATAGGGTGGCTTTAAGTGAAATCAGCTTGAGAGCAGTGGATTATTTTTCTTTCTTGGAGCCACTGGTTGGTTCAAATCACCAAGGTTCAATTTTTGTTTAATGGTTAAATTGCAGGCATGCAGTATAACCATTAAATGACCAGGACTCCTTCAGTATGTACATTCATCTCTAAATAGATGTCTTTAATATCTAAAATGTTTTAATAAACCCCAATATTAAAATCCATACACACAATACCAATAATAAAATAAATTAAAACTATGGTTTTCATACTTCTGATTTAGTGAGTTTTTATGAAGTCCAAGAATCTGCTTTTTCATTCAAGTGATTTCCCTGCAGGTTATCCATGGGTCTACTCTTCTGCCACCTAAAACATTAATATGTCAGATTTTAACCTATGATTAAACTTCTTGATTGCATAAATGAGTGCATAGAGAGAAGTATGTCTTTATATTTAAAATAGTGTACTTTGAAACTTGAAGTAGTTAGCTTGTTCCTATTGACTTAACTAGATAATTGCTTATCCCACTTATACATTAAATGTTGTTGTTGTTGTTAAGTGCCGTCGAGTTGGTTCCGACCCATAGCGACCCTGTACAGGGTTTCTGAGTGTGTAAATCTTTACGGGAGTAGAAAGCCTCATCTTTCTCCCGCGGAGCAGCTGGTAGTTTCGAACCGCTGACCTTAAGGTTCGCAGCCCGATTCGTAACCACTACGCTACATTAAATAGGCACAGGCAAAGAAAAAATTTTAGGGACTACAGGTTTAGCGTATTTTCTAGACTAGTAGGTTTGTTATACAGTTCTTTGAGTTAATATCAGATAAGATTCTGGCAAACACCCTAGAAAAGGGTTTTAGATCTAATCACAGTGCCTAGAATAAGACAGATAGTCATTATCTGTGTAATAAAAGAGTGAGTAATTGAAGACATTATTGCTTACCGAGGAACAGTTTTTATCTCTTACCTTTGTCTCTTGTGTATGGTCTTCATCTATAAATATCATTTGAGGGTTTTGTTATTGAAGAGTCAGGGACCAAGGAAATGAGTACCGCTGCTTCCATACCCATGCTGCTGTCCCCTTGCTGCCCCTTTTGTATGGTGGTGATATTTAATATACTCGACTACTAACCAAAAAGCTGGAGGTTCCAGGTTACCAAAAGACACCTGGGAAGAATGGACTTAATGATCTACATCTAAAAAAATCAGCCATTGAAAATTCCATGGGACCTACTTCAGCTCTGACACACATGGGGTCACCATGAGTCGGAATCAAGTTGACGACAACTGATTTTGTTTTAGACCTATCTTTAAACTCCAAAGCACATAGCCATTCAAAAGAATGCACTAGAAAGAAGAAGAAGGAAAAAGGCCATCTCTCAGTTATGCCATTCTTGACTATTCCAGATTCCCAGGGACAAGAGGCTTAATGCACTCAGGAATGTCTATCTCTTTTCTCCCTTCTCATTCCATTCACTATTTTTGTTAACTCATAGCGACCCTACGTACAACAGAATGAACGAAACACTGACCCATACTGCAAAATCTTCACAGTCTTTGCTATGTTTGAGTCCATTGTTGCAGCCACGGTGTCAGTGCATCTTATTTAGGGTTTTCCTCTTTTTTACTGACCCTCCACTTTACCAACCTTCATGTCCTCCTTCAGGGACAAGGCCCCACTGATCAGATATCCAAATATGTAGATAAAACAACCCTATTTGTTGAAAATGAATGAAGATCAAAAAGCACAACCTTCAATGTGGATTATTCCTTCTACACTAAGTACCCTCCTTCTTTTCAACAGGTAACTACTCAGTCACATTGAAAGCCTCCGAAACTGATGACTCTTTCATATAAGTGAATATGGAATCTTGGCAATTATGAAATGTCCTCCATCTCTGAAGGATATTTAACACTTCTCATACCTTTGGCACTCTTCTCCCAACATTTAATAAATGCTGTGGTGCAGAAGCAATTGTATCATGAGAAGAAAAATTAACTAAAATTAAGATACTGGAATATGAATAATGATGTTAATATTTCAATTATACTGAAAAAGTTTCTTCTTTGTGCTTAAGATACTCATTTAAGAAATGCAAAGATGAGACTAGATTAACAATGGGATATAAATTAATTAAAAATAAACACCTTTATTTTAATTTTGTACAACTGTAGGAGTCCTGGTGTGGTGCGGTGAAATAAAGCACTGGACCACAGGGTTGGTTTGAACCACAAGGTTGGTGGTTCAAACTCACCAGCCATTCCTTGGAAACCTTATACAGGATCTCTATGAGTCGGAACCTACTCAACGACACTTAACAGCAACAACAACATCTGCATTAAGTATCAGATGTAGTGTTGGAGAATAAGCACTGGGCTGCTACCACAAGATCAGTGTTTCAAACCCACAAGTTGCTCCTTGGAAACCCTACACAGGATTGCTCTGAGTCAGAACCTATTCAGTGGCACTTAACAATAACCCAAAGGAACAATACAGCATTGCTTTCAATGAATCAATCCAGATATATTAATTGATCACTTGATCTGTGCTGTGTGCTGCCTTTCACACTGAATGTTTTTTTTTTTTTTCCTAACTCACCCCTACCTCTGCCTAATCATGCTTCTGATCTATATATAACATTATTTTCATATGACTTCAGGAATTGTAAACACTGAAATGAATTTCCTACAGGTCATGCAATATTATGGAAGAATTATCAAGCAGCCTGTTAAAGTGACTTCATTAAAGAGCATTCTTAATGAGTAAAATTGGTTTCACTGCCTCATAGTAATTTGCCACAAAATGTTAAGATAAGTCAAGCCAGATATTTCCTTGTGAACACTCAAGAAAACCTGCCCATTTAACCCTGTTACACACTTAATTTGTCAAGTGCCCTTTGAAAAAGGATATATAAAAATCCTGCCTAAAGGAAACAACTGAATAATTTCTCTAACACACATAATTTTATTCAAAGATTTATTATGATGTACCATAAACTTTATGCAAGAGTAGTGTTACAGGATGAGATTTAGTTTTTATGATGTTGTTGTTAACTGCCTTCTAGTCAGTTCTGACTCTTAGTGACCCTGTATAGGGTTTCCGAGACTTTTTACTTTGCAGGAACAGAAAGCCTCATCTGTCTTCCGCAGAGCAGCTGGCTGACTTGAACCATGGCATATGGAATCACCAGGCTCCTATTTTTTTCAGGATACTATAGTGGAATTATAGTAGAATATAAATTCAGTTGCATAGTGGTATATGAGCAGTCACTCTTGCTCCATACTGGTAAACCACACCATTACAATATGGAAGGGCCGTTTGCATGCCATCTAGACTAGCTCCCCAGCAAGAACACACTCAAATCAGCTCAAGGGAATAAGAGAAAACATTTCCCAATTACAAGAAGGAAAGCTTAGATTATGAAAATGTTTTATGTCTTCATGGATGAATCTGGTGTCACTGAATTGTACACGTGAAAAATGTTGAATTTGCAAATGCATTATCTATATTTTTACAATCATAAAAAAAAAAAATTAGAGCTCAGGGTCTATCCAAGGACAAATGAAAATGCAAAGGTGGCAATAGGTTACATCCAATCTCTATCTCCCAGATGCATACTCTTTCCATTACTTTGTGTTACTTCTCTGGTGAGATATTAAAGTTTGAAAATTTCAGTGGAATCTTGTTTAAATGTGTTAGGCAGGATTTTTACCTACGTGCATCAATATATTTAAACTAAAATTTCCTTATGGTCTTTAGGGGATGAAAAGCTCACCTTTGAAAGTCAAGCACAGATATCATTAGCTTCTGTAATAAATGTATTTTCTCCAGGGAACTGAGAAACTGAAATCAGATGTTCTAATAAGAGTTCTCTTAAAATCATAACTCTTGTCCTGATAGAAGTGAAGAAACAAAAATAGCCTGGGTAGAATGTAGACATACTCATGAGCTTTAATGTCATAATTTTTACTCATTTAAACATCTTTCAGAGAAATCCCAGAAGTGGAAGTCCAAATACTATCACTTCAGAAGTGTAATAGTATTGAGAGTTAAAGGAACACTTGGAGGACAAATATTCGGCTTTTTCCTTGCAGAAAGCATAGATATTCAAACCACAGAATTGGGTGTGTATAATAGGAAACCTAATAATGTAGTGGGAAACATCTCCTCTCAGCAGAAAGAGAGGCAAATACAAAAGGAACAGATGGTGATAAGTTTGTGTTAATAGGACGAAGCACTAAATAGTCTTTGACATAGCTTGCCCCTAGATAGAATGACAGTCACAGGGCTTAAATCATTTTTTTTTTTTTTACATTGTTCATTGACTTTCTTTGCCTACTAATCAGTCTTCAGAGGCTGAACTCAGTTTGCAGTTTGACTTTGCCATTCTCTGTTAATGTCACATGTCCTGTGCTGAATTTGTTTAACCCTCTGACCCCAATTTTGGTTTCAATACTTTCTTTTCAATCAGTTCCTTTCCTAAAATAAAATTTTAAAGATTAATGATTTTATTTTCAAATGCTGCATAATGAGTTTTGAGAAGGAAACTGTTCTGAACCATATCTGCACATCAGAATCAGTTGAGGAGTTATTTGGGTTTGTTTGTTTTGCTTCTTATGCCCTTTATACAGAAACAACTAAATTTATAGAAATCACTAGATTTCTCTCTAAATGATCCATTTTTGACTTATGTATATTTCAAAATATCCTCAAAGGATGTGGATGTTTAATGAATGGTATCTTAGTTCCCTAGGCTGCCATAACAAAATACCACAGTGCAGGGGGCTTTGAAAAAAAAAAAAAAAATTAGAATCATCTTTTGCCTTAGTTCCTTTAAAGTAAAACTCACATTGTTAAAACAGAAGTCACCTATTAATTCAACACTATCTTCCTGCCACAGCTTCTCTGGTCTAACTCGTTGATGATGCTTTCTCTTTTTCAATCTTAGAAAACAAAAACCGACTCTACCCTCTTCTCTTATAATATTGTCCAGTCTCCAGACTTTAAAGGCAAATCCCAAGGAAAATTATATCTAATTTCACAATGAAACAGAAGCCCATGCAGAAATACAAACCACTCTGTCGGGGCCTCCATCTGCATCATCATATTAAGAAGCTTTTGAAAATTGTAGTTTTCCAATTCTGTAAATTTCATATAAACTGATTTAAAATTTTGCTTCCTAGCATCTAGGGTAGGAGTAGAGAGAATTGGCTTAAGCTCATCTTGTTTGGAAGATACACTAATGGTCCCAAAGTAAAGGCTTTTTCTAGGAGCTCCCGGTCTTGCAATGGAGGTGGCAAAGTGAGGGCAGGGGCTCCAAGAGATAGAAGAGGAAGCTCTGTGGAGGCACTGATATACAACCACTCTGGTTTCTATTATTTTCTACTGAGTAAAAGATGGTGAAGGGGGAATTAATTCTCTTACTATTATAAACTGGACTCTCATTATCCATTCACCTTATTCCAGGTTCAATATAAAAAACAGCTTGTTCTTTTTATCACAATACATTTCAATCTCATAAACTCTGAATGATCAGACAGTATTCCAATTTGAATTACATTAAAGGTTTTCCATTGATAATGCAGAAAAGGATCATTCATTATCCATTGAACAGCATTGATTGAGTGCCTATATTGAGAATTTGAGGAGGAGTGCTTTGGACATGTTATCAGGAGGGACCGGTCCTTGGCAAAGGATATAATGCTTGGTAAAGTAGAGGGTTTGTAAAAAAGAGAAAGGTCCCCAGCAAGATGGATTGGCACAGTGGCTGCAAGAAGTGACTCAGACATAGCCACAATAGTCAGGCTTTTGCAGTAGTGGGCAGTGTTTTGTTTTGTTATGGATAGGGCAAGTATGAGTTGGAGCCCACTCGACAGCATCTAACAACAATTGTTGTTATTAAGTACCATCCAATTGGTTCCAACTCATAGCAACCCTGAATAGGGTTTCCAAGGAGCAACTAGTAGGTTTGAACCACTGACCTTATGGTTAACAGCCCAGTGCTTATCCTGTAGCCCCACACCAGGACTCCAACAGCAGTACAACACTATAATAAAGTGTTAAAAAAGTGATCCTTATCCAAAAAGTGCCCACATTTACCTATGGAGAAAGCATTGGACTGCAAGTTTAGCTTGAATCACAATGTCAGCTGTTCAAACTCACCAGCCACTCGTTGAAAACCCTATAGAAGGTCATTTTGAATCAGAATCATCTCCAAGGCACTCAATAACAAACAATACCTTAGAAATACTAGGAAAAATGATTACTAATCATTAAAATCATACTTCTCCAACTGATTGCTCTGTCATTAATTTAATCAGAAACCTATAAATATTTCCTTAGTCTTCTTCTGAGATTTCTAATCTATTGGAAAGTAAATATAATTGTTATGGATGAAACTGAAACAGATTAGACAGCTATGCTGGATCATGTATTGCTTTAAAATATTTCTTAAACACATATATTTGGATATCATTAGATCTCATAGTCCTTCTAAAATGGGCATTTTCTGGTTCCAGCCTTGACAAATCTCTTGTGCCATTTATATATTAAGCGAAAATTTGGGGTCAGTAAATAATGGCAGGGAACTATATTGTAAGACCAACACAATGACCATTAAATCAGAACGTTAATTCCAGGAATGTGAAGGCTTTTGGAAAACCATAAAGGGATTTGCAAATGACTTGAAGAGTCACTCTCCAAATATTTCCAGAAGGTAGCTCTCCTTCCTATTGAAGTGTATGTCTGTCAGGAGTCATGTCAGTTGTGTATACGAGAGTGCTTGGATGTGATGTCTTAGGTCTGTATTATATTTGTGTTTGTTCATAACAGTCTAATGTGATATGCCGTCTCCTCTCTGCATATGTGCCATAGTGATAGAGCAGCGCTCCCTTTCTGCCACTGGTCATCAGCAGCTGGCAGTGTGACTGAACTAAGATGGAAGGATAGATCCTTTCCAATGAATTGATCTAAAATGAAAGAGAAACCAAGCTCATATGTTTTTGGTCCATCTCCCAGATTATAGAAACTGACTATCTCATTAATGATTAAAACAGCAGCTGTTAATGTCTTAGAGTTGGTTGACCAGTTTAATTATCTTGAAATCTGGCACAATTTCTTTCTCTCTCTCTCTCTCTCTCTTTTTTTTTTTTGCCAGCATAAGGATTTCATTCTTTCCAAACCATCCCAAAGTAAAATAATTTCAAATAGCTCTGAAAACAAAGAGTTGTTGCCTGCCATGAGTTTACAGACACATGGTAGGCTGTTGTTTTAGGAATATAATGATGAGCGATATACAGGAGTCCTGGTGTGGCTCTGTGGGTTAATGCGCCAGACTACAAAGCTGTTTGAACTGCAAGGATGGCAGTTCAAGGTCACTAGCTTCTCCTTGGAAACCATATACAGGGTCACTATGGGTCAGAACTGACTCGACGGCACTTAACAACAACAACAACAACAACATATAGGTAACTTTGTGGTTACTACTGCAATGGTGCCAGAAATTTATACACATTGTACGCATATATGCCAAGAATACACAGCTATGTTAGTCTCTGAAACCTCTTATTCCTTTTCCTAGCCTGCACAAACGAATTAGCTATAACTAGAAACATACTAAAGCTAATCCAAACAGCCTGAGCCAATAATTTAGTCATTGTAGAGTTATTTCTTTTGAAAAAGTATTTGCTCTCACCGTTTTCTCTTTTATCTCACTTTGATGCTTGCTAAGATGGTTTTTTGGCTATAGGGGCGGGGCTTACATGATCTAGTGCATTGATAGGAAAGGGTTCCCAAGGCCCATTGCTGATCCTTTGATTTGAGCTGGCTGGAGTCTACTAACAGTGATTCATCTAGGGTCACCCTAGGCATTCTGCTGAAACTTGAGGCTGGAGTAATCCATGCTCAACCTCTCATGTCTAGATCACAGTAGAGGAGTGATTTTTTCAGTCAACTCTGTCTCACTTTCATTTTGAGTTTTGCCACATTCTCCACGGCAGCCAATGAATTTCAACTCAGCATTCCTGTCATGTGGGCATTCAAAATAAACTAAACTCTATGCATGGTCATTCCATCCCCACTCTAGCAAATTGGTTAAGGCACATTTCTGTTGGGATGTAGTTTTTGTGGTTTACCATGGACTTGGCTGGCAACAGAAGACACTGCTGAGGAACTACCCCAACGCAAAGAGAGACAAGAACTCCTCAGGGATCAGCTTAGCCATAAACTTTTTTTTTTTTTTTTTAATTTTTATTGTGAATTTAATGAAGGTTATAAAGCGAATCATCAGTTTTACATTCAACAAATTATACACTCTGTTTCATCTCAGTGATTACAATCCCCTCCATGTACCAACAGTTATCCCACTTCCTCCCTGTGTTTTTATTTCCATTCTACCCTCTTTCCCATCACTTTTCTACTTTGTCCTTAAGTAAATGTTGCCCTTTTGATGTTGAGGGGTTAACCAATCCATGGTGCTCATACCTTACTAGTACTCTTGTTGCCATAAACTTTTGAAGCACTCCTGCAATTTCAGTTCAATGAAGCAAAATTAAGGCTTAAGAGCCTAAAACTCTACTCCTTATTACTATCTTCCTCTTTTCTTCACTATCATTTGAATGGCAAAAGGCAGGCTTTTCTTTTATTGCCTCATGCCATTTCCTCCTGATGTGGCGCTGTAGGATAAGCACTCAACCCTAAGGTTGGGCAAACCACAAGGTCAGTGGTGCAAACTCACCAGCTGCTCCTCGGAAAGCCTATACAGGGTCGCTATGAATCAGAACCAATTTGAAGGAACTTAACAACAATATGAAAGCAAGGAGTCCTGATGTGGAGTCATAAAATAAGCACTCAATCTTTAGGTCAGTTTGAATCACAAAGTTGGCAGTTCAAACTCACCCTGGAAACCCTATACAAGGTCTGTATGAGTTGGAACTGACTCAACTCAATGACCCTTCAAACAACAACATATGAAAGCAAGCTCCTGATGTAGTTGCAAAAGAAGCATCTTCTCTACACTATAGGAGGAAGCCAATGATGTGAGACTTTCATGTTGATGGTTCTTGTTCATATGTTAAAGACATTTAGAAAATTAATTATCTGTTTACACACCAGCTGTTTAGTTTTCTACCTATCTTCTTATCAATCCTGCTTGCTTTTTTTTTAATATGCACACCAATATCCATCACAACACTATTTACAGTAGTAAAAAGATAGAGACAGCCTAAATGCTCATCAGTATAACAATGGTTAAACAAACTTTGTTGCATACACTCAATGGAATACTATGCAACATTGAGGAATAATAGTGAATCTGCAAATCACCTCTTAACGTGGATGAAACTGGAAGACATTATGTTGAGTGAAATCAATCAATCACAGAAAGACAAATATTGTAAGAGTCCACCATTATAAAAAGTCAAGTAAAAGGTTCTCATACACAAGAAGCATTCTCTGATAGTTCTCTGGTAGTAAGGGAGAATTAGTCATTGACCAAAGAGTTAGACACATGTTAACTTTCATGGTGAGGAAGACAGTTAAAAGAAAAAAGATGGGAAAAAAGAGAAATATAACAAAATTTTAAAAACAACAAAAGCGCTAATCTAAGGATGTCAGCTCGAGGACTTAAGTATGCCTGGTCATGCCATGACATTTTCAGTGGTCACATATGTATGTGAAAGTTGAACAAGGAATAAGGAAGAGCATGGAAGGACTGATGCCTTTCAGTTACGGCATTGGAGAATAATTTTAAAGGTACCACGGAGTGTGAGAAGAGCCAGCAAATCTGTGTTGGAAGAATTACAACCAGAATATTCCTTAGAAGCCAAGATGGCAAGACTTTGTCTCTCATACTTCAGAATTATT
>NW_006408617.1:8790742-8795950 GCF_000296735.1 Chrysochloris asiatica
AGATGCCTGAGATAGAGACAGAGATGATGACGTGGAGTGATGAAGTGACTGGGGACCTTGGACCCAGAGAGGGAAAGGGACTGTGGGCCGAAAACTGGGGGGAGGAGGGGGAAGTGTAGGGGGTAGGTTTCTGGTATATACCCTTTGGGTGGTTGATGTGCATGGAGGGGATTGGAACCATGGCAGAGAGATGATATAAGATGGACTGAATGTAAAACTAAAGTTCTCCCATGTAAACTATCATATAATTCACAATAAAACATAAAAAAAAAAAAAAGAGAGATAATGGAATTTTTCTACAGATTTTTGGAAGCCCCTTCACAGATGTCTTTTGTGTCTATCCTTTACAACATTTTGCTAAATTAATGATGGTAATCCATGTTATGGAGTCCTGGTGTGGCATTGTGAGTTAATGTGCTGGACTGAAAAGTTATTTAAACTACAAGGTCAGTGGTTCAAGCTCACCAGCTGCTCCTTGGAAACTCGATACAGGGTTGCTATTGGTTAAAACCAACTCAACAGCACTTAACAACAACAATCCATGTTATGAATCTCTGGTAGTGTAGTGGTTACGAGTCAGGCTGCTAAACTCAAGGTCAGCAGTTTGAAACTACCAATTGTTCCATGGTAAAAAGATGAGGCTTTCTGCTCCTGAGAAGATTTACAGTCTCAGAAACCCTGTTCAGGGTCGCTAGGAGTTGGAACCGACTCCACGGCACACCATCAATCCATGTTATAGCATATATCAGTACTTCAGTTTTTTTTGTTTTTTTTTTAATGACTGAATAATATTCTACTGTGGGTTAAATATTGGATTGCTATCTGAAAGGTTGGCAGTTTGAACCCACCAGCCACTCTATAGGATAAAGATGAGACATTCTGTTCCAGTAAAAATTTATAGTCTCAGAAAGTCCCTATGAGTAGGAATTGACTGGATGACAGTGGATTTCGTTTGGTTCCTGCTTACTTTTTTTTTTTTCCTGCTTATTTTTTAAGACTGTTTTCATTTCAAAGGTATAACGTAAGTGACTATTTTCTAATGTGTTAGAAGATTGAGAGAATATTTTTTTAAAAGAATATGGCATTGTAGTATAAGCCCTGGACTGCAAGGTTGGTTTGAACCATAAAGTCAGTTGTTCAAATCCACCAGCCACTCCTTGGAAACCCTATACAAAGTCACTATGAGTTGGAACCAACTCGACAGTACTTAACAACAACAATGCAATAATTTATATTTATAAATATGAACTTGGGTTTACTTTAATTATCTGTCTTTATATATTAAGTAGTATATGAGAGGACTTCAAAAATTTCATGGAAAATATTCCCTTATCTTTTAATTACATTCTTCTGCAAGGTCAGCAGTTTGAAACTACCAGCTGCTCTGCAGGAGAAAGATGAGGCTTTCTGCTCCCGTAAAGATTTACAGCCTTGGAAACCCTGTTCAGGGTCACTATGGGTCGGAACTGACTCCACAGCACTTAACAACAACAACAACTTTTTTGAATCCCTGTCTTGTATTCCTCCGTATTATGATAGCATCATTTGAGATGTCTGAATGTTTTAAAACTTGATCTTAAGGAGCTCTGGTAGTATAGTGGTTATGAGTCAGGCTGCTAACCTCAAGGTCAGCAGTTCGAAACTACCAGCTGTTCCTTGGGAGAAAGATGAAGCTTTTGGCTTCCATAAAGATTTACAGCCTTGGAAACTCTGTGCAGGGTCACTATGAGTCTGAACCAACTCCACAGCACACCACCACTACCAAAACTTGATATTAATGTAATTGAAAAATTGTATTTGGTATTTATCATATGTGTGTGTATAAAGTTTGTAAGGCCCAAATGAGTCACTTTAAACTGTTCATATTAATAATTTTTAAGTTTATTTTATGGGATAATATCTTTAAGAATCTGATAGAAATAAAGGATCCTCTATCAGCAAAATATTTCCCAACTCACAAAATTCTGAAAAAAAAAAAAAATGATATCTTGATTGAATTCCACGTCTAGAATCAGCTGCCAGACATTATCTTATATTAAACTAACCCTCTTTCTGCACACAACTATAAAGCAAAATAATGTATTGAAAAACACCCAGTGTCTGAAAGCATTGAAGAGTAGCCAAGACATCCAGCCAGACATCTTGGCTGGACCCAAGATCCCACAGAGAAAGGAAATGCATTCAAGTGAGCCTGCTAGTCTTTTCTGCTTTATGCCCCAAGATATTACCATTCCTCAGCATGGGCTGAAAGACCAAGCAGAATGCAGTGACATGGAACCTTCTGCAGTTTCATAAGGCAAGGGACAAAATTAGAGTTCAAGATTAACAGTGAAGCAAAGATTGAAGGAGAAAGGAAACACAGAGGCACAAGTCTATTTCCTCTTGAAGTGCTTGTAAATGGTTAAGCTAAAAGCCTAGTTTAAGCAGAGTTCTTGTGATTTTACAGCTCTAAGAGGAACCCTGAAAGAGCCCCTGATGACTTTTAACTGGAAGGTTATCAGTTGAAACCCATCCATCAACTCTGTGAGAGAAAAGACCCTGTGATCTGCTCTTATTAAAGATCACAGTCTATGAAACGATATGGGTCAAATTCTTCTCTGCCAAGAGTCAGAGAGAGGTCGATGATACAACAACAATAAGCAGACTAAAGTTGAAGTTCAGAGTTCATGTTCAGAGTGGAGGAAATATTCAGAAACAAAATATACAACTAAGTTCTACAAGCCAGTTAAGCAAAAACAATGGAAAACTCCTTTAACATTTGAGCAACTAATTTGGCCAGGCACTTTACAAGAGACTATCCAAATGGTCAATAAACAAAAGGAAAGGTACTCAGCCTCTCTACCTGGTTGATCATTTGTTGAGATTAAATGCCAGCAAGTCAGTTCCAACTCATATCGACCCTGTATAGGGGTTCCAAGGCTTTAAGTATTTGTGGAAGCAGAAACCCTCATATTTGTCCTGTGGAGCTACTGGAAGGCTTCTGGTTTGCAATCCATTTTTCATTGTATGGAGCAGGAATTGGAAATTAATTCTAATTTAGCTACCATGACACACTCACCAAAATAGCTAACATTTAATAAAATGAAAATACTAAGGATTTGGAGCAAGTTGAACACTTAATCACTTCTGGTGATGGTGGTGATGGTGTGGTTATGTGCCATTGCATCAATTCCAACTCATAGAGATCCTGTGTAGGGTTTCCGAGGCTGTAAATCTTAACAGGAGCAGAAAACCTCATCTTTCTTCTGTGAATCAGCTGGTAGATTTGAACTGCTGAGATTCTAGTTGGCCGTTGAGTAGGTTCCGACTGACAGTGACCCCGTATGAGGTTTCTGAGAAGCAGCTGGTGAATTTGAACCATCGACCTTACGGTTCCAACTGACCTTGTAGTCCAGTGCATCTCCTACAGAGCCATACCAGCACTCCATGCACTTCTGGTAGGAAAGTAAATTTGTGTGGCTGCTTTAGAAAGCTATTATGCCAAACCTACCATTCTTTATGACTCAATAATTATACTCCTAGATTTATGTACAGCAGAAATGAATATATGTGATTCCAGAGACAAACACAACAAATGTGCAACAGCATTATTCATAATATTTTAAATAAAACAGGAAACAATTTCCATGTCCATCAGCAGTAGAGCATATTCATTCTATGAAAAAATGCACTACATTAATGCTTGTCTTGAACATAATGTTAAACAAATTTAGCCAGAGTAAAAAAAGAATATAATCGAATGCATACTGTGTTAATCCATATTTATGGAGCTCATAAAGAGACAAAACTTATAAAACGAGAAGTCTAAGTAACGATTACATGTCTAGGATAGTCTGTGTGATGTGCTATTTCTTGGAGTGGGTAGTTGTGACCACAGATGTGTTCATTTGGTAAACAGTAATGAAGCTATATACTTTTGATTTTAGCATATTTCAGTATTTGCATTGTATTTCAATTTTTAAAAACATTAACTTGAAAGGCTTACTCAATTTATGGTAGACTCTTTGTTTTGAGCAAAATCCTTTAATCCTCCCTTATTCCAGCAAATGATGAGCAAAGTTCAAAAGGCTCCTTTGGCACAATTTGCACAAGAATGAACATTTTTTAAAAGCCTTATTTTCAGAGATGCTTGTGAACAGCACGCTTAAAGGTAGTCAAAACAACTGGTGAGTGGAAGAGGGGGAGAGGCAGCAATGAAGAAATGGGCTGAGTTCAACCGGTTGACTTGGAGATGAGAGAGAGAAAAGGAAGGGCTGGTTGGTCCATAATATGGTGAGACCTGGACACACCTGAGCCTATGGACAAGGACATAGCCACAGAGCACTAGAGCTGAGAAGGAAGCATCCAGCTGATACGAAGTGAGTGGTGTTGCACAAGAACACCCAAAGTTTCAGATAGTACCCATTTGACCTAGCCTTGATAGCTTGATAATCAGAACTAAACTTCTTGTTGTTGTTAAGTGTCATCGAGTTGGTTCTGACCCATAGCGACACTGTATAGGGTTTCCAAGGAGCATCTGGTGAGCTTGAACCACCGATCTTGCAGTTCAAACAGCTTTGCAATCTGGTGCACACACAGCACCACATCAAAACTCCAGAACTTGACTGTTATTGTTGTTGTTGTCATCGAGTCAGAACCGACTCATAGTGACCCCATGCACAGCAGAACAAAACAATCCTGGGTCCGATCCTGGGCCAACCTCACTACCGCTGCCACACTTGACGCCATCAATGATGCCACCTGGCCGAACCATCTCGTTGAGGGTCCTCCTCTTTTTCTCTGACCCTCCATCTTACCCAGCATGACATCCTTCTCCAGCGACTGTTCCCTCCTGACAACATGTCCAAAGTATGAGAGATGAAGTTTAGCCATTTTGGCCTCCAAGAAGCACTCTGACTGCACTTCTTCCAAAACAGATCTATTGGTTCTTTTGGCAGTCCATGGCACTTTTAATATTCTCCTCCAACACCATAATTCAAAGGCATCAAGTCTTCTACTATCTTCCTTATCCAGCTTTCACATCCATATGAGGTTATTGAAAATCAATGGCTTGGTTCCGGAACACCTTATTCCTCAAGCTGACATCTTTGCTCTTCAACACTTTAAAAAGTTCCTGTGCAGCAGATTTGCCTAATGCAATACATCATCTGACCTCTTGACTCCTGCTTCAGTGAATGTTGATAGTTGATCCAAGAAGAATGAAGTCCT
>NW_006408617.1:8796560-8798580 GCF_000296735.1 Chrysochloris asiatica
TTTCTGTATTACCTTTAGCAAAACTTTACTCGCCTGAGATATCAAAGAGATTGTCCGATGATTACCTCATTCCATTGGGTCACCTCTTTTTGGAATGGGCACAAATATGGATTTCTTCCAATCAGTTGGCCAGATAGTTGTCTTCCAAATTTCTTGGCAGAGATGAGTGAGTGCTTCCTGTGCTGCCTCACTTTCTTGAAAGATTTCGATTTTTATTCCATCAATTCCTGGTGCCTTGTTCTTTGTCAATTCTTTCAATGCACGTTGGACTTCCTCCCTGAGTATCACTGGCTCTTGATCATATGGAACTTCTTGAAATGGTTGAACATTAACCATTTCCTTTTGGTACAATGACTCTGTGTATTCCTTCCATCTTTCCTCGACTAAAGGAAGATAAAAAAGAAAACAACTTTTGATAACTGAAATGAGTGTAAATTGCTACAATTTCATGAACTTGACCTATACTCAAGGATATAATAGTTCAAAATACCAACAGAGAAGGAAGGAGTCTTCACATCAAGTATCAATGCTATCCCCTCTGTATACAGGGTTGATAGGATGGGCAGCTTCAACATTGGTTACCTAAAATGATGGGGCTATAAAAGCACAAAGTGACTGACTTACAAGGTTTCAAGAGTGAATTTAATTTAAGAGTGTGTGGGGGAAGATAGAGTCCCCACTGAATAGTTTCCATCTTGTCAAGATGTGTCCGGTAAAAAGACATGGGGATAAGATTCTTATGATTCAAGAGTGAATAATTGTTATCATGACAAATTGTGACTGTCACAATGGTAAAGGTAGAAGTTTTGTAATAAAAATTGGGGAGTAGTTAATCTTATAGTCAAGAAACAGAGGACCCTAGGACCATCAAAAGGAGAAGAGCACAAGCAGAATGTGGGACCTTATCCAGAGAAGAAGTAACACCAGAAATCGAGGTAGAGACGGGGACACGGAGACAGGCAGCAGCTGAGGACTCTAGATTCTAGGAAAGAGAGGGACTGAGAGCTGACGTCCAGGATGCAGACTTGCAGAATGTGTCCTTTGTTGGTGTAAATTATTATATATGCCTGAGTGTTTAAAAAAACAAAACAGAGCTAAAGTGAATAGAGAGAAATACTGTTAACTGATGATACATGGATGGGATAATAATCATTGTAATGAAACAAAGGATATGATTTGTTGAATGTAAAACTGATAATCTGCCCTGTAAACTTTCACTCAATTCACACTAAAAACTTTGAAAAAATAAAAAAGATGGTCAGAACAGAAATCCTAGTGTTTGAGGTGATATGCTAATCAATAAGAATGACAAACTATTAATAAATAGTTTGAAGGTGCATTACAAAGTATAGTCTGTCAGTACACTATTTTTCTATTCTTGCATGTGCTTAAATTTTTCATTGAAATGCTTTTGTTTTAAAGAAGAAAAATACAAGCATCCACTTATTGTAAATAAACTAAAAGCAATAACAAAACCAAACTGTCCCACAAACACACTCCCTCAAAAGATGACAGGTAAGAGTCAGGGGATAGAATAACAAACTAAAATGGAATAATGAAACTTGGTTTGTTTCAAGCTACAAATTTCAAAATCGTATGTTCCTATTTATATTCCTACTTATACCTGGTCCTTGATATCTATTCCTTTTCCTGTTTCTAAGACCTACTTTAATCCACCTCCTCTAAGAAAGCATAATCACACTCTTGTCTCCAAACTCCGATTGATCACTAATTATTGATTGTCATTTAATTTATTCTCATTATATGCTATTCTATGCGAGTTATGTTTTAATGTGTGTTGTTGTTATGCAAGCTATTTTTTTAAGAAAAGATTTTACTACATGCTTAGGAACCTTTAGTATTCCTTATTCTGGCTGTTCTGCTGTTAAGTGCTATTAAGTCTGTTCTGACTTATAGTGATCCTGTAGGTTTCCGAGGAGCAGCTGGTGGGTTTGAACTGCTGACCTTGCAGTTCAACCCTACCTTGCAGTCTAGTACTTATCCTACAGCATCACACCAG
>NW_006408617.1:8798965-8800491 GCF_000296735.1 Chrysochloris asiatica
CATTTACTTCAGGAGACATGGGACATTTCTGCATATTGACTAAGTCCTTCACAAGAATGTGAGAATTTCATCATCAAAGTTGAGACTTGAATTTCTGTAAGGAGGGTTGGCTTATTCACTGCTGTTCTTGTTGGCAGTATCTCCAGTTTTGTATTTCAGTATATTTGTATACTGTCTCAGAAAAAATATTCTACAACTTTTCTGGCTATAATTGAACAGGAAATTTAAGCTAATTTCTTTACTGTCCTTAGGGAACAGAATTCAGGTCCTATAGATTGTGGAGTCAGAAAAATAGCTGCCATGTGTTAGAAGTGTTCTTTAGACAAAAGTTTCGTACTCTGTTAATATTTGAGGACTAGAAATTGACTGGCACTGATGAGAATTTGCTCACTGGTCCCGATTAACTCTCTTCACCTCTTTAAACATGTTTTTACTCTTCTTAGCTGCTACATATTAAATGTGCACAGGAAATCCATTATGTTGCTGAAAATAGCCATCTCACGACAAAGCCCAGAGATGGGTGCCCCATGTTTCCAAATAGAACTTCTAGTGAAAACATGTAGGCAGACAAATAGAAAATGAATTGGTGTCACCTGAGATCTCAAAATTCCACAAATACCAGTTATAAATTTGTGGTGTACATTTCCAGTCTTTTTTTCCAAAACAAATGCTTATCTTTTTGTTAATTAAAGCAAAAAATAAAAGTACTATTCTCGATTTCACATATGTTTGCATAATGTGCAATTATATTTGTTTAAAATACTGAAAAAAAATGCTAGGATCAATGTAGCTTTAAACTTTTTATATATACCGTCACACAGCTTTCTAGAAATGGTGAATCAGAGTTTTACTTCCCACAATCATTACAAAAGAACCAGTTTCCTCATATCCATGATGGTGGTGTTTATGTGCTATCGAGTCAGTTCTGACTCATAGGAACCCTATACAGGGTTTCTGAGACAGGTTACAGAAGCAGAAAGCCTCCTCTTTCTCTCTGGCAGCACATCGTGGGTTCGAATTGTTGAGCTTCTTGTTAGCTGCCGGACAGGTAACCCATTGCACTTTCAGAACTTCTTTTAATGACACTAATTATTATTTTTTTATATGTGTCAAATTCACTGACATTTCAATATTCACCTTTATTTTGTTACTAAGATAGTTGAATATTTTCAGTGTATTTATTAACATTTGAAATTTTTTTGGAAGAACAATTTATGTTATTGGTCCTCCCTTTCCATTATGCTATTCAAGGAACCCCAGTTAAGCATTGGGCTGCTAAACACAAGGGCAGTTCAAACCCACCAGCTGCTCTGGAAGAAAGGAGAAGCCGTCTACGCCTATAAGATTTACAGCCTCAGAAACCCCAAGGAGCAGTTTTACTCTGTCCAATGGGGTGGCTGTGAGTTTGAACCAACCCAATGGCAGTGGATTTGGTTTTGGAGGGAGTCCTGGTGTGGTGCTGTAGGATAAGCACTGGACTGCTAACACAAGGCTGATAGTTCAAACTCACCAGCCACTGCTCAGAA
>NW_006408617.1:8801041-8809629 GCF_000296735.1 Chrysochloris asiatica
CCATAGCAACTCTGTATAAGGTTTCTGAGAAGCAGCTGATGAGCTTGAACCACGAACCTTGCAGTTCAAACGGCTTTGCAGTCTAGTGCATTAACCTACATCACCACACAAGGACATCATTCAAAATTTTTAAATGTAAAATTTACTCCTATTTTATTTTTACATGCAAAATTTAACCTGTCTAAAATTTATTTTGTTAAAAAGTATAAAGTGGGAATAGCAAAAATTAGGTTTTTGAAATCACTATCTACTTTTTTCTAATATTATTTGCTCAATAATCTATATACTTGGTCTACAAATTTACTATACCACTTTTATTACAGACTTTAAATATAATTGTGTCTCTTTCTGAAATTTTTATTTAGTTCCATTGATCTATCTTTCTATCCAGTCATTACTACTACCTGTTGGAATTATTTATTAGGTTAAATTAAATTTATGTATTATTTGGGGGAAATTTTACAGTAACCTACTTTTTAAATTTATTAGTGGAGTTCTAGTGGTGTAAGGAGCTCTGGTAGCGTAGTGGTTACGAATCGGGCTGTGAACCTTAAGACCAGCAGTTCGAAACTACCAGCCGTTCCGCGGGAGAAAGATGAGGCTTTCTGCTCCCGTAAAGATTTACAGCCTCGGAAACCCTGTACAGGATCGCTATGGGTCAGAACCGACTCGAAGGCACTTAACAACAACAACAACAGTGGCATAATGGTTACAAGTTGGGCTGCTAATCTCAAGGTCAGCAGTTTGAAACACCAGTGGTTCTATGGTAGAAAGATGACCCTTTCTACTTCTTGAAAGATTTCCAGCCTCGGAAACCCTAGATAGGTCACTATGAGTCGGGGCCGACTCCACAGCACACCACCACCACCACCACTACCATAGATACAATAAAACAGAGGAAGTTTTCTAATACCATAAAGTAGAGAAGTTTCATTATTTTTAACTCACTGATACTAAAAGCCGTTCATATTAACTGCTGTTGAGTTGACCTCCGACTGTGGCGAGCCCATGTGTTAGAGTAGAACTGTTCTATATGTTTTACTGACTAAACACATTATGGAAGTAGATTACCAGAACTTTTCTTCAACAAAGCCTCTGGGTAGGTTTGAACAACCAATCCTTTCAGTTAGCAGCTGACTGCAGGCCACTTGTACTACCCAGTGTCCACTGAAAGCTGGAGGCACTGAATAACAGGAAGTACACAAAGAAAATTCTAAAAACTCTAAAGAACATGAAAGTATATTTTGTATATTATATCCTTAAAGTCATCATACCCTCCCAGCTTTGTTATCTTCCAGTCTCCACTGCATAACTTGCTCACTTAAAAAATGTCTGTATGCTGTTGTTATTAATGCTGTGGTATTTGTTCCAACTTATAGTGACCCTGTATAGGGTTTCTGAACCTTTAAATCTTTACAGGAATTGTTGTTATTGTTGTTGTTGTTGTTATGTGTCGTGGAGTCGGTTCTGACTCATAGCGACCCTGTACAGGGTTTCCGAGGCTGTTAATCTTTATGGGAGCAGAAAGCCTCATCTTTCTCCCACGGAGCAGCTGGTAGTTTTGAACTGCTGACCTTTTGGTTCATAGCCTGATTCGTAACCACTATGCTACCAGAAAGCCTTTTTTTCTCCCACCTTGTGATTTGCAGTCCAGTACTTATCCTATGTAGTCACCATGTGCTTAGATCTGCTAGCCACCTATTTTAAAAGCTTTTAAGAGATTTGTAAAGAGATTCATGATCATAAAAATTATGAACTACAGTTCTAAACCCTTTAAAGCTACTTATAGTGGCCAATACCAAATATAATTTTACAAATTTCCTGACACCAAACTATTTAAAAAGGCCGCACAAGCCAAGTGGTACTGACATTATCTAAAGAATTATATGCAAAATTAGAACATCAGTGTCTAGAAGGAGGGTGCTGAAATAAAGTACTGCCCACAAAGCCTAGTCATAATGCTTATGTTTCAAAATAGCTAAAATAAAAACACTCATTTGGAAAAAATTGAGAATATAAACAACATAGAGCCATCTCTGGTCCATACCACATTAAAAAAAAACCTGGTTTATAGGAACTCATTCTGCATGCATGTATTTATCAAAACAGATTGAGCTCCTTCTATGTGCCAGGCACAATTATAGGTAGTGGATTTATAGCAATGAGCAAGAGAAAAGTGGGAAAAAAAAAAAAAAAATCCCTGTCTCCTTGTAGCCTACATTCTTCTGTAAAGATGCAAACATTAAAAAAAAGATCAATAAGTAAATAAGTCAATGTTGTTGTTAAGTGTGTTCCAGTTGGTTCCAACACATAGCAACCCTTTATGTTTCCCAGGAGCGTCTGGTGGATTCAAACTGTCGACCTGTGGCTAGCAGCCCTGTGCCGATTGTATAGTGCCACACCAGTTGTTAAGTGTAGTGGAAAATTAGAAACATGATAGGGAGGGAGCATGAACGAGAAGGGGGAATTTTAGACAGGGTGGTTGAGAAGGGCTGACTGAGATGGTGATAGCTGAGTAATGAAAATGAACCACTGTTCAAACATCCTGATTTGGGGACATGCCAAATATGTTGAAGAAAGCAAAGGGGTGGGGTGTCAGAAGTCAGGTGAGATAGAAAGAGAAAGAAGTAGAGGGTAAGGACAGACAGATAGTAAGAGACCTTGTTGTTAAGTGCCGTCTAGTCAGTTCTGACCCATAGAGACCCTGTAGAGGGTTTTCAAGGAGTGGCTGGTGAGCTTGAAACTGACTTTGCCGTCTAGCGCATTAACCCACAGCGCCACACCAGGACTCCAGAGACATTGTTGTTATTGTTGCTGTGTGCCGTGGAGTCGGTTCCGACCCACAGCGACCCTGTACAGGGTTTCCGAAGCTGTAAATCTTTACAGGAGCAGAAAGCCTCATCTATCTCCCGCGGAACAGCTGGTAGTTTCAAACCGCTGACCTTGCGGTTCGCAGCCCAATTCGTAACCACTACGCTACCAGAGCTTCGGAAACCCTGTACAGGGTCGCTGTGGGTCGGAACCGACTCGATGGCACTTAACAACAACAACAACGCTACCAGAGCTCCTTACTTAGGCCAGGCTAAATCCTTTGTCTCTTACAGATTCAGCAAAGGATTTGGAGCAGAGGAGTGACTCCATCTGCCCCATGTTTTACAAGCTCATTCAGCCTGTGGTTTTGAGGGTGTATGTAGACAGAGTATGTACAAGGGCGAGTCAAAAATTATTCACACTCTGTAGAATTTATTTTGATCAACTTTTAGAAAAGACAACTACAACATTTTTCGACAGAAACGCCTTGCTTTTCAATAGAGTTTGTTCATCTGTCAACAAACTTTCATATTCCCTTATTTTAAAATGTTTTAGGCTGAGCTGTAAGCCACAAATGTACTACTGTCTTCACTTCTTAATCAGAAGTGAATCTTCATCCTCTAAGGGTTGTTTTCAGAGGGCAAAGCAGGTGAATGTTCAATGGAGCAAGATCAGGACTTTAGGGAGGATACTTTAACATCTCAATAGGAAGTTTTTGCAGTGTACCCACAGTGTACATGGAGGTGTGAGAACTTTCATTGTCATGCAAGATCACAATGCCCTTGGATAACAGTCCCCTGCATTGAATTGCAAATTTAGGCTTCATATCTTCAGTGAGCATCTTCCTGATAGTGTTCCAAGATTGGCCCCTTAGGATCCCCAATAATTGTAAGCATTGATTTTCCAGCTGATGGTTGACTTTTGAACTTTTTCTTGGTCAGCAATTGAGGATGTTTCCATTCCATACTCTACTGTTAACTCTCAGGCTTGTAGTAAAGAATCTATGTCTTGTTACTGGTAAGAATTTTTTAAAGACACTTATACCTTCTTTCTAGTATCAATCCAAATTTTGTTTGCAGATGTCCAAATGCTTCTCTTTATGCTCTTTTGTGCACTGTTTTGATACCAATCTCGAACAAACTTTTCAAAACCCAAGTCTGTTGTGGATTATATCATAGGCAGAGCCATGACTGATTTGCAAATGATTTGTCACATAATCCACTGTCACTAGTCTGTTCAACAGAATCATTTCACATATACACATTCAATGTTGTCATCAACTGTGGTTGTAGACAGGCATTTTAATATAACCAGAGTACAGATAATATTTGACTCACTCTCATATGTTAGAACAGATGGACCAGTAGGAAGGCTACTAACAAGAACCAAAGAAGAGATGACCTTATACCATCAGGGGCTAGACACAGTGAGAATTAGTCTGATTCTGAATGTATTTAGAAGGTAGAGGTAACAGGATTTGGCAATGAATTATTAAGAAGAGAAGAACTAATGATAATGGCACGATTCTGGGCTGAGCAACTGGAAGAAATGTATTGACATTCCCTGAGATGCAGAAGTCTCTGGGAGCAGCAAGTGGGGACAGCAAGTATGCCAGTGAACATATGCGTATGATATTTGGGGTAGGCTGGATATTTGTGAGGTTGCTATACAAAGATAAGTAAAAAAAAAAAAAAGGATTGCTACTAGAGTTCCAGTTCATATATGCATGTGCTAATTCGAAACAAAGTGTATATAAACCTGTCTGCAATCTGTGGATAACTGCAGAAAAGGTATCTCAGTAATAAATACAATTGTCTTAGTCTTATTAGGGTGCCTTTCAAAGAAAAAGGTCTAGTCAAAATAATTGATTTCCAAGGCAATCTACTGGGTCTTTTCAAGGCAGAGATGTCAGTCAGAAGGTTATGGTGACTGTGTTTTGGATTCCAAAGGGATCATCTTGACCTATTATTTTTTGAAGGACACAGGACAATCATAGGGACTTACTAGGAAGAAATTTTAAGAAAATGGAGACCTGCAATGTTAAGAAGAAGATAGGAAAGCTGTGCTGATAATGGGGATAGAAGAAAGTAGTGATATATACACCACCTTGGAGCAACAGTGTTCTGCAGGTTGATCTGTGGACAGAGACTCTGGCTTAATGAGTATGGGAGGAAAACTGGGAGTATATCCATAAATATGTGAGTTTGAAAGAGGATATTTGTACATGGTAGTTACCTTTCCTGCAAACGCTACTATGAAGATGGTAGGACATACAGCAGGTAAAATGATGACAACTTCTTAGATGCTATCAATCATCTTAAGGCAATGAGTTGGTGGGCCTGGAGGCTCAGCACCATAGTTTAAGAGGACAACATGGTCAATTAGCATAACATATGTCCACAAAGACAATGTTCTAAATGCGACTTCAGTGAGTAGCGACTGGGATCTTAAAAGTTCATGAACGGCTGTCTAAGGTGCATCTATTGGTCTCTTCATGTGCAAAAGAAAGAAGAGTTATGTGAATCAGTCTCCATGTCTCTTAAAGGGATCACATTAGAAGATCCTGGATAGAGTGGGAGAAAATGTGGAACACAACTCAAACTTATTTAACAAGAAAAACAAAAACAAACAAAAAAGACCAGGCTTATTGATCAGAATGAGATTGGAGAAACCTAAAACTATGGCTGCCACCCACACTTCAGGTCTGTAAAGGAACTCACCCTCATGGCCCAAGATAGACATATAGAGAATACAACACCACTAGTAAGGAGCTTTGGTAGCGTAGTGGTTACGAATCGGGCTGCGAACCTTAAGGTCAGTGGTTCGAAACTACCAGCTGCTCCACGGGAGAAAGATGAGGCTTTCTACTCCCATAAAGATTTACACCCTCGGAAACCCACAGGGTCGCTATGGGTCGGAACCAACTCGATGTCACTTAACAACAACAACAGTAAGGTATGCTCAGCATGGAATGGTCTATCATTCCAAATCAAAGGGCAAAATTTTCCTAAGGACAAAGTTGAGAAGGAATGGGAAAGAGGGTGGAATGGAAATAGAAACCACATGGAGGAAGCAGGATAAGTGTTGTTGTTCAGAAGGAATTGCAGTCATTGAGATCAAACAAAATGCATGGTTTTAAAGTAAAACTGATTATCTTGTCTGTAAACCTTCACTAAGCTCACAATGAAAAGTCGTTTTATTTTAAAAAGAAACATAGCTGTGCCAAGGTATTTTTTCGATGACAATGCATATGATAATGTACCTGCTCATTCTTTAAGGGTAGCACAGGCTGTCTTATGAAAATTGCATTGGGAAACCAGATCCCATCTATCATATAGCCCTGATATTGTCGCTTTGGGTTTCTTTTTGTTCCCCAAATTCAAAGAACCTTTAAAAGAAACATGATTTGAGTCCCTTGAGGATGTCAAAACTGCCATTTTGACGTAGTGTAAATTGGAGCACTCCGAATTGTTCAGGGATGGAATAGAGAGATGGAAACTCTACCTTCAGAGTATATAGACCTATACAGAGGATATATGGAGGATGTGTTGAAAACCCCAACAGCTTAATATTTGGATAATTTTGTTTAATAAAGATTGCTATGATTTTATAGCAATATATGTGACTTACCCTTTTATAGTGATAGGTTTTATTTCTGAAAGCAATAAAATCACCAAGGATTTCCTGCTTTGACAGTGGAGTGAATTCCATGGTCGGTCAATTTTGCTGTCACTGAACTAAAATATCCCTTACCCATTGCTCTCCATGATTTGAGCACTGGAGATGTTGCTCATGGAAGCTGATCAGTGTTACTGCATTCTTTTCAGCATCTCTGTTGGTACAGATTTGGGGATGTGAAAATTGCATTGTGAATGACATGGCAGATCTTTCTAATCTGTCAGACTTGGCAGTTTTCTGCAATTACAGCTTTCTCAAATGTTTAATGGTCTTTCGATCTTTTTTCATTCACTGAATTCTGTGGGCTAGTTACCAAAGCCAGAGATGCTGCATAGGGTAGAATCCTTTTGTTTAGTTTTGTTTTAAAATTTGATTGTGAATTATGTGTTAGTTTACATGGGTGAACATTATCTTTACATTTAACCTATCTTACTTTGTTTCATTGCAATGATCACAATCCCCTGCATGCATCATCAAACACCCAAAGGGTACACCCCACACTCCTGCCTCCCTCCTCCGGCCACCAGCACACAACCTCTCTCCCTCCTTGAGTCCAGAGTCCCAGCCTCTCCTTCTGTCCACATCATTGCCTCTGCCTCCATCACTAGTGTCACTGCCTCTCCAGACAGGGTCTCACACTTCGCTTTTCTTCCTTGGTGGTTCCAGGACTCTCTGCTCCTGGACTGCAAAATCAGCTGCTCCCCTCCTTTTGTTACCAAACATTTACATTTACCTTTCCTACACTCACTGTCAGACCTGATAGTAATCATTCCCTATTGAACCACAGGAGTCCTTTCTCCCTCACTTTTTATCAACCCCATCCAGACTGGTTGGAAACAATTCAATGGAGGTTCTACCTTTCCCAGCATCCTCTAGAGCTAGGTTCCCTATTGAAAGCTTGTAAGGCAGTCACTTCTTGCCTTTGTAGTCCCCCCATTTGGGGTAGCTGATGTCTAAGTTCACCCTCCCTGTTGACCCTGTATTCCAAGGGGGTGGGAATGATCTTCACTGTTGAGATTTGTCTGCTCCTTTGTCATACTGCATCCACAAGCATAGGTCAAGATCATTCACTTATAGTGGGTTGCTCTTTTTTTCCCCCCCTCTTCTTTCTTCCTCTAGTCATGTTCTCATCATCCAGCCATTGATGACAGGTCAAATGAGTACTATCTGCAAGTGTGGGTGTTCTTGTGCGTCTTCCCTCTCTTTATATCATCTGGATGCTTCATATTCCGTTCTAGTCCTCTGGGGCCATGTCACTGCACCTGGGCCTAGGAATCCCCAGGTCTCATCATACAGCTGGTTAACCAGGTCTCAATCCAGGTTAAAGGAGTCTTTTGAATGTTGTCTGACTTAGTTCACAACTTAATTGCTGTTTTCCCCCCATTTCTGTCAGTTTGTCGTAATGCGGTGACTTGTGAGTTTCCATGATTCTGAAAGCTATGCCACCAGTATTTTAAATACCAACAGGGTCACCCATGGAGGATAGGTTTCAGATGAGCTTCCAGACAAAGACAGACTAGGAGGAAGGAGTGACGAACTACTTCCAAATATTTAGTCACAGAAAACCTTATAAATAGCAGAGAAACACTGTCAGATATGGTGCTGGAAAATGAGCCCCTCAGGTTGGAAGGCACTCCAAATGCGACTGGGGAAGAGCTGCCTCCTCAAAGTAGAGTTGACCATGATGACTCGAATGGAGTAAAGCCCATGGGAGAAAAGCCCACAGGACCTTCATTTGCTGATGGGGTACAACTCAAAATGAAGCTGTAAATAGCCATTGAAAATCGGCACATGGAATGTACGAAGTATGAATCTGTGAAAATTGGAAGTTGTCAAAAATGAAATGGAATGCATCAGCATCGATATCTTAGGCATTAGTGTGCTGAAATGGACTGGTATTGGCCATTTTAATCTGACAACCACATGGTTTACTATGCAGGGAATGACAAATTGAAGAGGAATGGTGTTGGATTCATTGTCAAAAAGAACATATCCAGATCAGTCATGAGGTAGAACGCTGTCTGTGATAGGATAATATCCATGCGCTTACAGGGAATCCCAGTTAATACCACTATTATTCAAATTTACGCACCAACCAC
>NW_006408617.1:8812230-8814407 GCF_000296735.1 Chrysochloris asiatica
AAGGAGCTCTGGTTACGAATCGGACTGCGAACCACAAGGTCAGCAGTTCGAAACTACCAGCTGCTCCGTGGGAGAAAGGTGAGGTGTTCTGCTCCCGTAAAGATTAACAGCCTTGGAAACCCTGTTCAGGGTCACTATGAGTCAGAACCGACTCCACGACACATAACAACAACAACAACACTAGTAAATTAAGGAACTCTGGTAGCGTAGTAGTTACAAATCGGGCTGCGAACCGCAAGGTCAGCAGTTCAAAACTACCAGCTGTTCCATGGGAGAAAGATGAGGTGTTCTGCTCCCATAAAGATTTACAGCCTCAGAAACCCTGTTCAGGGTCGCTATGGGTCGGAACCGACTTGACGGCACTTAACAACAACAACAAACGAATAAATTAAGTGTAAAAACTACAATGGAATACTACTTTCACCTCTCAAACTGGCGAATATAAGTGTGTGTTTCTGTGTGTGTGTAAAATATCCATCGTTAAGTTATTTTGACTATGTGCTGTAGACCATGCGCCCATGTCATTTGTTTTCTCATTAATTTATTTTGTTTGATTCTGTGAGTCTTCTTATGATGAAAAGATAATTAGAGCAACGCTAGTTCTCTTCAGTCATAGCTAAGTAAGGTCTTCAGATTGTCCAAGAATATCATGAAATATTATACCTTCAGCCAAATATGTATCACAGTAGAACTGCCATATCATGTTTTCAAGGCTGCAGTCTTTACAGAAGCATGAAGTCATACCTTCCTCCCATAACTGAAGGATTATTAATCATTACACACAGCTGTTCCTTCTCATTCTGATTCTTGCCACTCAGCTCATGAAGCTTTCAAAGGTTTTGCTCCATCCATGTCATTAAGGTTGACTCTACTTTGAGGAGGCAGCTCTTCACCAGTTGTAATTTAAGTGCCTTCTGACCTGAGGGGCACATCTTCAGTCATTGTTTTAGTCAACATTCCAGTGTTTTTCATAAGGGTTTTGGTTTGTTTGTTTGTTTTAAGTTTTTATTGTGAATTATGTGTTAGTTTACATGGGTGAACATTATCATTACATTCATCCTATTGTATTTTGTTTCATTGCAATGGTCACAATCCCCTGCATGCATCATCAAACAACCAAAGGGTACACCCCACACGCCTGCCCCCCAGCCTCCCTGAGTCCAGAGCCCCAGCTACTCCTTCTGTCCATGTCATCATCTTTCATTGGCTGTTTTTCCAGAAGTTGATTGCGAGTTCCTCCTTACTAGTTATCTTAGTCTGGAAGTTCCACTGAAACCTGTCCACCATGAGTGACCCAACTGGTATCTGAAATACTGGTGGCGTAACTCCCAGGCACACAGCAACACACAAGTCACTACAGCATGACAAAGTCATAGGCAAGTGATCGTCCTAAAAATTACAGTGGTACAATTTTCTGCATAATCTCACTGTATTCCTCTTAGTTCGTCTAATATAAGGATTTGAGTCCTTGCTATT
The DNA here is from genome assembly GCF_000296735.1 of Chrysochloris asiatica. NCBI lineage: Eukaryota > Metazoa > Chordata > Mammalia > Afrosoricida > Chrysochloridae > Chrysochloris > Chrysochloris asiatica. Next base: position 8,813,707 of record NW_006408617.1, read on the forward strand.
CATAGAATTACAAAAAGAGATTAGGACTAATCATATTACTCTAAGTTTTTCCATCATGTATAACTCTGGCCTGATCAAATATACATAATTGAAAGAAACCTATGGGGAATGTGCCTGGCTGAATTGAAAGTAACTATTATTACAATTAAATTGAATTCAAATGAATTGTCCAGAAAATATGCATAGACACCTAAGCCTTTAAGTTCATAAAAAATCACCCCCTTAAACTTACTCATTACAATTTTCCTAGAGTACTATGTTCCAGATTATTCTCTTCAGTTATCAAAAAACTGAAAAAAAGGACTACTTAGTAGCTTTGTCTATATAAAGAGCTGATTGGATGGATTTCCTTCTGCTTTAGTTTATTTTCCACTCAAATAGAATAATTATGTGACTATGGCTTATAAAAGAGAAAGAAAAGTGGGAACTGTTTAAAGTTTGAAGCTCATTTGTAAGATACTGTTTAAAAAACTTTTGTTAGTTCAACCAAGAGGAAAAAAAATTGGGGAAAATGTAAGATAGAAAGAACTTGAAAATAAGTAAGAATGTGTTGAAATAGCAATGTGGGGTGGTTAGACTTCTTTACAGGTAAATATCTGGGCAAATTATTGAATGATGCAGAGGGCATCAAGAATAGATGGAAGGAATACACAGAGTCATTGTACCAAAAGGAAATGGTTAATGTTCAACCATTTCAAGAG
>NW_006408617.1:8815882-8816437 GCF_000296735.1 Chrysochloris asiatica
AGTAGGGTTGTGAATGCTGGAGTAAACTCAAGAATAAGGATGTAGAATATTTATACTTTTCTCCAAACTGCTACAAAAACAGTGAATATTCTTATATAATTTGTATCTTTTAGGTGGCAGGTTCTACATAAATGCATTGAGATGGAGGAATTTGTATACAAAAATCCTGTAGATTATGATGTTGTAATTCTTAGTTATTGTTAAAAACAAACAAACAAACAAAAAGTCATGAGATGGATTTAGCCTATTCTTACACAAGGAAGAAGAAGAATCAAAGTTAACATCATCCTAAGGTGAATTCCTGTGAGGCCGAGGTCACACATGCCTCTATGTCCTAACCTTCATTACAAATTCTGACACCAACTTTTCTTCCCAAACCTCCCCACTTCTCTGATGGATTCAATATCTGTTGCAATGGCACAAAAGTTACAAACGATACTCTTGATTATGAGTTAATAATTTTGAACATGTAATGTATGATGTCTGTGTATCTAGGAAAATTGGAAGTTGTCAAAAATGTAATGGAACACATAGACATCTATATTCTAGACATTA
>NW_006408617.1:8818337-8819571 GCF_000296735.1 Chrysochloris asiatica
TCAATTGCTCATATCAAAGTTCAGGCTCAAGCTGAAGAAAATTAAACAAGTTCACAAGAACCAAAATAGAACTTTGAATATATCTACCTGACTTTAAAGATCATCTGAAGAACAGATTTAATGCATTAGACACTGTTGTCCGAAGACTAGAAGAGTTGTGGGATGCCATCAAGAATAGCATACAGGAAGAAAGTAAAAGGTCACTAAGAAAACAAGAAAGAAAGAAAATACCAAAATGGGTGTCAGAAGAGACTCTGAAACTTACTTTCCGGTGTAGAGATGCTAAAGCAAAAGGAAGAAATGAGGAGTTAAAAGGTCTGAATAGAAAATTTATGAGGGTATTTCAATAAGACAAAATCAAGTATTATAATGAAATGTGCAAAAATGTTTAATTAGAAAACAAAAAGGGAAGAACACACTCTATATTTCTCAAGTTGAAAGACCTGAAGAAAAAAATTCAAGCCTCAACTTGCATTATTGAAGGATTCTACGAGCAAAATGGAGTCTTGGTGGGAAGCACTGGCCTGCTAACTACAAGATCGGCAGTTCAAACCTACCAGCCACTCCTCAGAAACCCTATACAGGGGCAATATGAGTTGGAACCGACTTGACTCACTTAGCAATAACACACCACAAGCAAAATATTGAATAATGAGGAAAGCAGCAAAAGAAGATGGAAGAAATACACAGTCACTGTACCAAAAAGAAATGGCCAATGTTCAACCATTTCTAGATCAAGAGTGAATGGCACTGAGGGAATAAGTTGAAGGTGCACTGAAGGCATTGGCAAAGAATAAGGCCCCAGTAGTTGATGGACTATAAATGGAAATATTTCAACAAACTCAGGCAGTACTGGAAACACTCACTTATCTATGCCAAGAAATTTGGAAAACTTTCTGGAAGACATCCATATTTGTGCCCATTCCCAAGGCAAGTGACCTAACTGAGTGTGGAACTCATTGAACAATATCATACTACATGCAAGTAAATTTTGCTAAAAATGATTTATAAATGGCTGCAACAGTACATTGATAAGGAACTGCCCGAGGTTTAATCCAGATTTAGATGAGGATGTGGAATGAGGGATATCATTGCTGATGTCAGCTGGATCTTGGCTGAAAATAGAGAGTACCCAAAAGATGTTTACTTGTGCTTTATTGACCATGTAGACTTTTCACTGTTTGGATCAAGACAAGCTATGGATAACATTGTTATGAATGGGTATTCCAGAACA
>NW_006408617.1:8824956-8826451 GCF_000296735.1 Chrysochloris asiatica
GGATAAAGAGAAATACTTTTAACTGATGGTATATGGAGAGGATTATAATCAATGTAATGAAACAAGTTATATGAATTGTGGAATGTGAAACTGATGATGTGCCCTGTAAACTTTCATTCAATCCACAATAAAAACCTTAAATTAAAAAAAAAAAAAAGTGTTTCATTAGACCACTGTAGAGTCCCTTCCTACTCATGGTAATCTCATGTGTCTCAGAGTAGAGCTGTGCTTCATGTGATTCTCAGTTGGCTGTCTCTTTTTCTGAATTGCCATGTGTGGGCATGAATGTGTGGGCATGAATCACCAACCTTTAGGTTAGAAAATAAATGTGTGAAACATTTGTGTCACCCAGGAACTTTTTAAAGGCACTTATTAAATAAAAGTATGGCAATGCTAGAACAATACTAGAATGCATGAGTATCAATTCTTCAAGCAAAGATCATTTTTAAGTCCTTTAAAAATAAGCATTGAGAATCAATGTTGAATTTTTATTTGTGGACTCATTCTACTATAATTCATTTGAAAATCAAACTTGCTGTGAATTCTAGTCGAAATTCCTAGGGCTGCGCAATGAAATCATGTAATTTTTAGCAAGTGCCAACAATTTCTAAGTGAATGAAGCCTTTATTAAACATATTTTAACATTCCTGTGGATTAATAATGTGTTAGCAGAAAAAGACATGTTGAGTTAGTGCAATTATCCTTCCATCCCAATTATACTGTGACATTAAATCTTGTGACATTTAATAAGAAAGGCCATTTCACCCATGGCTACCTTTAGTGTAGACGATTTATGCAACAGTGTTCCCACAGACAAAATTATGAAAAGAAGGAATTTCAACATGCTGATATGTGTAACAACCCATGTAAATTAAATAAGGTGTTGAAAAACATATAAATTGTTAATATGATGATTCCCTGCTACCTGAGACAAAAGAAAGATAAATTAACAGTACTAACTTTTAATCCATTATAAAATTAAACAAATGTAAATGGATAGCTGATGAGAGAGGAAGTTGCAGTGTAAATACAGACTCTTGGGAAGCTATTTTTTCCTCAAGGAGACATTTGAAGGTTTTTTTTGTTCACAATGTAAATTCATCTGGCATATTTGAACAATAAAATAGCTTAATATTTATTGAGACTTCAATTAATTTTGTATTACAGTTGAAAAATGCCTTAATTACCTTAGTGAGTTGAAACTTGTATCTGAGGTTGAATTCTGGATCTTTTAAATTAAGTTGTTTTGACACTTTATATTTCTAAATTTTATTTTCTATATCTATATATATAGACAGAGTCCTGGTGTGGCACTGTGGGTTAATGTGCTGTACTGCAAGGTCGGTTTGAACTGCAAGATCAGCTAATGAAACTCACCAACCATTCCTCGGAATGGGTCACTCTGAGGTGGAAATGACTTGAAAAACACATTCCCTTTCAAAAAGTTATTATATGTAACACTAATTCTAAATTTACTAGGAATTTTACATACTGC
>NW_006408617.1:8827483-8832662 GCF_000296735.1 Chrysochloris asiatica
GAAAGGTTTATTTGAACAGTGGTTCAAATTCACCAGCTACTCCTCGATAACCCTGTACAGGGTCACTATGAATTGGAACCAACTCGACGGCACTTAACAATAGCTCATAAAATGTCCCTGTATATATTGATTAACCTGATCCAGTATATAAACTATTGCTGCTCAAACATATCAGTGCATAGCCTTGGAAACTGATAAATCTCCCTGCTCACTAAGGTAGGTCATAGTGATATATCAATACCATAAGGATTATTTTAATACATGCACTACTTATTTATTGACATGGTTAATGTTCAAAGGTCAGCTCAGCTCCAAATGCAAAATTGGCATTATGCAGAAACAGATAATGACCACATCAAATCAGAAAATGGAGGATGACTGCATCATTTAACTGCCAAATTACATCAGTTTGTGGCTGCTTGATTACATCGCCACATAGCTGCTAGAGATATCATCACATAACTGTTTAATTACATCACTACAGAACTATCAAATATATCATTACGTACCTGCCAAACCACCGAGAATCATGGTTCAGCCAAATTGACACATAACTTTTCACAGCCAGAAGTATTTTCACCTTGACGTTTGTTACTGCCAGCCATGTGTCTGTAATGTGCAAAACAGTCAGGTAGTATTGCTTTTTACGAATTGTTGTAAACACAAAGTGTTGGATAACAGGATACTTGATAAATGATGAGTAGGTGCAGCGCTTGAGGCTGGAAATTAGGACCATGCCCGGTACTGGTCATCATTTCAGAATTTCTGCCTCTTTCACAGATTTAATCATCTAACAATCCCAGACCTTAAAATCTAGAGCAAGGGGCAGGTCTCTGTGTCGGGAACAAGTGTCTGTGGCCAGGGAATGGGACCAAAGCCAGAATCTAGGGACCAAAATCTGTGACACAAACCAAGCAAACTCACAGATGCCCAGGGTCGTGGAATCAACCTTAGGGGAAAAGCTGTTTCCAGAGTAATGAAAGAAATCCTCTGCCTGGCTTATGTGAACAACAAAAAGAAAAGTCTACTAATAAATCAAATTATTTGATTAATTTTTATGCTGATTAAGTTTGATGTGTAAGTGCTTCACATTGATTATTTCCCACATAGAATAATCCTATGCAGATATACAGCTTCTCAGAAAGTACTTATTTTAAGCAACTGGGTCTTTAACAATATAACATTTTATGCCTGCTAACCAAAAAACCAGCGATTCAAATCCATCAACCTGCTCCTCAGAAACCCTATGCAGGGTTGTTGTGAGTTGGAATTGACTCAACAGCACTTAACAACAACAACAAAATATATAGCTAGCTGCTCTTTCTGGAGGTTACCTGGAGTCTGGAGTCCTTCATCATTTTTTCTCATTTTCTCAAAATGCATCCAAATCTAGGTTGCATGTTGGAGTTTCACTCAGGAAAGTGTTGAAAAGTCTCCCAGGCATGATGACTGGTTTCTGAAGACACATATACATAAAAATTATTTATGCTGTAAATAGCCCGACCCAGGGAGCTTGGGTTAAGAAATGGCGTGCCCTGAAAGGCTCTGTAAAATTAGGATGTCTGTGAACATTTCAGTGCACCAAGCAAATTCTGAAGTATGAGAGTATCCTGGGGTAACACAATTCCATACTGGCCAAACAAGTTGAAGCTTTGTGAAAATGAAATAAAGACAGTTTCACAGACTGGAAGTTCACCACATGCCATTGTTCTTTGCCTTGTTGTTGTTAAGTGCCTTCGAGTCATATCCGACCCATAGCGACCCTGTAGAGGATTTCTGAGGAGCAGCGGTGAACTTGAACTGCCAACCTTGCAGTTCAAACAGCTTTGCAGTCTGGCGCATTAACCCACAGCGCCACACCAGGAGTCCTCATAACTTGGAGTCTACTGGGCAGTACTTAAGGAGCTCTGGTAGCGTAGTGGTTACGAATTGGGTTGTGAACCTTAAGGTCAGCAGTTCAAAGCTACCGGCTGTTCCTCAGTAGAAAAATGAGGCTTTCGAAAAGCTCCGGTAAAGATTTACAGCCTTGGAAACCCTGTACAGGGCCCCACTGGGTTGGAATCGACTCGACAGAACTTAACAACAGCAACTGGACAGTACTTAGCAACAGTAACAAAGAGGGTGAATATTAGGTAGTCCTCTTGAAAACCTTGGAGGCTAAATTAGCATGAGTAGGCAAAGAACTAATGCTAATTTAGCCCCAAGGCTTCCAAGAGGACTATCTAATATCCACCCCTTTGTTATTGTTGCTAAGTACTGTCCAGTAGATTCCAAGTCATGATGACAGTGTATAGGGTTTCTGATGAGCAGCTGGTAAATTTGAACCACCAACCTTGTGGTTCTAACATACCTTATAGTCTAGTGCTTATCCTACAGCGCCACACCAGCACTCCACCTCTTCTATTCCATTGCTGCTAGTACTTCTGCGAACACATCTACTTTAGCCCTTAAGGATGAATTTATGAATTTGAAATATAGGTTGTTTTTCTTTTTTTTTTCTTCCCCCCCATTTTCATGTTTAAACAGAGACATTTCAGGAATGAGGAATGGAAACTCCAGAATATTTTACAGTTGAAAAAATGCAAAGGGGCTTCAAAAAGTTTGTGGAGGAATTCCATTATCTTTTATTTTCAGTTTCCACAGAGTTTGTGAAGCCCCCTTTTAAAATCCATTGTATTCTTCTTTGATGGAAAATAATATCCAACAATTGATTAATTCAAAGAAACAAAAAACAAATGTCTGTTGATGAATTGCTTCAGTTCCTCACATTACTGGGAGCTGATGAAATGCCTTTGTATATATTGATTAACAGTAGGGTTTTGTTGTTGTTTTTTTTAGGAGGCTAGGGAAAGCCTTTGGATAAGCAAAAGAATCAACTTGCTTCATCCTAAAGCAGTATGTAGACTCATCTTTCATTGTTAAATGGCAGTTTAGAAAATTAAGATTTCTTTCAATGATTTGGTCTGCAGCTTTTATCACTAGATGGTAAATTTAAAATAGTGTTTCTACAAATTCAATATTTTCTTCCCTGTGGTAATATGTTTTCAGTAAATGAGATACAGGTTTATTAACTTAAAGACATTTTTTTTTAATCTGAAACCAGGAGTCCAGTGATTTTGGCAGGTATTACTAGGTGTTTTTTTTGTTTTTTAGTGAAGTATTCTTCCTATCACAGTTTGATCACTGTACTTTTACATTATGAATCAGCAGAGAACTCCATAGTGTAAACTAATCATATTTTGGGTAATCTTTGTTATATTTCCTATCAAAAACCTTCATCTACTGAGTTCTATACTTGACTGATTTTCAAAAGATAAATGGTTTTCTTTGTGTATTGAAGTCTGATGATGTTCAATATCCCAACATTATTTTCAATTGCTTTTCTAAAAAAAAAAATTTTTTTAATTTATTATTTCCAGATATTCTTTAATACTTACGTGTGAATTTTACAATGGGGATATTTAAACCACTTTTTCATTTAAGAATATCATGGTGATGATAACAATGTCAGACTGTAACAGTGTATCACAGGAGAAATTATGAAGATCCTCCAGTTTGAGTAATCCTAAAGGAGCTCTGGTAGTGTAGTGGTTATGAATCGGGCTGCTAACCTCAATGTCGGCAGTTCGAGACTACCAGCTGTTCTGTGGGAGAAAGATGAGACTTTCTGCTCCCGTAAAGATTTGCAGCCTCAGAAACCCTGTGCAGGGTCACTATGAGTCAGAACTGACTCCACGGTACTTAACAACAATTTTTCTTTTTGCACTTTTCAAATGTAACTTATTTTTCCATTACATTGGGATAAAAGATTTAAATAACTTCTCCATCCTGTTTCAGAAGTCAGTCAAAATTGCTAAATGGTGTTATTATATGTAGGAAATAAACGTAGCAGTTTAATCAACCTGTCTTCTTTATGGTTGTCTCCAAAAGGAGGTACCTATTCGAAGAAGACTGTGGAAAAATAAAACAATGTTCAAATCTGAAAAATCCCTATGTTAAACTGTCCTTAACCCCATCACTGGAGTAGACATTATATTACTCTGGATTAGAGAAGAGGGAATTATTGACAGGAATCAAAAGACTCAAAAAAATTGTCACCAGGATGTATGGCAAAATAGAGAATTGGGCATTCTGATGTTTTATCCAAATGAAAAGTAATGGGGAAAGGGAAGAGGAAAGGAGTGAGAGCCTTATGTATTTCCCTTAGAGAGAAGAACAAGAAAGCTAGCATGATAAGAAGCCTTACAAAATGTATATATTCCTCAACTTCACACTTTAGCCTCTAGGAATTATGGCCTAAGTCAATAATTTTTTTAAATACTTTTAAGTTACGAACAAAGTTGTTTATCATTAACTTTTTTACAATACAGAAAAGTTATCAACTTCATGATTGCATAATATTAGATAAATGATTAAGTAAATCATATAGGTTGTGAAAATGTCATTGACTATAGCTTAGAAAGCTATTCTTGGATAGCTACCTTATGCACAGCAGAACAAAATACTGCCCAGTCCTGGGCAAACCTCACTACTGTTGCCACGCTTGAGTCCATTGATGCTGCCACTTGGCCAATCCGTCTTTTTGGGAATCTTCCTCTTTTTCTATGACCCTCCACCTTACCAAACATGATATCCTTCTCCAGCGACTGGTCCTTCCTGACAATATGTTCGTTAAGGAGTACGATACAGAATAAGTGTATTTCATACACATATATTGGAGTTTTGGTGCTGTGCTGTATGATAAGCACTGGAGTGTTGACTGCAAGTTAGGAGTTCAGACCCACCAGGTGCTCCTTGGCAACCGTTTACAGGGTTGCTAGGAGTCGGAACTGACTGGAAGGCACTTGGCAACAACAACATATGAATATATTAGAAAAATATAAGAAATTATATGAAACTCAGAAACTAGTGTTGACCAATAATTATCTAGTATTTATGAATGCGTTTTTGTTTATTTATGTCTCAATTATATTTACTATTTTTTATAATGTTATTTCTATAGGAAAGAATGTTGTTGTTGTTAAGTGCCGTCGAGTTGGTTCCGACCCATAGCGACCCTGTACAGGGTTTCTGAGGGTTTAAATCTTTACGGGAGTAGAAAGCCTCATCTTTCTCCCACGGAGCGGCTGGTAGTTTCGAACCGCTGACCTTAAGGTTCGCAGCCCGATTCGTAACCACT